>NC_049913.1:1549181-2149181 GCF_001411555.2 Juglans regia
ATTTTATATTTTTTTTATTCAATATTTTTTTCTCATTTCTTAAAAATCCAAAAAAAATCTTAATTTAAATAATTTTATTACTATTTACATATTATCTCAATATCATTCACAAATTTATCTTAACATCCGAATGAGGCCTTAGAACGAGTTTCATGAGTGAAGTATTAAAGGCGTTTCATGGGTAAATTAAAAAAAATAAAGACGACTAACAAGAAAATGAGTGTTCTTTATCTTTCGAATTTTTCAATTAAACGTAATTAAGTAGAAAGTGCAATTATATTATTTATTATAGATTTTAACGCGAAACATATCTATCCAATTAAAATGTGTCACATTTAACAAGTAACATTATAAATAACAAAATTTAAGATAAAAATTGATATTTCTCAAACTTACAAAAAATAGACAGATACCAATTAAAGTCCAGCTAGCTTGATGCGTGTTGATGGCATAAGAACATGCCTTAGTGCGCTTCAAAAGCGTGCTTTTTAGTTTTTATGTTCGCTATTTCTTTGAAGGCACCCTTCCATGGCGGCAGTACCTCACTGTCTCTCATATCATGCTTAGCTAGCTTGCTTGTAAAATGAAAATTATGAGTGCAAACTCGGAAGTTTGATGTGTACGGCCTAGTTCTATACAGCAGCCCGATCACGGTTACTGCCCATGCAAGCGTCAGGCAAAATGATCGGTAACCCAAAACGCTAATCGCTGCTTCCCACGTACTCACGTAGGCTTGGGAGTTGGGACCATAATATGAACAGTAAACATGAATAATTCTTTGGGACCATGAACGCGCGTGATATGTGTACATTGCAATTGAGAGCAAAACAAAAAGAAGCCTTTGTGTAAAGCAATATCCTAGCATCAATTTGTACTACTTGGCGCAGAAAAATAGACAATCTATGAATTATATCTCAATCCACAAGCAACCACCCGGCCCCTTCAGCATACTTAAAGATAAAAAGCATATATAGAGAAACCAAGGTTTACTCCTGCATACCTCGTCCTAAAAAAGCAAACCTCGTTGCAGCTTAAATCTTGCATGTACCCAAAGAACATCAATATAGATAAATGGAAGCCATGAAGAACCCCATTTTCTTGCCGCTTTGCCTCTCACTTCTCCTCGTCCTAGTAATCCCTAGTGCTAGTCAACGATATGCTTGCAACAAGAGCGACTCTAAAACCAGCCAATTTCCCTTTTGTAGCACTTCCCTGTCTTACGAGGACCGGGCCAAGGACCTTGTGTCGCGCTTAACCATCCGAGAAAAGGTGCAGCAATTAGTAAACAGTGCCACTGGCATTCCTCGGCTTGGCGTGCCACCGTATGAATGGTGGTCCGAGGCCCTTCATGGTGTCTCAAACGTCGGGCCTGGGACTCGTTTTAATGCAACCGTCCCAGGTGCCACCAGCTTTCCAGCAGTCATTCTCTCTGCAGCGAGCTTTAATGCAACATTGTGGTATAAGATGGGGCAAACCGTGTCAACCGAGGCTCGAGCCATGTACAACGTGGGTCTAGCCGGGTTGACATATTGGAGTCCTAATGTAAATGTGTTCCGTGACCCAAGATGGGGGCGTGGCCAAGAAACCCCTGGTGAGGACCCTTTGGTGGTGTCAAGATATGCTGTGAATTATGTACGAGGTTTACAAGAAGTGGGTGAGGAAGGAAGTACTTCTGGTAGGGATAGGCTCAAGGTCTCAAGTTGTTGCAAGCATTACACTGCTTATGATGTGGATAAATGGAAAGACGTTGATAGGTTTCACTTTGATGCAAAGGTGCTATATTACTCTTATTGGTTTTTTTCTTATATTATTATAAAAAAAATAAAAGAAGTGAATGACTCTGGAGGCCTCACACCATCTAAGATAAATATGCCAAGAAAAAATTTTATTTATCATATCTACACACTACACATCACATTTATTTTTATTTTATTTTCTCTTATTAAATGTGTGGTATGTAGATGATGAATAAAAATATTTAATTAATTTAAGAAGAATAAAAATAAATATAGCGTGTAGGATAATGAGTAGCAAAGCTCAAATATTAGATACTTTATTACTGTTTTCTTTATGAATTAAGACTCGTTCCAAGGAAAGAAAAAACCGGGGTTGTTGCAGGTCACAAAGCAGGATCTTGAAGACACCTACCAGCCACCATTCAAGAGCTGTGTAGAGGAGGGACATGTAAGCAGCGTAATGTGTTCCTATAACAGGGTGAATGGGATTCCTACCTGTGCTGATCCAGACCTCCTCAGAGGGATTGTCAGAGGCCAATGGGGTCTAGATGGGTTAGTCATTATCTTCCTCGACTATTAAACACATGCACCAAGTTACTGATCCATTCTTACTAGTTTTCAAGCTTATGCAACTAAATTTGATTCCCTCGGAGAAGGATAGAGAGCAGTAAGAAAAGTTAAAAATTTATGCCATTTTGATCGTTTCCTTGCTTTTTACTTATTTTTCTCCCAGAACCAATACATAATCTAGCTAAATCTTTTAACCCTATGTCTATGAGACGTTGGTCTTTTCTTTGGTGTTAATACTACTTGGGTATATGACTAAAAATGCAAGTGGTTATGGTTTTCTGAGCCCGACTTAAATATTTATGGCCTTATGAGCAGATACATTGTTTCAGACTGCGACTCTATCGAGGTTTATTACAATTCCATCCATTACACTGCAACACCTGAGGATGCAGTGGCCCTTGCCTTGAAAGCAGGTAGTCATCACAGTTGCACCGATACTTCTCACAATTCTTTGAAATATATATATATAACTTAATTGGTCATGCATTAAGGGCTCGTTTGTATCTGTAATCCATCTCAACCCACCTCAATTCATCTCATCTCATCATTACAATTTTCTCAAATTTCCACACAAAATCTAATAAACAATTCAATTTTTTCAAATTTCAAAATAATTTTTCTAAATTTCCACACAAAATATAATAAATAATTCAACTTTTATTCTACTATTTACAAATTATCTCAACTCATCTCTAAATCCAAACCACTCCTAAATGCCGCTATGCGATTACGCAGGTTTAAACATGAATTGTGGGTCTTATCTAGGAAAGTACACAGAGAACGCGGTTAACTTGAAAAAAGTGAATGAATCTGTTGTAGACCAGGCCTTGATATACAACTACATAGTCTTGATGAGACTTGGCTTCTTCGATGGGAACCCAAAATCTCTACCATTTGGCAGTCTTGGGCCATCGGATGTATGTACAAGCGACAATCAGCAATTGGCACTTGATGCTGCAAAACAGGGGATAGTATTGCTAGACAATAATGGAGCTCTTCCTCTGTCCAAAAATAAAATTAAGAAACTGACTGCTATAGGACCCAATGCCAATGCCACGAGGGTTATGATAAGCAACTATGCCGGTGAACCTTGCAGCTATACTAGCCCTTTACAGGGGCTACAAAAATATGTCTCAGCTGTGAGTTATGAGCCAGGCTGCAGCAATGTGAAATGTGGTGATGAGAGCCTTATTGAGGCGGCAGCTAAGGCTGCAGCCGCCGCTGATGTGGTTGTGGTGGTGGTGGGGCTTGATCAATCTATTGAGGCAGAGGGGCTGGACAGAGACAACTTGACATTGCCAGGATTCCAAGAAAAGCTTGTGACTGAAGTGGCTAAAGCCACTGTTGGAACAGTGATTCTCGTTGTCATGTCGGCTGGTCCAGTTGACGTTTCTTTTGCCAATAATGTGAGTAGGATTGGGGGGATTCTTTGGGTAGGATATCCAGGTCAAGCAGGAGGGGATGCCATAGCGCAAGTGATTTTTGGAGACTACAATCCAGGTTCTATCCCTCTCCAGATTCTCTCGCTCTCTCTCTGTCCCTCTGGACATTTCTCAAGTCCTTCCATGTCTAACACTTTATTTTTCTCTGTTCTCACAAGGCTTTTCCTTTTTCCTTTATATTCAGATTAATGACACTCAAGTTTAACACTATCTTTTAAAAGTTGTGTAGTTCTTTGATATGTATAGTGATCGCAACTAAATGCGAAGTACCAAAATCGTGTTTGTTGTTAGGTGGAAGGTCCCCTTTTACATGGTACCCACAAGCATATGCAGATCAAGTGCCGATGACAGACATGAACATGAGAGCCAACACGACAAGTAACTTCTCCGGAAGAACATACCGATTTTATACAGGGAAACCTATCTATGAATTTGGTCATGGCCTAAGCTACTCAACCTTTTCCAAATTCATAATATCGGCCCCCTCCACCGTAATTGTCCAAGCAACCCCCCCTTCCAACCCACATATTAGTCTTTATTCCAAGTACACCCCAAATACCATTTCCAATGGCTCGGCAATCGACATTTCAACCATAAACTGCCAGAATTCAACATTTGATGTTGTTGTTGGAGTGAAGAACAATGGAACAAGTGATGGTTCCCACGTGGTATTGGTGTTCTGGAAGCCAGCCAGCTCGGAGGAGGTGATGGGATCACCAAATGTACAATTGGTGGGGTTTGAGAGGGTGACGGTTAAGAGAGGGAAGACAGAGTCTGTTACAGTTAGTGTGGATGTGTGCAAAGGACTGAGTCTTGTAGACAGTGAAGGGAAGAGGAAGTTGATCATTGGACAGCATACCATTTTTGTTGGTTCCTCTAGTGACCACCAGGTGAGGCACCAGTTCAATGTTCGCCTGGCTGGGAGTGGAGATGTAGCCATACAGGCTTTCTAACTATGTACTAAAGCGGCAGCGGCAGCGGTGGCGGTGGCGGCAGCTACTATTAAGAAGCTTACTTGGTAATATCTAGTGATAGTAGGGGAACCTGTCTGTACTTTGCCCCTTTTGAGGCATTATTTTGAATAGTAGCATAAGAGAAGATGCAGGTTTTTTATTTATGAAATTCTATTAGCTTTTTATGTTAAGTAATCATATTAATTAATGCTAGATTCTATGTCTCCTTTCTAATTCTTGTTCTCTTATTGTCCTGGGAGTTCAACAAATAACTTGAAAATGAAAAAGAAAATGTAAGAGTGGGCATATTTCAACAAATAAATGACAACAAAAAACCCAGCAAAAGACAGAGACCATGCAGCCAAGAGCCCATAGAGAGGATGACGATTTCTCTGTCTCTGTGTCTCAACTTCACAACTTGCACGTGAGGTGAGGGGCATCTTCCCGTTAAATCTTGACCATTTCTATTGCACAGATTCAACCACCCCCACAACCTCCAATACTTGCCAGCTTCTTCCCGTACAAAGAACAATTCAATGCAATTCATTCCAAAACAAAAACAGAAGAACTAGCACACCTAATGCTTATACACACCCAACTAGTTTCTGGCAAAAAAATGGAACAAAAATCACAACTCAAATCACTAGTAACGATATTCGCCCTCCTGTTGATGGTCCTGACGATCTTTCATCCTTGCAAGGCTCACTCCCGCTACCTCCAAATTTCTCCTTCACCTGCAGTACCTGTGAGTTCATTAATTTCCCATACAACTTGTTTTCATTATCTTTTGCTACATATATACAATATGCTTTATGTTTTTACAAAGTTAACGTTCCGAAGTATGTGTAGGGAAGTGGAGTGCCAATTGGACATATGAGGAGTGGGGGAAAGAGAATGAGAGGTGGGTCATTTCCGGCTAAATGTCACTCCAAGTGCAACCAATGTAAGCCTTGCGTGCCTGTTCAAGTCTCCGTCCGAGCATTGGCATTGGAAGACAACGAATACTATCCTCTGGTTTGGAAATGTATGTGCCGCCACTTTGTATTCTCCCCTTAATTACTTGGTTTTTTAAGTAGATTTCCTATCGATAATACGATGTATTGGAGTGACTGTCCTCCCTTTTGTTGCAAGGTCTCGAAACAAAAGAAAAACACCTATTATATATATTCTCTTATTTTATGTCATTCTAGAATTTGGAGGTGATTTTGTCAAGTACTGGGCCTTTCCGGCGCTAGCTAGCCCACAATTTTGAGCTAGCTAGCTAGCTCATGGTATTCCACAGTAAAGAATTCAAATAACAATTGATCAGGGAGACAAAAATTACCAATCCCGTTGACCCAAAACCAACCCATCCATCTCTGATCTCGTTCACATCTAGTCCGACCAATTGCCACGTACGTGATCTCCGGCGAGATAGAGATCTATGACGTCATGTATCTCGCAAGGTTTTTAGGTTCTTGACAATATTTTGGTTGTCTTTTACTTACTAAAGACTTAACGCGTGGAGCCGCCAAGGCAACCACAGAAGATAGAGATGGAATGGTCAGCAAACAGCGCAGGATCGCACCAACTTATGTGCTCTACGACACGCTACTTATTATCAAAGTCAAAATTGTTCACTCCAGCAACTCCCAACAAATAATTTTATATATTTTTCCTCTATTTTTTTATTCCTTCTTTATTTATCACACCATATATCTCTGACATTATAATTAAAATCGCTCATTTTTGTCTCAATTCCGATGGCATGTTTGGTAAATCTTTTTTATCATAGAGGCATATAAAAAATGAGCTTATTAATTCTATGAGATGCATGGTTCTTCATGGTAGGTTCCTTAAAATAATTAAAATTAACGTGCCCTTTGACCGTTTTGTTGGTATTGTCTATCCAACCTTCCTCCTATATATGTAGACCTTCCTTCCATCGATTTTTCATATCAAAAACTACGTTCCAAGAAAAGCTTCATACATAGCCAATTAGCCATCATCTTAGAAGGAAGAAGAAGAAGAAGCCATGGAAGGTCTGATTCCTTATCTTCTCCGTGCAATCAAGAAGCCGAAGGGTTACAACAGCTACAGGTCCTTCTCCGAGGGCTCCACCCGTAGCTACCATTTGTTGTTAAATGCACAGGACTCGGCCAATGGATCGTCTCACCGGCGAACCCGGTCGGAGTTCCAGCCACCAGCCATCGAGTTCACTGAGCAAAGATATTCCGGTGTCGACCTTATCCGCTCGCACAGCGTTCACAAATTCTCCTCCTCAAGTAATTCTTCGGTGGGTGGTGCTCCAAAGATCGATTCCTATCCATTCCATGTCCACAGTGAAGCTAATAATATTCATCGACGTCGATGAACAAGTTTGATTTTTTCTATTGTTATTGAATTTTTTAACTTTTGTCGATTGTATGTCCCATTCTTTCAAGCTGCTCTTTAATGTTGTGTTCAGGCGTGAAAATTAAGGGTCCGGTGGAGCTTCATCAAAACGATGGGGTCACACCATTCCGTTGCGTCATTGCATGTGTTTTCAGTATTCCTTTTCATGAATGACTTGTTGTAATGGAAATTAATTGTATATGTTAATGTGAATGGGATTATCATCATTTACGTGGTCCTTAATTTGATCAGTATTTTTCGCTTTTAAATTCTAGTTTTGTGATGGTACTTTTCCCTAGCCCAAGACTGTATCAAATTGTTGGATATAAATAATAAAAACCATTTTGTCATTTTTGTGAGCACCGAATTGGAAGATTTGAATTGCAAAGAAGAGATCGATCGAACAGCAAATTAATAAGAGCTCATGTTTCTTACACATATATAATTGTTTAATTTGTTGATTCATATTACAATACTAAACCAATCGATTGGTGATAATGTGACCTAATTAATTACTACGACTCAAAATAAACATTTTATATGTTTTCACAAACTATCTAATTTCATCTTTTCTCATCTAATTATTATAATTTTCATAAACTTTCGAATAAAATATGTAAAATAATTCAAAATTTTCAAATTTTAAAATATAAATAATATTAAAAAATTATATTTTAATAATATTTTATTCAATTTACAATTTTAATCTCATCTCATGATTTCTCACGTAGGTCTAAAAATTCCACTGCACAAATAAAATTAGAGGAGGCCGAGAGTAAAATCCAAAAGAGCAGTGCACTACACCTACAGAGGGTGTAGCACAAGACGGAGACAATTTTTATTTATTTATTTATTTATACCTTTAAATATATATATTTTTTAAATCATAACATCATTAAAAAATACTAATTTAATTATTAGGTAAAAACAAATTATCGAGACCCAATTATCGATGAGAGCAGCATTTTTCAAACCGAAAAGTATAATTAATAATCGTTTAGTACAAGAAGCTAGTCATACAAACTAAAAAATAGGGGTGCTACCCACACCATACACTATGGGGTAGGACCCTCCCTGCCCCTCCTCCCCAGGCCAACCCACTTCAATAATGGACTACAGTCTATTAGATCAAAAAATTATTTTTAGGTCTATAAGTCATCAAAAACATATTTTTGGACTCAAATTATAAATTTAAATTTGTAAATATGACTATAATTTAAAAATTATGTAGTTTTTAAATTTACTAGTGCATATTTTGTATAAGTTGTAATGTAATACAAGAGTTCCACATTACTTAAGTGCAAGACTTGTATTGTCAAGACAATCTATAAAATGATCACCTTATTACACTATAATTTATACAAAATATTAAGTAAAAGTTCTACTTAATATATATTTATATAAAAAAAATTTGGGTGTGAGGCATGGGACGGGAAGAGACGGGCCTGCTAGGGCTATATCGCCCCCCACCCTCACCAGTGTCTTGCATTGTCGAGCAGGGGCGAGGCGGGGAGTGCGGGCCCCGCTGCCCACCCCTACCAAAAACGGTGAGATTTTTTTCTTGAGTCGTGCTACGAGACTGATGATCGATAAAACTAATTAGTTTTTTTATTTTTTTTTCAAAAATATTTTATACTCTTAAATATTTGTTTTAAAAAATCATAAATTGATTTAAAAATATTTTCTTAATAATTAAATAATAAATAATAAAGAGCGGTGCTACCCATAAGCCTCGCATCATGCACATCCATTTAAAAACATATCATTTTATTTTTTTATCTTATTTTACTTATAAATATATCTAGAATCATTTTTATTACATGAGTAAAAATATAAAATAATATATTTTTAAATAGATACGTAGAGTGTGAGGTTTATGTCTAAAATTTTTCAATAATAAATAAAACATTTTTGTAATGATGCATCCTCGGTATTGCGGAGGCCGGAGGGAACGACTACACGTCGCTCACTGATGTAAATAACGGGTCGTTGGCTGACACGAATGTGAGGTCCCTCAGTTGCAAGCAAAGAGAAGAGACGGCGTCGTTTTTTACTCTGCAACATTACTGCACCATCGGAAGTCGGAACCGAAGTTGGGGGAACTTTTGCGGAGGGGCAGGGACGGGACGATGACGTTGAAATCAATCTTCGACGCCAAAGAAATCAGAGCGGAATTCAAGGCGGCGGGCATAAACCCTAGCTTCATCCCCATCATATGGAAGCATGCGATCATCTCCAACAACAACGACAACTTCGAATGGAATCACATCCCATCCTTGCCCTCCGCTGCCTACCCTATCCTTTACTCCAAATTCAAGCCCCTCACTTCGTCCCTTCACTCCCTCCTCCACTCCTCCGACCAAGTCACCTCCAAGCTCCTCATAAAGCTCCAGGTCTCTCTCTCTCTCTCTCTCTCTCTCTCTCTCTCTCTCTCTCTCTCTCTGTATTTTTATCCCGTAAATCGAAGAAAGTAAACTGATTTATTATTCCTGTACAAGAACGGGGCTCTTGTTGAGGCCGTGGTCATGAGGTACGACACGCGTTTGGGGAAATACAACGGCAAGCCCCGCCCCGGAGGTCCCAGGTCCACCCTGTGCGTTTCCTCCCAGGTCGGTTGCAAAATGGGATGCAAATTCTGTGCCACGGGGACGATGGGTTTCAAGAACAATCTCTCGTCTGGAGAGATTGTGGAACAGTTGGTTCACGCCTCTTGTATATCGTCTATACGCAATATCGTTTTCATGGTAACTACCTTCTTATTCTGTTTTTTTTTTTTTTTTTCCTGTAATGCAGAAATTCAAAGAATTTAGTTCGTGGTATAGCTTCACTAATTCATTTTGGTTGTGTTCAGGGAATGGGGGAACCATTGAATAACTACGCTTCGTTAGTGGAAGCTGTTCGTGTCATGACAGGGCCACCGTTTCAGTTGTCGCCGAAGAGGATTACCGTCTCAACCGTATGTATTTGTTTGTTTCATGTTGATTTGTTCATAAAATTTTTGTATAGAGGTTTTAGGAGTGTGAAGTTGTCCGGAAGATTTTTCCTTGTAGGAGTGGAATCTTGTATTCAAGGCCGGCAATCATGGGGAAATGCAATTTACATTAGACATTAAAAAGATCAGAGGGCATGTATGCAAGAACTTCCGTACTCATGATATATTTTCTTTCTTTGCGTTTAATCTTGTGTAGGTTGGCATCATTCCTGCTATCAACAAGCTTCACAATGATGTGCCGGGTTTGAACTTGGCAGTTTCGCTGCACGCACCAGTTCAAGATATCCGTTGTCAAATAATGCCTGCAGCTCGGGCTTTTCCTCTGGAAAAGCTTATGGATGCGCTTCAAGACTATCAAAAGAACAGGTGGGATTACTTTTGGACAAGTGAATGCAGGTTTTTTTTTCTCTTTCAATATCAGCTGCTGAAAGATGTGAATTTTTATTTCTTTAGACTTCACAATCGCGGATCAATCTCAAGGTCTGATAATCTCTCTTTTTTTAATCTTAATTTTTCAGTCAGCAAAATATTATGATCGAGTACATTATGCTTGATGGGGTGAATGATGAAGAGCAGCATGCCCACCAGCTTGGCAAGCTGCTAGATACATTCCAAGCGGTGAGCACTTAAGTTATGTCTGAGCTTTAGTCATGCTTCTAATACAATTGCAGATGTTCAATTGATTGCCTTTTCTTATCATGCTTTATTTGTGTATGATTGGTTTGAACTCAAAACAACTTCCTTAAGGACCCAGGGAAAGCGCTTCGTACATCTGTACTATAACCCCTAAAAGGTTATAATGTCCATTCAATTCTTACCTGCTTGTGATAGAGTTGAAAATCTCATCCCAGAAGCCTTTGATTTACATTGACTACTGACATAAGTGGTGTTAGAATTAGAGTAACAGTATAAAGTTAAAACATTTATTCAATTAGTTATTAGATCAATTTTTAGCGTATCATATCCAAGAGCTATCGCAGAGCCAATACCTCTATAATTAGTTTGGACACTCAGGTTGATAGTCTTCTTATAAGTTATGGCTTAAAAGTCAAAATAGAAACATAAATGCTTGTATTACAACTAAGCACCTGGGATTACAGAAGATATTAAAAAAACATGTTCGATAATTTTCTTAAAGCTGATTTTTGGCATGCCTTGGCCAATTTTTTTTATATGTAGTTGACCTTCTTGTCAATGCTAAGTTGTAAATGGTATCATTTATGCAAATAAGTGTTGCTAAATATCCACTTATATAGCTTCATATAGCTGTGTTTCTTGCTTTGCAGGTTGTTAACTTAATACCTTTCAATCCAATTGGGAGTGCGAGTCAATTCAGAACCAGTAATGAACATCGGGTGTCAAGATTTCAGAAAATTCTTAGGGGTACCTATGGCATCCGGACAACAGTTCGCAAGCAAATGGGTCAGGATATAAGTGGTGCATGTGGCCAGCTGGTGGTTAACCAACCTGATAAGAGGTCAATTGAAAAATCAAGTCTCTTAACTGACATAGAAGATCTTCATCTTTGATGTAACCAAAATCATTTCAGGTGAGGGAGTTCTCTTCTCGCTAACAATCCTGGCCATCTTCAATTTCATTCGATTTGTTTAAAACCGGATTTTTCTAAGGTCATGAGAGTTGTTGAATATTGGTTTTTTATTTTATTTTATTTAAAATGGATTTGGTAGTAATTGTCTGCATTTTGTGGATTCAATACAGTATTTGCTGTCACAAGTCTCATATAGGAATGATGTGAAGTTATACTCTCTGGACTACAAAATATGTTCCAAGTTCCCAACACACTGTAGTTCGCAAATCTTTTCACATTCTCTCGAGCATCTGCTCTCACACAACGTATATGTATACTATTTGCCATTAAAGCGGAAGATATTTTAGCCATTTGCATCTAGCTCAAACTTACTTGTATGCGCGCCTGCAATTCTATTTGACCTCTGTCTTCTATTAGTTCATTTTTATCTCTTTCGTTGTTGGTGACAATGACAACGGACTGAAAGTTAACGGCGATGGCCACACCACAAAGATGGAGTCTAGAGAGGGATAATTACAGAATATCTTTAATGCCGGCACGAGAGATGAACCAACCAGAATGCATGTGCGTCGACAATGGATGATGGCCCAACCCATGACTCTGTGGCCCGGTGATTGAGGAGCTTAGGTTATGATTGGGTTTTTGTGTCTTTTTTGAGGTTTTTTTTTAGGCGTTTTAGTTTTGCTTGGGCTTTATGTTATTTTAGTGGGGGTATTGGCCCTAGTATGATTAGAGTAAGAATTTAATATGTAGTCTGTCAAAACCTAATTTTTTACTGTTAGCAGCTTTAATGAATTTTGGTAAGCAATGAAAAGCCTCTCATTCGGCGCTGACAGTTCAAAGATAAACACCTTGTATTAGAGCGACACGAGACAACAGAGGAGAACGCAAAAGAGGTCGGAGGTAACATATTGAGAAAACCGATTCCACTTTTCAGAAACAAAATCAGGAAAGTCATTGTGATGTGTTTATTGAGGTATGCTTGGTTCTGTTTGTATTGCTCTGCGGTCGACACCCAATAATATACTGCTTGCACTATATAAGATTAATGGCGCAGTATTATTATGAGAGCTTAGGTTAGGCTGGATGGATGAACAGACCAGATGAATGGATTCAACTTTCAGATAACACGCGGGTTGCTTCATGCCAAATTTGTAGCATCTTTCCTTCAGCACAAAATCATCTCCAATATCCTTCTTCCGGGCCTTGGCTTGGGTGACATGGGATGTGGTTGGTCTGAGGTTAAAAATCCAGCAGAATGCGCCTCAATTGGCTCACCAAAGCCAAGCTTGAATAATCTCAATCGCTGAGCACTGCCCCTGAGCTCGAACAGAATCTCACCTGCCTAAAATACCCCATTTACAAAAGTAAGTGAAAAGATTTCTAAGATCGGCCATATAAAGCTTCAAAACTAGCTTGCTAAAAAGCTGAAGGTTTTCAGGGAAACTTTTTTCCACTGAAAACTGGAAGCCTACCAGAAATTAGTACGGTCACTCTTGAAAATATGACTGTAAACAGGATGGAGATTAAATTAAGCAGGTGATACAAACAGAATAATTCATGAAGAAAAACATTAAACCAGCCCTGCTCTTGAAAAGTCTTCAATAAGCAAAATATTTTGTGGAAGACTCAACCTTGGGAAACATAACAGGCATATCAAAACCTAACTACTTTTACGAAGTCAAGAGTGCTTCAAGCTTTGCAATTTGATCATCTTCATTTTTGGGGGGCGGACTTCTACTAGGGTTATACAAATCATGCTTCCACTTCTCAACACGAGTACCACCAGAACGATACCCTTGTCTTCCACTGATTCCATCTCTTCCCCTGTAATTTCCACTAACACCAAACCTTTCTCTGGAAAGGAAGCCATCCCTATGAGCTTCTCCCCTCTTTGGCGGCATCCTGTCTCCTGCTGATGGCTTCTCCAGCCTGTCCAAATGGTTGCGGCCTCTTTCCTCCCTTCTTCCACTTCCTTCCACAGAGTGGTCAACATTACTCGACTTTACAGTCTTCATTTCTGCTTTATCAGCATTTTCAGAATCCACTGGAATCTTCTTCTCCCGAAATGCTGGTCTTTTCTTTGCAGGTGGAGCTTGATCATCATGTTTGAGGAAACGATCATGCCGCCAGATGCTGTTGTCATCCTGCTTAGACTGTAATTTCTCATCTCTTCTCTGTGTATTATAAGTTATTTTGTTTGCTGCCCTTTCATCATGCTGATCCTTTGTATCCCTCCATCCACGCTCTTTAAAGCAAACAAGGAATGTTAAGACAATGGCAAGCAATATTTAAACTTCCAACAATAAAAAGGAATCACAGAAGCGTTAATCTTTCAAGGATCATAGCAGTGGCATTTAGAGTGCCAATTTTAGGCTCACAATGCAAAATTAGAGCACATAAAGAAGGTCGAATTCAATCTTCAAGTTGTGAGATAGCAAATGAGGGTTGATCAAAGAAAGTTGAGCTTCCTAAGTAAATAATATTCCCAGTGAAATACCAAATCTATAAGATCCAATCAAATATCTATCAATTATCAATTATCCTATCTGATTGCGATTTCATTCATCCTTCAGTTCATAGAATGTTCATCTTATCTTATCTTTGGGCTAACCAAACAAAATGTTGAGAATAAAAAGCTTAGGTTTAGTCACATCTTAGGATTTCATCAATATGGAAAGAAAAAAAAAAAAAAACAAACAAAACGACTTGAGAGAGAGAGAGAGAGAGAGAGAGACTAAAACAGCTTGAAGGGAAAGGGGAATTAAGGACAATCAGCATACCTTAACCTAGAACTACCTTCATTGACCAATTTCAGATCATAAATTAACCAAACAACAAATGCCTTCTTAAGCCTTATAAATATTAAAATTGAACAATAAATAAACTTTTTTACTCAAAAGGTTATCATATGAAAAAAAAAAAAAAACATTTATGCATAAAATCATCCAAGAATCAACTAACATACATTATTAATGAGAATCTGTATTGCATGGCATGGCATGGCTAAGATATTAATAAAAAAAAACAAATAGAGCCCAACGTACAGGGAAAAGGACAGCCTTGAAGATATATAGGAACTCACCACCAGTAGCTCTGCGATCAATACTCCGACTAACTTTCAAGGTACCACGTTCATCATGCTGTAATAAGACATGTACTAGTAAGCCTAAGATTTTTATACACACAGGCACTCGAAGACACGGGGCTGAACAAGAACCCCACTACATCAGCACAGAAAAGGGATTGCATAAACAGATTTACAACCAAGTAATTCAGTATAATACTGGTTCTTTGTTGATAAAACACATGTAGTTAGCATAAAAGAATTAACCCTTGCTGGAAATGTGACTCAGCGGATTTTCCAGACCTACATGTAAAAAGAAATGCATTTAGATGACTACAACGATTCTTAAGCTGCCCCAAGATGTGCAATGTAATGTGGGCACTTCATAAGTGAACTTAATTAAAAGAACTCCTTTAACATAATCAGCTTCCGTTAAGTTTGAAATTACAAAAGTTTTCAAAAGAAATTCATAAAATTCCTTTCTGCCCCCTATATCTGCTCTGCAAATCAGAACTCTTACCAGCACCAAAGCACTAGTTGCTAAGTATCAAATGACTCCGGTGCTTAAAGTTCTAGATAACATTGTATTTGTGAACTATTATGAATCTATAGTTCTGCAATAAGCAACCATTATACACATTGTTCCACTATATCATGAGGTTCATTGTAACTACTCAAAAGATCTAATGGGTCATAAGGTTAACAGGCTATGCTAGGAAATGTGCAGCAGTCAATTATGTGACAATGTTTACAAAAAAATTTAGGAGAATACTTAAGAATACCTGCAACTACTTAAATATTAGAGAAAATATATTTGCAATTGTGAATTGTGCAATCGCCGCGTAATCACTTTGAAAAAAATGAATAAAACATGGGACCCACATGAAAAAAATTAATTTTTTAACAATAGACCCCACTTTTTTTCAAAGCGATTACGCGACATTTACGCACTTCAAGGTTGTATGTAGAATTACTCTAAATATTATCTATTTATAAGACTCATAGAAAAACCTGAAAAAAAGATCGAGACCGAGTTACATTAGTTGGATCAGAAGAGTGTTTTGGCCCTTCCCGATGAATGGGTTTCTTGTCAGAGTCTTTGCTCACAACCCTATTTTCTTGCTTAGAATCAGGTGCTGTTGGGGCCTCAAGGGGTAAGGCGTCTTGCAGCTGACGAGAATGCTTCTGATCCCGGTCTA
The DNA here is from genome assembly GCF_001411555.2 of Juglans regia. NCBI lineage: Eukaryota > Viridiplantae > Streptophyta > Magnoliopsida > Fagales > Juglandaceae > Juglans > Juglans regia. Next base: position 1,565,063 of record NC_049913.1, read on the forward strand.
TGTGGCGTCCAACATCCAAATCAGTATTGCTGGGTACTCTCTCTGTTTCTGGTTTCCCATCCCTCCTCGACCTCTTGGGACTAACAGAACCAACCAAAAGTTTAAGACAAATACATGATATCTGTATGCTTCAAAATCAACAACTTCCATCAAAAGTTTAAGACAAATACATGACATCTGTATGCTTCAAATTCAACAACTTCCATCAACATTTTAAGACAAATTCACATCATGCCACCAAACTAAAAGTTGAGGTTATACACCATTAGACACCACACGTGAAGAAAGTGGTTAAAGACATTTAGTTTTCCAAACCTATGAAACGGGGTAAAAGAACAACAATATCACGGTAACCTTTCGCTAAGAAATGAAAAGAAACTAAAAAACTAGGAGAGAATTGATCTACCAAACATTGCTGTAAAGTTCTAGACAAATATGACATGCTCCCATAACTTCTACTAGCAAACTCAAGCAAAAACTTCATCTGGTCAATAAAGAAAAAGCTTCGTAAGCAGAAAATCAAGAAAGGCCATAGATCATGTACAAGTCATCATCCATGTCGCCAATGCTGGCAGTGGCAGCTTATACAAAAAAATAAAATAAAATAAAACAGTAGTGAAAGGCTCTCAGCTACAAATGCATACGTACATAATTTAATTCATTTTAATTATCTTGGGCAAAAAATATTTTCCCCGAAAATCATTCAATGCGAGAGAAAGAAAAAAAGGAGGAAAGGGGTTGCAATATCAAACTAGTGAATAGAGAATCAAAACAGACAAACTTAAACAAATCCCGCAAATTTCATTGATGAGAGGTAGAAGGGGTACCTTGGTTCTCGATCGAACCTGGAACGGTGCCGTCTGGAGTCGGAATCGCGGCCCGCCCGACGAGACATAGACGCAGCTGCTGCTTCCTCCTCGACTCGGGGGGGGGGGGGGGTCCCTGGGTTTCAGTATGAACGAGTCTTTGCTTTGTAAATTTCTTTTATATAATTGGATTTACCATATTATTGCTCGTTGCTGGAGATGTGATCCTGGCCGCAGGGTTTGACCAATTGCGAACTAGGTTAGAGCGTACGATAATAATCACGCACTAGATCCAGACCCCTCTTCTCTCCCTTATCCTCGTACCTTTCCTTCGCGGATGATTTTTATTACGTTGTTGTCACTTCTCAACAAAATGTTTCCTAATTTTTTTATTTTTTTATTTGGAGGTTGGGATTATAGAAATTTGGAAATGTATATTGAAATTTGGAAAAATGAAAAACAAGCCCTTATTAAAATGGAAATATCTGAATTTAAATTAAAAAGTTTATATTTTTATTAAAGTGGCATTATCATTTTTGTTGATTATAAAATAATTATAGCAATATCATTATTCATTTTCTACGGGAAAAGAATAAATATTTTCAGGATTGAATAATTAATATATTTTGACGTTTTAAAAAATAATAAACAAGAAAATATATATATCCAATGAGAATAATGTCAATTATAAAAAAATTAGATTTAATTACCCGTTCTTAATTTTTTTGATTGGTACTTAAGTCTAATTACCTGTACTTAATACAACAAATTGATCTATATCATAACAATTGTTGAAAAAAAAAAAGGTATGGTCCGTATGGAAATTCTCTACATACATAATATCGTGATGACATCTTTTGTGCGTGCTTGTTTTACTTGTTCTTTGTGGATTTTATTTTTTTGGGTAAAATATGATTAAATTAAAGTAACAAATATAAAAATTTGGGAGAGGAGAATTCCAACAAACAGCCTAGTACAGTTAACCAAATAAATTATCTGTCCTTTGTGAGCTGCAATTTGAACTCTTTTTTCTTTAAAGGGAAAATACAAAAAAACCAAAATCTAAGATAAAAACACTCAATTGGAGTGGTCATACAAAAGTCTTTAGCCCCTGCACACTAACCTTGCTCCTTTTAAGGTGCTTCCCACCACCCAAGTTTTCAGCGGCAGATAATCACTTCAAAGTTATAAACCTTTTTAGTGGCTGAAGACAGTTCATCTTCATGACTACAATCTACTTAACATAAGCACTACCAGGGAAAAAAAAGGCTTTAAAAACACTTGCAGAGTTTGGACAAAGTAGGCCATATTGTGAATGATTGATTTCTAATACACCGTACCCATTTAAGAGTTTACTTGAAGAAATTTATGGGCTTAATTCATCTCATAAAATCGGTTCTACGAGAGAGTTGTTTATTCCTTATAAACATGTCCAAGACCTTGTCTACAGGCAATGTGAGATTATTCCTTAATACTACTCTAAGAATCGGTTTGTAGCCCGTTGGTATTCCAATCTGATGACAAAATAAGTGTATGAGCCTCACCAAGATCACGAGAGAAACTTACAAAGCACATTCTCTTTTCTCCTCGTGTTATCATTCAATTAGGTGGATAAAGTGTGTCCTCAGCTCAACACTGGAGTTGAACAGTAATGACTTGGTTACTGGGAAAAAACCTCATTCAGAAAGTCTTATCACAAAAGCCAAAAGGCCAGGGCAGTGCTTTGGACCTGGCTCTTTTGGCTTTTGACCAGTGCTCACAACCATTTACAGGTTGATTTTCCACTGTTGGTTTAGGCATTTACAGAAAGTACTTCCACCCTCTGGCTCAAAGAATTTGGAAGAAAATGTGTTTACTCAAGAAACTGACGGCAAACTACTCAACAAAGGATCACGATGGAATCATTTTCGAGATTTGAACCTGGTGCACCATCTTATAAGAAGTTCTTCAACATTGGCATCCATTCGGGTACCAATGCCTCCCCAGACCAGCATGTGGGCATAATCTCTAAATGCTGATCCGGTCACCTCATGTACAGCCTTGAACCCAATTCTCGTGTAGAACCTAACAAGCTGGAACATTGCAAAAGGGAGTGTCAGGAAAAAATAGAAGATAAATTTTATTTCCAAGATAATTTGATATAAATAAAACGAAGTTTAGTTAAAAGGGCCACTGGCAATGCTTACTTGGCGTTTAACTTATGCCAACTCCTGAAACTAATAATGAAGTTTGTGTTTGGGAGTTATAAAGGAAATCGTGAATTGATATGGAATCGAATGGAATAATAATGTCTCGGATATTCTTTCCAGTGTGTGTAGAGTTCATTAAAGGAATAGAAATGAAAGTATCTTCTCATGAAGAGTGAAAATGTGGTAAATAACCGATTGTACAAAAAAGTGCGAAGAGCCCAATCAATTCGTATTCGAAAAAAACGAAATGTCAAGTCCTTTTGACAACGGGCATGAAGCATTCAGCCCAAAAGTTCACATCTTTAACAAAGGGAATGAAGAGTTTCGCCACTTACTAATGCAACCCTTCAGAAGGTATGGAATGGGACCCGAGTTCCATTCCATTTCCTCTTTTCCTTTTTCCCTTTCCATTCTGTTCCTCCAATTTCCACCCTCAAAGTGGGTTAAACGAAGGAGAATACTTAGCAAGTAAAATATCAACTGGCTGATAGCTTGGGACATACTTCCTCACTAGCAACTTTCAATTAAATGCAACAAAAGCAGATAAGGAAAAGATTGTAGGGAATACGGGAAGAACCTTAGAATGGTAGAGATCAGAGTCATTGATAGCCAGTAACTCAGCTGTCGTGCAATCGCAATCATATCCATACCTTACAGCAACAGCTCCAATGAACAAACCGATACCAAAGATTGATTTTTCCATTCCTAATGTGTCTCTCCTCAATCTAATGGAGTCCAAGTGAAGAATTCTTCCATTTAGCCAGACCCTTATCAACCCCTCAGCTTTCCCTAGTTCTTTTTGGGTTTCCAAGCTCTTGGCTGTAATTCTGAAGAAGGGTCCTAGAGTTTGGAGCTGGAGATCAAGTTTCTGGGCTCTTGATGACTCCAATATCTCTGACATGGTTGGTAAAGTGGCCTCAATCTTATCCTCTCTGTTTTCATAGCGGGTGGTGCTTTTCCTGGGGTAATTCAAATGGGCTTTCGATGTAGCTTGGAATGGTGAGATTCGGGATAGAGAGATGATTGAAGGGGAGGCGATTTGAGTTCTAGTTCGGATTCTAAGATAATTTGGCGGGGGAGACATGGAACTTCGTATTTTACCTGTTAGTGCCATTTCTGATTATCTGTGGTTTTGGGGGTGCTGGTGGCACGCAGATAACTCGAGGTAACAAACGTTGTCAGCGATTGGACTGGCATGAGAACGCCATTATGGAAAGGAAACAGGGAGTGAAGAATAAATTACGCTAAAAATCACATTTTTATTTTTGTAATAATTACTTCCTTAATTATTACGTAAAAAAAAAAATTAAAAAAAATAATATACATGAAGAAACAAATTAAATAGACAAAGTGGTATTATTCTAAATTAAAAGGATTGAATTTTCATTTTGTAGGGGAAACGTCTAGGCAAAGGTTAAACTCGTGAGTCGTGACCGACGCGGCTCTAATCGACGTTGTGAACGTTTTCTGGCGTTCGGGTATCAGACGCTACTAATATTGCGTACTAGGGCGATTGTTCTACTTGTAAAGGCGCGTTTAATCGTCACAGTAAGTCGAATTTTCGGTAATTCTATGAGGATTGCATACTTTTGTTCATTACCAGTTGATCTATCACATTTTAAATAATTTTTCATTTCAAATGTCATATTAACCTTTGAGAGGGTATTTTTTGGAGGATCATTTCAGAGATTATTGCATGATTTTCTTGTTTCCCCTCATGTAAATAATTTGATATAGATAACGAGATATTTCTTTTTTAGATTGTATTATTCGACCTTCAAAAAAACTTATTTTGGATGCTTTTATTGAGTCAAAGAGTTAAAGAAAATAAAAAATAAAAATTTAAACAGCAATAAGAATTTTAAGAGTGCCTTACGAACTTCATCCACTCATCTCTTCCTTTTTAGATTATAGGAAAGGAGATAAACACGTGACTCCTTTATTTACTATCATCATGGAAATATTTACATATTGTACATTGCTCATGAAGTTAATAATTTGCAGGATTTTTGATATAGCATACATACGGCTAATATACATGGATTACTAAAAATAGATCACACCACTAAAAGTTCTTACTACTCTTGACAAAGAACGCGTCTATTGGAATACGTCCCTTATCTTTTGGGCAAGTCTTCTGCTTTTTACGTTTGCTTTGGCTTGCCACGTTATCCTTCTGGGAAAACCTGATGAGGTATCAATTGGCAGACCAAATACTTAAATTCTATATTAGAAGATAGATGGTAATTAAGAAAAAAAGAGACTCACTCAATTAATCATAGGAGTACAATTTAGAACGGTGAGGCATTAACTCTAAAGTGAAAAAAAAAATGATCTTTTTCAACAATATTAGAGTTGTAAAATACTGAAGAATTCACAATACCTGTGTCTCTGCTTTATAGTTCTCGTGTCATAGAGAGATTCCTCTTTCTGAAGTCTCTCAGCAAGATGAAAATCAAAGTGTTCTTGCCTTTCCTCTACAAAACTTGGTGGTAATTCAATTCCACATAATGAACACTTGTAATCATTTACCCACATAAGTAGCTCGCTCTGATTGGATGTAGAAACTGCCTCATCATCCAGCAAGTTAGCTCTCTTATTTTCTTCATCTAGACTGCTACATGTAAACGGCACAGAAGATGAATCCGCTTCCAACAACTCGGATACTGCATTTTGATGAGATTTTGGTTCTGGGAGATTTGTCTAGACAAAGAGAAAAATCACAGAAAGAAAAGAGGAACATAAAAAAAAAACGTTTGAGTAAAGAAACATGTCTGAGAATAATCTAAAAATCATTTTAACATAATATCTATACTTGAGTTTCATCCCCTCAGCAGTTTCAATGAATTTTATTTCTATAAAGAATAATTTCTAGCATTAAATCAAGATTATGTAAACGTCTTTAAAATTCTCACATACCTCATTTGCAGTTTCATTGTTCAAAGGTTCGTGAATTTTCCCCATTTCGCCAGCCTTGTTGCTAATAGCATGATTATTGTCATTCAGATATGGTAAGTGGTTGGAATCCAATAAATCTTTACCATTATAACCATATATCTCATGGCTGTCAATAGGAAAATCTGTTTCTGTGTCATTCATGAAGCGATGATCATCAATAATTGCGCCCAATGAACCATTACGACCACCAAGTTTCCTAGAAGTATCTCTTGACAAAAGAAAGTCGGTGAGAGTTTTTTGTGTAGTATCAGATGGAGCACCAACCTTGTCTTCATTGAATTGCGACAACCGCAGACCTGAAATAAGGAAATGTAACTGAATTGTTATGCTTAAGTCCTACAAGGCATGAGATTAAGGCCTCATTTGATTACACAGATGAGATGAGATGAAAGTTGAAAGTTGAATAAAATATTGTTAGAATATAGTTTTTTAATATTATTTTTATTTTGAGATTTGAAAAAGTTGAATTGTTTATTGTATTTTGTGTGGAAGTTTGGGAAATTTGTAGTGATTAGATGAGATGAGATGGTTTGTGGAACCAAACGTAACTAAGTTTTATCTAAGTCCCTTCACTCTATCCCCTCTCCTTGGATTTTTTTTTCCTGATAAGTAACTTGGAGAAATCAATAAATACAGCACTACTTTCGTGAAGAAATATATTAAGAACAAATTGTTTGGTACCTATCAGTCTCAAAGAGACGGGAAGTTCAGCCTTTAGCAGATTTGAAGCATATTTCAAAATATCCTCGCTTGAGCAAATATACTGTTGTAAAGTCATAGCTCTGGTTCTAACCTGTCAAGGACACAGTAACCTCTAATTAGAGACTACACAGTAGTGATAAGTAAATGACAAAGCAGAAAAGAATTAGAAAAAACCAACAATGGCAGAGAAGTAATAAATTGTGAGAAAGAAAATTCACAAGTCAAGCATAAGTTACAAATCCCCCCTTCTCACAGTAACTAGATGACTAAAGAGAATTTTGACAAGTAATATCATATATTCGTTGATTCATCTATAATTGAATATATAAATAATAAAAAGTAGCAAAGGAGCAAAGAAATTAGGCAGAATGTCTAAAAGAACTATGCCAGAAAATGTATTGACTATAATTATAGAGAGAGTAGTAATGGAGAATCACAAAGCACCTCAAATGATGATGTTTTCAGTTTTAGAGTCAACGTTCGCCCTGAAAGACCTTCTTTCTGCATGTCAGCAGATAACATATCCGCGAGATCACCTGCAAACATAACCTTCACAAGGCTTACTTTTCAAAGAAAAATCCAATCAATTTTCTACATAATTTTTTTTACCCCATTTGCCATATAGGTTAGCTGTACATTCTGCAGAACTGATGTATTGACACATAAAATTGTAAAAATTTTAGCTTTGAACACAACTAGATGCCAGTCAGCATTATTTTTAAGAGAAACATGAGTATGTGCCATTTGGGACTTGGGAAAATAATGAAGCTCTGGTAAGCTACACTCAACCCAACCTCATTATCAGAATCTTTGAGTACTTAAATGTATTTTCTGCTCATAAAATTGGCCGTGCAGGGTTCTAGAGTGACACATCCCAACCTAAACTGAGCTGACTGGGTGCAGATTTTGTTACAAAGCAATATAAATATATGTTCAATAGGCGCGAGAAAAATAAAAAGAAGAGAGGAGAAAAGCGGACCACTTACATAATTTCTGGTGAAGTAAGGCCTCGTCCCCTGTTGCTGCAAATGTTCTCTCATTACTGATACTCTTTCGCAACTTGACTTGAGGGGTGTCTGTTTTCCCAAGCCCCAGTCCCACAGAGAGGAAGAATTCTGCAATGAATAATGGAAGTAGTAAAGAAGAAAATTAAAGGAAGAAAAAAGTAGATCAAACTCAAAAGGAATGAGATGAGATAAGGCAAGAACATCTCAAAATTAAGTAAAGAATAATGTTATAAAGTAAACAACCACAATTCCTAATTGTTTTGATAAATATGCTTTGTAAAGATTTCCAAAAAGAAACGGACTTGGTTTTCTAAACAACAACCACTGTTGCCTAATCTCTCCCCTAAAAAAAAATAGAGAGAAAAGAATGAACTCCAGACAAAACAGGAAAAAGTGGGAAGCATAAACTCCAGATAGGGGAGAAAACCAAGAAAAGTAAGCAGATCTTTAACTGAAAGAGGGAGCAGTAATCATAACATGAGAGCATAATTTCTAAATTTATATGACAATACAACAGCTGTACGTAATAAGTTTGTATTTGTGGTGGCAGTCAAGTGTGACAGTAGAAAGAACTGACCGGTATTCTAACCTGCTGTAGAATGAGAGAAGAGTGCACAAACAAAACCACCTTTTTGTAGCATATCCTCACATGTATTTATTCCAAATACATCCCTTAAAATATGTTCAGTGACCTTGCCAATGCCCCCAATCTGCAAACAAAGCGTCCCCCACAGATGCGGTAAGAATTTTAAATTAAATTTTAGAATTTTTTAATTTATGATGAGGGAACCACCCCACGGTAGAGCCCTTAGGACTCATCCATGGAACCTAAACCCCTGGGGAGAATGGCACAGCAACCAACCGTCATGGCCTCCCACTTAAATCACAGTTTGATCCCAGGGGGAATCGAACCTGTGACATGGGGCTCATGCACACAAATTCGCCCTTACCACTTGGACTACCCATGGGTGGGTTTAAATCAAATTTTAGACTTCATGACTACATATAAAAGGGAGAAAGAAAGGTCTCATTCTGCAAGCAAAATAGAAAAGTATCATATGCAGCCTAGTGAAGTAGATAGTACATTAACAGATATACCTTTCGTATGGGAAGTGAGGATATAAATGTCATGACAGCCATCCAGTCATTTGGTAAGACAAATTGTCCATTTGGCTTGTTTATATCTGAGCAAACCTGAAAAAAAAAAAAAACATACTTAATGGATGCTAATCACTTCAACCTAATGGTGTTTTCGTTGTGGGCACATAGTATGAATCTGTATAAAGCTTAAGACCTTAGAAATTGGCAAGAACAATATTGCCATCAAACCCAGAAAGACTGTATCAAAGTATACAACGCAAAACCTCATCTTAAGATCTAATTTTGGGATGTTCCTGACATATTCTCATTTTTATCTTGCTGTTCCGAATTTATCTGTGCTCATTTTAGCTTTTTCTAACCAGTGAAACAATTGTTTCAGGACTTGAAAGTCTACTTTCTGATTCATATGCAGACCTATTTTTGTGTTATAGAGATTGCCTGTAGATTTGACTGGTATAATTCGAGAAACATTCTATTGGGGGTAGACATCCCTAATATATATTCCTTGCAATGGATTTTCCCATTAACTAAAACGATACGACCTAATAAACAGAACATGTGAAGTTCTTCAAACAACACAATTTTTTTTTATAAGTAAAATGAGGGTACAACACGAGGACTTCCCAGGAAGACCAGTTTTTTATTAGTGACGTGTTTAAAATTAATTTATGGTATAAAGAAGATGTAGATGTAGGTTCCATGCAGGATACAAATAAAGAGAATATCAAGTGAATAGCCAGCAGAACCTTAGCAAGTAAGCGGTTTGGTCCCACCCCAGCACTACATGTAAGACCAGTCTCTTCATAAACAGTGGTTCTGAGTTCTTCAGCAATCTTCACCAAGGTATAACAGAAAACAAAGGTTTAATATTACAAACACCAAGTGTGGCATGCAAATGCAAAAAGTTGATAATACGTGCTGACTTACTTCTCCACTGTTTATGACCCTTTCTTTGCAGATATCAGTTATATCAAGGAATGCTTCATCCAAACTAGTAGCCATGAAGTTGGGATCGTACTTATGGAAGACTAACAACAATAAAACTAATTATCAGGAATTACCAAACAAGCTGCATCAGAAGTCTTTCTTGAAAGTAGAAGAACATCTTACCTTTTCTAGTTAAATCGCTGAAATAAGTATACTTCTTAAAATCTGTGGGAACAAAAATTAACTCTGGACATAATTTACGCGCAATGAAACCTGGCATTGCTGCACGAACCCCAAATCTCCGTGCCTGCAGAAAATTCAGATCAGCTTTAATATAAAGGTGATCCAAATTATATAAGGAAATTTGCAAGTCCACGAGATAGGAAATTTCCTAAATAACAAAAGAAAACACAAGGCCCAGTCAAAAATTCATTCATGACTCCCTTTAAAAATCACATCATGCATAATTGCATTCCATGCCTCATAATTGGCCGTAGAGATCATAGACATGCTCCCAACAGCCATTGGCTTGCCCTTTAACAATGGATTACTTAATGTTTCAACAGCGGCATAAAAAGCATCCATATCTACATGCAGCCAAACCCTTGACAAGTCGCGTGTACCCTCTAGCTCTGAAATTTGTTTATTTGCCATCTGTTATTAGGATAAAACGTAAATTAGAACGCTGCATGCCACATAAATCACACACACATAGGCAACGTAGAAAAAGGGGAAGGGACAAATTGAATGCTTTAAATAAGTTTTGCACACTACTCTGAGACCAGTGCACATTGAGGCATAGTTCCAGTTTGTGACTTCACATTCTGTAATGCCAGCACTCAAGGCGGGCTTTGTTTATATGCAAAAACATTTAATCCATCTATATAATATTATCTGGACAAAAAATATCCTATGAAATATGAAATTGCTTCATTTCAATGGGATTCATAAATCATTTTCTTTTTGAATGAATAGGATTGGCATATGATGAATATAAGCGTATCCAGTAAAAGCATTTCCGCTTCTTTTGTACCGTCTGATAATGAGATATATCGGCTGCTGTGAGCTTGGCACACTGAGCACGCATGCTCTCAATTTTTTGCCTTGTAAAGGCCTCCTTGCGTTGCTCATTCTCGAAATACTTCGACCCTTTGCTCATTTCATATACTATTCTTTGCACTTTCTCCTTGTCCACTCCATCCATACCTAGAAGCTCGCAAAGCAAACATTCAAGAGCAATGATAATGCAGAACCTAAGAAGAAAAACCAACTATTCCGATATATATATATATATATATATATATATTTGCACATGCATAAACATGCATATAAACACATAGGCGTGCATATAAACACATAGGCGGTGGGCTTCACAGAATTAGTCCGAGAATAAATGCGACTGGTTCACTGATCGAGGAGTTAATTCAATGCAAAAGGAAATAAAAGTGAAGGAAGAATTGAAACTGATCTGTGTAGAAGGAAGTTCAATTCAACCAATTCAATACATATCAAATCAACCACCGCGCTTCTAGCGCACAATCAATTTACTAGAAAAAAATCGAAATTTTAAAAATGATGTAAGTTCAATCATTGGAAAAAAAGAACCAATAAGTCTGAGAGAGAGGAAAATTGAACGGGTGTGAAATCGTTAAAGAAGCGTGCCTGGTTTGGCGTTGGTGTATACAGTGTGGTAAGACTGCCAAGGCCGAGCTGAGTCGCCTGAGCTGCTATCGCCCTTCTCGATCTCTTTCTCTCCCATTTTTTGGGCTTCCTTCAATTGCTTGTTCAAGAAGAAGAATACGAGGGAAAGCGTGAACTAAATAAATAAATACATATTTATATATGAGAAAGGGAAATGCTTTTCCCACAGAAAGTCACCGTTCGTTTTTTTTATTATTTTTTTAAATTTTTTTATTTTTAATTAGTGATTAAGTAAATATTTTTAAATAAATATATAATTTTTTAAAAAAATATTTAAATATTTTTTAAAAATAGTGAAAATAAAAATAAAAATAAAAATTTGAAGCATTTGGTCTATGTGTACGTAACAACGTAATGTGAGAAATGATAGTTGTAATCGTGAGTATTTAAATATTACGTAATTATTTTGAAAAAAAATAAATACGAAATTTATATAAAAAAATTAATTTTTTAATAATAGATTTCATTTTTTTTAAATAACTACATATTATTTACACACTTTACGACTATATATAATATTATTCTTTATATATATAAATCTTCAAAAAATAAATACAAAAAATAAAGGTTAAATTAATCATAATATGACATCAAATACCGTGTCAGAGTTTTCTTAACCATGATCATCCGGTTTTAAAGAAATTTTGGAACGGTATATACCCATTTTAAAAAGTTAAGACTCAATGCGGACCGCTTTATCATTGAAATTGAAATTTTTTATTTTTTCAATTTCAGTCCAGTCCGATCCGATTTTATGATTTATCAATTATACGTGTGATACTATATAAGTTTAATATTATAATTTTTTTAATACAAAACTTTAATTGTTAGAATATAATATTTATTATTAATAATTACTAATTCATTAATATTTAATTACATTAGTATGGTATAAATAGTGTATAACTTATTAGTGAAATTAATAAATTTAAATAATAAGATTAAAATAATATAATTAGTATCTAATTATACTAATATACTAATTGTATGTTATAATATTAATAGACTTATTATATATTGTTTTAGAAACAGTAACGGTGCTACATGCGAAACTGATTTTGAGGAAATCCTAGTGCCGACACTCACTCTTTCAAACTCTCTCTCATAAATCAGATTACGTTTGGGTAGTAAAGTCTTCTCAACACTCTTTAAGTATTATTGTACTTATAAAAATACTTCACATGCCAAACAACTTAAAATACTTTCAATGGAATCCACAAACTCACTTCAATCTCTACTCATAATTATTCACAAATATTTTATAATATTTATCACTATTAAATATAAATAAAAAATAAAATTACTATAATATTTATCACTATTGTATATAAATAAAAATAATTTAACTATAATATTTATTTATATTATATATAAATAAAAAATAAAATCACTATAATATTATCTCTATTAAATATAAATAAAAAATAAAATCACTATAATATTTATCACTATTATATATAAATAAAAAACATTTATTTATATTATATATAAATAAAAAATAAAATCACTATAATATTTATCCCTATTATAATATTTATCACTATTATATATAAAATAAAATAAAATCACTATAATATTTTTCACTATTATATATAAATAAAAAATAAAATCACTATAATATTTATCACTATTATATATAAATAAAATTATCATTAAAAAAAATCAATCATTGATGGGACCTACACATTTTTTAATTATCTATCCAAAAGTCAACAACTCAACATACTTCATACATCCAAACAACTCAAAATACTCTCAATGGACCTACAAACTCACTTCAATCTCTACTCATAACTATTCACAAACATTCTCAACACTTCTCAGGTATTCTCACTACCCAAACGTAAGCTAAATCGCTGAAACTTTCTCATCCCCCATCTCCTTCCATCCTTTCTCTTTCTTTCCCTCTCTTCATCCCTCATTCCTTCATTTCTCTTATTTTCTTAATTTATTTTATTTCCTTTAAGGTTGAAAAGATAGATCTACAATTCTTTAACACCTTTTATGAGGCACGAGTAGCACAAAATGCTTCATAGGCCGATTGTTGGGAAGGTAATGGCAGATAACCGGTTCAGATCTAATTTTTATGGCTAATTTCGAAGTATGCCGGAGTATTTCTAAACTATAATTTGTCATTTTCATATCCATCTTTTTGCTTTCATTGTTGTTTCATTTTACTTAGTTGGAAAAAAAAAAAGGATCATCTGTTGGACGTTTTGTCCATAGAGGTTAAGTTCTATCCTCCTATGGAGGGTGGGGTATGAGTCTCTGTTTTAGGCAGAATAATGTCTCTTAGACGGTTTGTCTGTAGAGAACTATAATAGTAGTTAAGACCATACCGGTTACAAAGGAATTTGTATACTAGTGAAGCTCCAAATATAGTAGTTGGCTTGTGATCTGAAAATTTCTCTGCATGTATCCGATCATAGATGTAACTTTTCTCTAATGAATGAATTAAGTCAATTTTCTATAATAATAATAAAAAAAGATTAATAGACTTAAATAAGAAGAATAGAATTTAATGTCATATTAATTATAAATTTAGCATATAATATATATAAATATAAAAAATTATATATATATTTACACTGGTCATGTTCGGTTTAAACTAATTTTTAAAATATGAAAATCGGTACCGCATCGGTTGAGAATCAGTTTCAATTTTTAAGAATCAATATCACATCGGATAGGTTACAAACCAAACTGAATCCACCGATTCATTTCAACCGATTTTCAATTTTTTCTTATACCCTGACAAATATCAGTTTAAATAAAAAAAATACATACACAACATACCCAAAAACCTCAACAATAATTAACCCTTGAAACTTATACACAAAGGGAGTAAGGCCCAGCGGAGAAGGCAAGGAGGATAAATGAGAGCAGATCGCCAATCCCATCGTCGCAATTCATTGCAGCTTTTGCCATCGGCCCATCGCTGATTGTGGAAATATTTATTTATTTCTTGTTCACTATATAATTTATTGTTCATTCGTTGAAATTCGTCCATTAATCAGTAAATTGTACATTTTTCTCAATTTAGCGAAACTATCGCAAAGATGGAGTTCTTGTCTCTAGTTCCGATCAATTACATTTTTCCCTGATAACAGTCACAATTAACCATCATGAAATGATTCCAATTTTCTCAGTTTGCTGTAAGAAAAAGTAATTAATGGATCAGATCTTCCAGTCTCCATACATCTGATCATCAGTGAGTTATAATCATGAAATACAAATTAATTAGAAATATTGATGAAACATTAAATATTTCTTAGAAGTGACTAATTAATATAGAAATGATTTATGTAATTTTAGAATGTGCAAGCCTCGCACCGTCATTTAAAAAAAAAAAAAAACATATATAGAATTAACATCTCAAAAAGAAAAACTATTATTCATGGTAGACCCTTTTTTGACAAAGAACTGCGAGCACTGTATATATAGTATTACTCAACTAAAATATATATAGTTAAGAGGATAAGATTTGAATAATTTAATTGAAAAACTATGATTATTTAAAAACATCTCAATACAATTAATATTTCAAATCAAATTGTAAAATACTCAAAGGATAGAAAAAGAAAGAAATATTCAGAGGATCAAGTCAAAATAAAATACCAGGGGTTAATTTAGAGCTCTTGTATACAATTAGGTAATAATTTGCTAGTTGTGACGATTATAATCAAGTCATTAAATTAATAAAAATTCAAATCTCGTATGAGAATGCATATAGAATTGTATCTAAAATACAACATTAGAAGATCACAGGTCATCAGACAGAACCGCGGGGAATGAATTATTGGCGATTTTAAAAAAATAAAAATAAAGAGAAAGAAATATAAGAATTTAATAAAATCCCAGCTGTTTAGGGTTCATATTAGGTAATAATTTGCTGATTTTGAACGAGGTTACTGTTTTTATATATTATATATAGTTGGTATTTAGAGAAATGCTTTAATTAACATTGATATTTGCCAAGTTTATTTTTTTAACACTTAATTCTGATATATACTCGGCATTTAAGTTTTAAGTTTTTAACAATGGTGGCGATCTTTGAGGAGGCTACCTTCCCCACATAACAGATCATGTATATATCTTCCTAAAAGTAAATACGTATAGAATGGTTCGCTTCAACTTCTAGAGATACTGCTTTTCAATCTCTCTTGGCCCTTTTTCTTCCTCTGTATGCATACCCTTCGTACTCTCTCTCTCTCCTCTTTTGGTTTTGTTTTTTCTATTCTTAACATGAGGCACATCATTTTCTGGATGGTTTTGACTGACTGGTTCCTGTGGAATTCAGGTTTGCAACAACATGCTTCCCTCGTTGCTGTTGTTTTGTACTCTTCTTTTTGCAGGTTTGTTCTGATCTGTATATATGCCTTTATAAGAATTTTCAACGCAGAGAATGCATGCATATTCGATCACCAGAAATAGCTAGAACTTAGAAGGGTGTTCTATTTACGTTCATTTTACTGATCACTCTTGTTTTTAACTAGAGGAAAGGAAGAGGAAGAGATATGGACCAAAGAATTTAATCTGCTTTGTTCAAGCTTTACGTACTGTTTGTGCATACATGGATGCATAATCCTTTGTTGCAAAGGCTACACACCATTTCTCACGTTGTTTCTCATCTTGACCTTTTTCTTTTGATTTATCACATTTTAATCATGTAAACGAAATTATATATATATTTATAATATCTAGTATCCCATTGTTTCATAAATCAGGATTTTGTTTTCAGTATCTTAACCAAATTACAAAAATAAAAATCTTTTTTTTTTTGCAGGATTTGAAGCTAATGCTTTAACATATGACTACACGGCGAGTGTTGAGGCAAGATTTATTGGAATTCCTTCTATTTTCCTATTTTGTTTACGTTGATTTATGAGTATTTGTAGGTAGGCGTAGATATTGATATTGTACTTTATTGATTACGCCTTAGTGTTTGGCAAATCCCCACAAACCTCAGTATGGTGGAGGAATTATCATAAACCCTGAGTTGAGTCACGGGTTGAGAGGATGGTCTACATTTGGGAACGCAGAAATAGAACATAGAGTAGTACTGTCAGGAGGCAACAAATTCATAGTGGCTCACAGCAGAAATCAGCCAAATGATAGCATCTCTCAGAAGGTTTATTTGCAGAAGGACAAGCTCTACACATTCTCTGGTACTTGGGACATTTTTGTTTGTATTAATCGTAATGAAAGCTGAATGTGATTGTAATTACCATCAATATACTAACTTCCATTAATAATAAGTTTTCCACATTAATCAGTTTTGTGCGATTTCACTAATCAGCTTCGTGTTACTGCAGCTTGGATACAAATGAGTGATGGGAATGCGCCAGTGGCAGCTGTTTTTAAAACAACTGCTGGGCTCAAACATGCCGGTGCCGTCACTGCCAAGTCAAAATGCTGGTCCATGCTTAAGGGTGGCCTCAATGTAAATGCATCAGGCCTAGCTGAGCTCTATTTTGAGGTATATTCTATATAAAAACACATATGTGCAGGTTCCCTTTTAACAAAACTAGTTTTTCTTTGAGAGAATTTTGTTTATATTAGTTTCTGACAGTACTCTGCCGTCTGTAACTCTTTCTGGGCCACTAATTCATTTTTATAACATTTACTCATATGATCTTTAGAGTAAGAACACGTCGGTTGAGATATGGGTAGATAGCATCTCATTACAACCCTTCACCCAAGACCAGTGGAGGTCCCATCAAGATCAAAGCATCGAGAAGGTAAAAATATGTAACATGTTCAACCTAATCATTATATATATACAGAAGTAAATTACCAGAATACATGGGGATGTCACTTATAAAGAAACTTCAATTTTGGCAGACGCGTAAGACAAATGTGAGAATCGAGGCTGTTGATGAGCAAGGCAGCCCCATATCCAACGCGTCAATCTCAATCCTACAGAAGAAACTAAGTTTCCCATTTGGCTCTGCAGTAAATAAGAACATTCTCACGAATACTGCCTACCAAAACTGGTTCACCTCAAGGTTCACGGTCACAAGTTTTGAGAATGAAATGAAGTGGTACACCAATGAACCGGTCCCTGGCCAGGAGAACTACAAGGATGCCGATGCCTTGCTTCAGTTTTCCAAACAACACAATATTGCTGTGCGTGGCCACACAGTCTTGTGGGAAGATCCCCACTACGTACAAGGTTGGGTTGCTTCACTTTCGCCAAGAGATCTTGCTAAAGCCGTTGACAAGAGAATTAATTCCATCATGTCAAAGTACAAAGGACAGCTTATTGCATGGGATGTTGTTAATGAAAATTTGCACAGTTCATTCTTCGAAAGTAAGCTTGGGCAAAGTGCGTCGGCAAGCTTTTACAACCGTGCTCATATGATCGATGCAGCAACCACCTTGTTTCTCAATGAGTATAATACCATAGAAGACAATCGCGATGGCTTATCGAAGCCAGATAACTACCTTCGGAAGCTGAGAGAGATTCGAGGTTTTCCCGGAAACAACAATTTGACACTAGGGATCGGGCTCCAGGGTCATTTCAGCAATCCTCCAGACCTTCCTTACATTAGAGCTTCCATTGATATTCTTGCTTCCGCCTCGCTGCCCATTTGGATTACAGAACTGGATGTTGCAAACAACTTTGGTGAACAGGTAAAAAGTTCAAGAGGCAAAAGCATATAACATTTGTCTTTTAAACATCATTAATAGTCCTATATGAAATGAATCTGTTTTGTTCAGTTCTGCACTCACATCGAATGGGATTAAGCACCGTTCTTGTTCTTGGACCATATGTGCAGGCACAGGCAGAGTACTTGGAGCAAATTCTAAGGGAGTTACACGCCCACCCGAAGGTCAGTGGAATCGTATTGTGGTCGGCATGGGCGCCAGGAGGTTGTTATCGAATGTGCTTGACGGATGACAATTTCAATAACTTGGCCACAGGGAATGTTGTAGACAAGCTGAGGCAGGAATGGGGTTCTAAGGCATCGGAAGGCACAACTGATACTGATGGATTCTTTGAGGCCTCCTTATTTCATGGAGATTACGAGGTGAAAATCAGTCACCCCACCATGAAAAGTCCCTTCTTGGATCAAAGCTTCAAGGTTGTATCAACAGATCATACATTCGAGCAAACAACTTTGCTCCTCAAAGTTTAAGCATGCTGGCTCTCCTTTCCTCTTGTTATCTAAATAAATATAAATTCATCTTAGTTAATTTTTTTCTAAGCACACGCTACGTTAATAAAACTAAATATACAAAAATATCTATATTCATTGATCAAATCAATAGCATTGGCATTGGTATCTGCATATGCAATTTGACCCTTAATTTGAATTTATTGCATTATGCATCTCTATAATTTTACATGGTTATGAAGAGTATTTCAACATCTTTGAAGATGTACTATTCACTTTTCAAATATTATTTTATTAATTTATTCTCTCTCCTCCCACTCTCTCTCACAACCATTTCCTCTTCTCCTTCTTCTAACAACACAAGAAAACTTCACCTTTACCTTAATAAAATATCATTTTATTATATTTTTAATATAATATATAAAAAAAATTATATTTTTTTATTATATCTGTATCATTAATGCCAAATTTATGTAGTGGGTGCTAATTGTAAAATATATAAAATAAATAAATAATAATAATTTATTATTATTTGACTCAAAGATGTATAATCAAATGTGAAAATTTTTCTTGATATATAAAATCAACCTCTAAAAGATGTGATTTTGCATATGCATATAGAAAAACCAATACTAATACTAATGATTTTGCATATGCTGTTTGGATATTGAGTTAAGATGAGATGAGATGATTTTAGATGAATTGAATAAAATATTATTTTTTAATATTATTATTATTTTAAAATTTAAAAAAATTAAATTATTTATTATATTTTGTGTGAGAATTTGATAAAATTATAATGATTATAAGATAAAATGAATTGAAATCACTTCTCAATCTAAATAGATCAATCTCCGTGGATGAAGATTGTGATAGTGATGCTGATTGCCACTTCCTTGATTGGAGAGGTTGATCAGATGAGATAAACAGATGCTGACTGCCACCCCCTCGAGATCTTTGGCAAAGGGAGAGTCAGGGTGGGTCTGTGTTCAACTGGTCCTCCGAGTGAGGAAGGGACGTCCATCACATGGTCCTTCCTGGCCCTTGCAGAGACAACATTGTTTTTGTGCTTACAAATGACAATCAAGGATCACGTGACTACTGAATATGCATTCTAAGCATGCACAAGAATTCATGATGTGTTAAACGAGGAACTGGAAAATAGAAACAAGACATTAGTACAAGTGAGTGATAGGCCCGGTGAGCAACAACGACCCCCACATGGTTCATTATTCACCGTAAATCCAAAGCGACGTCACTTTCAACTTTTTCTCTACCTTCAGAAAATTACCTTTACGTACACTCGTTCGCGCAGCTTTAAAACCAACCGTTACATTTTACGATCCCTAAATTGAATTTAACGACCAGCCTAAACACCCTCACCACCATTGCAAATTCCCATGTCACACCACCTCTATCAAGGCTCAAACCACCCAATCTTTCCAAAATTAGTTTCGGAAACTGTATATATAAAAAGAATATTATGTTTTTTTCTTCTTTGTAAAATTTTAGTTTTTTTTTTTTTTTTATTTAAATAATTAGATTGTATTTTGATCGGATGACATGACTGCTGTTGGATGGAAACCACCGCCATGGCTTGTATGGTCGACAGGGTTCGAATCCTCGTCGTCGCTGAAGCTAGGATTCGTATTCTCTAGACTACGCAACGGCGGTTCCGCCATTACTTTGAAATCGAGGGGCTCTTTGCGAATCAAGGCGCTGGATGGGTCGAGGAGGGTAGCTGTGAACGGGAAGGTGGAAGATCTGAATGACAAGTCGACGAATAGGCACGCTTCTAATTCTGGTATTTTCGAAGCTCTGCGCTTTTGGTTTTTGCTTTCAATTAGATTCTATCAGTTGGTTGTATGGGTTGTTTTTTATGATCTGTTTGATTGTTGAGAAAGTGAAAAAAATTAAAGAACGGCAAGGAAAATATCGTTTTTTTTTTCTTTCTGTAAACTGAAGTTTCAAGTGCCCACGTATAGAACAGTTAGTTTTGGATCGTATCATCCAGGTTTCTTGTATGTTTTCTAATCAGGGAAAATCCCCACCCGGTTATCCACTGTTGGTAATTCGAGAAACATTAAATGGCATGAATGTTCAGTTGGAAAAGTTGACAGGCAGAACTTACTCAACCAGAAAGGATGCGTTATATGGATCACGGGTCTCAGTGGTTCAGGTTTGATGTTATTATCTTCGTTGATTAATGTTGGATATCATGTTTCTGATAAAAGTTGTTTGAATTCATTCAATGTTTCAGCCAACTTACCAAGTTATAAAAATATAGGGTGCTGATGATTGTAGCTGTTGGGAATAGACCAAATGTAACAATGGCTAAGTTGAAGTAAATAATAGCGGAAGCAAGCAAAAGAAACAACATGCACACAAAGAACACCAAGATTGAAGTGGTTTAGCTCAATGTGAGCTTACGTCCATTGGCGGGTCGGTTTCAATGATTTCACTATCAACAAAAGATGGAGTACAAAGTATTGATTACAAAATCCTTTTCCAAGGTGTCAAAACACACATGGGAATATCACAAAGAGGACCTCACTTTTCACCTACAAAAGTTGCAGCCTTAAATGGTTCAAAAGTATGAAATGAATGTTGAAACATTCATATTTATACTGTAGTGGTGCGGGCCCTATTTTACGAACATTCGCTCGAGTGAGCGTTAGGATTACCATCCCACTCGAGCTGAGTGTCGAGCTGGGTGTTGAGTGAACTCTCTGGAAGCCATCTTGCTCGAGCTGAGTGTTGAGCGGGTGTCAAGCGAGCTCTCTGGAAGTCATCTTGCTCGAGCTGTCGAGTGGGTGTTGAGCGAACTCTCTGGAAGCGTCTTTGCTCGAGCTCATTGTCGAGCAGCAGATGAGCGAACCCACTGGGTGAGTCTTCACTCGAGCGGCAGAGACACTGCTCGAGCGACCAATCCTTAGAGGCGCTTCTTCAACAAGATTCAAACCACCTCTCAACAGTAGCCATATGCCGTTTTCAGTACTTGCTTATGCATTTTCCATTATTTGAGATTCTTATTTAGGGCAGGTTTGAGAAGTGAGATGAGATGAGAATTTTGTGAATAGTTGTAATATAGTTTGAGTTGAGTATTTTTTGAGTTTCGGGAAAGGAGAGAGAAAAAGTTAAATAAAAAATATTATAAAATTAAAATATTATAAGAATATAGTTTTATAATATTATTTTTGTTTGGAATTTGAAAAAGTTGGAATTGTTTTTATTTGAAAATTTGAAAAAGTTGTAATGATTAGTTTGAAAATCTTGTATTTGAATTATGTTTGGGAATAAGATGAGATGGGATAAAATGAGATTAGATGAGAATTTCATGTCTCAAATTAAATTTCATTCGTCTTGTGATGAAATGTGGTTGCATATGGCCAAACTTTTAATATCAGATCGCACTTGTGTAAGATCCTTTTCGTGGATAACTGTTAGTTGTGGTTAAATTATTTCCCTTTTGGACTTGTTATCAGATCATATTCTTCAATAAGTTAGGATTCAGTGTCATTGTATTTTGGAATTGCCTTGCACAAGCATCTTAAAACCAACTGCACAAATTTTTTTATGTAACTCTGTCCTCAAGGGTTGATTTTCTTGAATGAGGTAGGCAACAGAGGAGTTTGCGTTATTTCTATGAGCCAAATATCTCGTCCAGAAGGATGGTTTTCTCAAGTTTGACTCTTTGAGGCACTTTACTATGTTATGTTGAAAGTATGCATTGTATGTGGCCCTTTTCTAAATCTGTTGACCTTTATCTTGCAGGGAAGAGCACTGTAGCGTGTGCTTTGAGTCAGAGTTTGTATCAAAGGGGTAAGCTGTCTTATATTCTTGATGGGGACAATGTGAGGCATGGCCTGAATCGTGACCTAACTTTTAAAGCAGAAGACCGTGCAGAGAACATCAGGAGGATTGGTAAGTTTTGCTCCAGCGGCCCCTCTCAAAAGACTTCTTTGTCATACTACTAAGTTATTGCAGCCATAATTGTTTATGTTGACTAGGCAAATGGTGCCTTTCAGGTGTTGGATTATGAATTTTATAGATTAATTTCTTCTTTTCGCTTTCTGTCTTTCAGGAGAGGTAGCAAAGCTGTTTGCAGAGTCTGGAGTTATATGCATTGCTAGTTTGATTTCTCCCTACAGAAGAGATCGAGATATGTGCCGCGCTCTATTACCAGATGGGGATTTTATTGAGGTTGGCTCTTCCTGAGTTTATGAGTGCTTTTGATGAACTGGAAGTTATTCCAGTAATTTTGTGGAAAATGATTAAAAAATCAAAATGGGAAAGGATGCTTCAGTTCTTAATCACACTTTAGAATGCTGAATATAACAGGTTTTTCACATAGGTGTTGCTCTTGTATATGTCCTGTTTACTTGGGCTATGCCTATGCTCATTAATAGAATTTCTTCTTTAACAAAAAAAAAATACAGGTTTTTATGGATGTGCCTCTCCATGTTTGTGAAGCAAGAGACCCAAAGGGCCTATATAAGCTCGCACGTGCTGGAAAGATCAAAGGTAACTGTAAAATAATATTCTAACTTTGATCAATTACCATCTTCTGAGTTTTGACGGCATGCCTAATGCTGCCATATTTCATTTATCAAATTTTAATTTTTAGCTTATCAAGATTGAGCTACTTTTGCTTAATTATAACTTTTCCGAGTATATTCTGATCTAATTATGGAATAACCTTGCACAGCATGCTCAAAGTGGAGTAATATATCTCACCTATGCTTCAAAGTGGCTTGCTGTGAAAATAATGTACTTGTGCAACTATGCATTTGTTGTTATAATATAACCTACCAGAAGATGTACGGGTTTTTTAAAAAAGACCATAGCTTGCCGTCCAGTTTTAGTCTGTCATTCTAATATCACTCTGAAAATTTGCAGGCTTTACTGGGATTGATGATCCATATGAACCACCATTAAATTGCGAGGTATGTCCTTTTTTCTTTTAGAAAAGCAGAATGCATATATTTTTCTTTTGATAAGTAAAAAGGAAATTTATTAAACCACGTAATTAGGCCTAGTCCAAGTATACATGCAGTATACAAGAGAAAACACCTCATCACAAGCTAGGAACCAGAAGGAGCAACAAGAAAATCATGAAAATTAGCCCCATCAAGAAAAATAGCTAAGCCCAAAGAAATGAAGTATGAAAGAAAGAGCCTTTTATCTATCCCATCGAGCATTCTCTATATCTCCAAAGCAGAACACATATGATACGCATAAATATGAAGAGAGTCATTTCTCACAGGATAGGGTGTACTGTCTCTGAATTTTGAAGCTTCTTAGAGGAAGAACGAGTTCTAGTGCTGTTTCTAAACTCAAATAGAATTGATTGTGTTTGCATGCAGCTCCTTCTAGGAAATATATACTTTAGCCTTTTGAAGTGGTTGAATAACTAAAACCAGTAACATGATTGAGACCTTTTTAGAATTAGTCCCTTGAAGAGACTCCCATCAGTACTCTTTGTCAGGTGCATTTTCATGATTTGTCTTTAGGTATGTATGCTCAAGTGAAGGCAAAATTCGTGCCAGGATACTTTCGTTTGGTTGTGTGCGACTACAGGCACTGCTGCTTGTTTAGCTGTATTACTAAAATGACATAATAACTGCAACATTAATATGCATTTGTTATACTTTCCTAAAGAAGTACTGCCATTTCTAATGTTTTGGCTTTCTATCTTCAGTTTTTGTCGTCGTTTGATTTATATAACATTTAAAGGGACGTTTGTCTTACTCAGATTGTATTACAGCACAAAAGAGGATATGGTGCTTGCCCAAGTGAAATGGCTGAAGTAGTGGTTTCTTACCTCGAAGGGAAGGGGTACCTACAGGCATAAAAAGATGGTGGCTCTCCTTGGCTTTCAAGTATTTGTTTGCAAACAACTGTACAGAGTTGTTTGAATAGCATCCGTTGATGTATTGATTAATTGATCGATTAATCAATGCCACCCTCATTATTTTTCTCCTTTGTACGTTGACTGTATCTGGATGTTTGTGTTTTGTTCTCGGCCTGTGAATTTAGCTCCTACCCCACCAATTTCGAGTTGAAAGACTGGCTTGTGTTAAAATTTACTTGCTTCAATCGTTTAAGCATAATGAGGCATTTCTACCGAAGGAAGTTTGTGGTTTTTAATTCTCTGTTTCAGATCTTTTTACTTGAGTCGAAAAATTAACACTCCTGTACTTCCAATAATTAACTCCATCCGAGCAATGATGCTTTGGCAGGGCAAATTTTCCTTTACACCATGTTTTTGTCAATTAATTAGCAGCTAGCTAGGAGTAGTTTTTAATAATGTGGTTAACAACAACAGGAGCATGAAAATGTAGTTTGCGTGCCTTGCGTACATTGTTTATCACTCATCTTGAGTGGCCCTAGTTATTGGGGAGGAGATAAACAGCATTGTCCAAGGAAACTTCGTAATTTCAGTAAAATATCATGATTTTGAATCTACTCGTGGTAGCTTCTTATAAACTCACCCAACAGCTAGAGAAATCGTATTTAGCTCCAAAAAAGAGAAGTATAACGAGCTGCCATTGACAGAGTACTCCTTGGTTCAGATCAGCTTGAATCTGTATAAACCCAAGCAACGATCACAGCTCTCAAGTTTCCATAATGTGTATGTACTGCTTGTCTTCTCTTCTTTTTTATTTTTTGGGTGTTGGGAATTATTTCGGAAACTTTCCCCTTGATATCACATAACAAGTTATCAAATTGCACTTGATTTTAAAAAAACTGATATTCTTTATGAATCGTTGACAACGTGCGTGTGCACTAGAGGGTAAACATGAAATTGGGAAAAAAAAAGAGTACTAGTGGTGGTGCACTAGAGGGTCGCTAGATCGTCCTAGAAGTTCAATACCTAACCATATTATATCCTTGTTGATACGCTGAGAATTAACGAATCTTCAAACCACAAAAATCCACAATATCGGAATTGGAGAGAGAGAGAGAGAGAGAGAGAGAGAGAGAGAGAGAGAGAGAGCCGTTTAAGACACACACAAAGGGCTGTAATACTTCATCTTCAGACCCATTATGCTTATTGCGGTCTCCTACATGATTTTCCCACTTCGTTTGTGATTCAATGCATGCGGTCGGCCATTGTTATCAATTGATTTCAAGTCCTCATTTTATCCTCACAAAACTCTGTAATGCATAATACTACGGACGAATTAGAACAAGAGGAAAAAGTTGAGCAAAACAATTACATTTTCATGCTTTATTATAAATACAGCACTTTCAACACCTGATCTGTATAAGTTATAACTGTACTGAAAGATGATTCACGGGACAACATGGAAGTCCACAAACTTACAGTAATTTATTAATGGTGTGACTTGTGAGGTTGTCAGTATGTGATATTATAGCACCTTTTGCCTTTTGGTCTGACAATGTTTTTAATATTTTTCCATATTTCCTTACAGCTTCATGTTAGAGGATAAATTACATTATGAATCTAATTACCCTGCAACAGAAATTTTTGTCCAATATATTCAGTACGTTCGTCTTGTCTTTGTAAGTAATTAATAAGTTCCATTGTTTCTGTCATGAAGGATGAAGACTTTCACAGAAACTTGCATCTTATGGCTTTCATGCATTCTGCTGTTTTCAGGTCTCTCTCTCTCTCTCTCTCTCTCTCTCTCTCTCTCTCTCTCTCTCCAGATCATTATTATTTTTCCTAAATGCGTCATTGTTTCATCAGGATAAATAGCTAGATCAGTAGTTATATCTATACACATACGTATATAATTAAGCGTAATGCATGCTGGCTAATATTTTCCTTTCATTGGACTAATGCAGGGAATAGCATCAATGCTTTCACCTATGATTACACCGCAACAACAGAGGCAAGTAAATGTTTTCTCAATGATATAGCAATTAAAGCACCATTCCCAAAACTTTTTCCACGGTTCTAAGAAACTACTGTTAGAATCGTGAAATCCCGGCCGTTATATTTGCAGTAGTACTCACAGACAGTCGGATAAATTCTTGATTATGTGTGTGTGTGTTTTCATAAAATACTTGTGCTTGATTAGATACTGTAAACACTTCAATTTCCCAAGAAGTTCAGATACAGCTCGTGACTCGTTGGAAGTATATAAAATGGAGTTAGTGGTCTGGTGTGAATATCATATGCACACACGCATTCCAAGCTAGCATTCGTCAAACCCATATATATTAGAAAAACCATTTCTGATCAAGTACTCATGACTTATTTTCCAAAATAATGTTGAATATTAAGCAGTGCTTGGGAGAACCCCAGAGAGCTCAATACGGAGGAGGGATAATAGTTAATCCAGATTTCAACCAGAGCTTAGAAGCCGGGTGGAGTACAGCGATTGGACAGGGAAATATTGAAGAACGAATTTCGGAGGCAGGAAATAGGTTCATCGTGGTACACAATAGAACAAACCAATTAGACAGCTTGTTTCAGAAGGTTCAACTTGAGGAAGGAAATCTCTATAGTTTTTCTGGTAACTATATATATATATATAATATAGTTCTATGGCGTTGAGAAAATAAAAAAAGATTGAAAGAGCAGTTATTTAAGGAAATCTATGTAATTTTTCTGTCTCTTTACAAGATTTTAGTTCCCTGAAGTTTGAGATTTTTTTCAGCTTGGGTTCAGCTCAGCGAAGGAAGAGAGACTGTTGCTGTCTTCTTTAAAACTACTGATGGTGACCTTGTACGTGGTGGTAGTGTCATAGCTGATCATGGGTGCTGGTCACTCCTAAAAGGTGGAATAGTTGCAAACTTCTCAAGCCCAGTAGAGATTCTTTTCCGGGTGAATTACTTCTCTTACTTTTGCAGTCTACTGTTTTTCTTCTAGTTTTATTTTGGATGCAAAAGATCGAACAAGCAAGGTCAGTTTTAGTTTCTTTGTCACTGAATATATGTATATATGTCTTCCTTTTCATGAATGGAGTGCGAGAACACCAAAGTGGATATATGGGTCGACAGTGTATCCTTACAACAGTTCACTAAAACGCAATGGAAATCCCACCAAGACAACACAATCGACAAGGTAAGGCATAGAAAGATGCTTATATTTTAGAATACTGGTAATTTAATAATATATTGAACATAACGTTCCATATATATAATTGTTTATAAAATACTAGCTCGTGCCAAGTTTGCATGCGAGATAAATCAGAGTTTACATTTTCTCCTGCTCAAAGAAGCAGCTAGCGCAATACAGATAACATTTTCAAAACTAGCTCCATACATTCCATTATCATGTTTAAAGCTCTGGTTCAACTTGAATCTTTGCAGATACGCAAGAGCAAGGTAAGGTTCCAGGTAACTGATGCAAATAAAACCGCAATGCGAGGTGCTATAGTCTCAATTAAGCAAGAGCAGTCTGACTTCCCTTTTGGGTGTGGCATGAACCACTATATCCTCACAAGCACCGATTATCAAAACTGGTTTGCATCGAGATTCAAAGTTACCACTTTCACCAATGAGATGAAGTGGTATAGCACTGAGAAAAGGCAAGGCCATGAAAACTATACCGTCTCAGATGCCATGGTTAAATTTGCCAAACGCAATGGCATTTCCATCAGAGGTCACAACATCTTTTGGGACGACCCCAAGTACCAACCTGAGTGGGTCAACTCCCTTTCTCCTGAGGATTTACGAAAAGCTGCCGAAAAAAGACTAAAATCAGTGGTATCAAGATACAGAGGAAAACTAATTGCTTGGGACGTAGTTAATGAGAATCTTCATTTCAGCTTCTTCGAGGATAAACTTGGAGATCAAAACGCTTCTGCAGAATATTTTTCCGAAGCTTACCGACTAGACCCAACCCCTATCATGTTCATGAACGAGTATAATACCATCGAATATTGTAGGGATGAGAAAGCAAGCGTAGCCAACTACCTGGAAAAACTTCAAGAGATTCTACAATATCCAGGGAATGAAGGCATCTCAGCAGGGATAGGTTTGCAATGCCGTTTTGGTTCTGGCCAGCCAAACCTCGCTTACATGAGATCTTCTTTAGACATTCTAGGTTCAACAGGACTGCCCATATGGCTTACTGAAGTGGATGTTGGCAAGGACCCGGATCAGGTACACTTCCAAAAGCCTAGCTGCAACTTTTCCATTGCGAAAGAAAGCATGCAATCGACTAAAGATTTTGACAATTGGTTTCAAAACAACGTGTTTGATTCTTTATGGCATATATAATTGTAAAATGGTAACACTCGTTTCTGCATGGGCAGGCCCAGCACTTGGAGGAAATACTAAGGGAGGGTTATTCACACCCTGCTGTTCAAGGGATTGTCATGTTTGCAGGCCCTGAACTAGCCGGTTTTAAGAATATGCCCCTTGCAGATACAAACTTCAACAACACTCCAGCTGGAGATGTTGTGGATAAGCTGCTTGGCGAGTGGGAGTCTGAGATCTTGGAAATCAAAGCAGATGATAGAGGTTTCGTAGATGCTTTGCTATCTCATGGAGATTACAGCGTCACTGTGCAACACCCAGAGGCCAACTCTTCCACTACTCTAAGTTTTAGGATGACAAAAGATATTCCTCAAACAACCATTGATGTTCAAATCCATACCTGAATTATTCCGGTTTTTTTCTTTCCAGTGGGATAGAAAAATGAACAAATTTCTCAGCACTAAGCGCTGAAATGGTGGGTGACTGTTCATCCACTCATAGGGCGCAAGCATCTACATATATCGAAGCTTGCATGCTTGCGCACGCACAAGTAAAGAAATGTCACCGATGAACTTCATCATGTGTAACTTTCCTTCTAAAATAAATGGAAAAATACATTTTTCCTCCCATTAATTATCAAGGTATTATATTTACTCCAAAACTATCAGAATGAATATATTACGTCTCAAATTATCAAAAAGTGTCTGAATATATTAACGATAATTAATTTATATTAATTGAAAGAGAAATATTTTAACCACAAAGAAAATATATTACATCGATTCTTGAGTTTATTTTTATATAATCTTTTTATATCTATATGAGAGTTCTATACCATAAATCTCCAAGGGCGTCGGATTAAATATATGTGTCAACACAACTTCCTCCTCTCAGTCTCTGTCTCTCTGTCTCTCTCTGTGCCTGGCTTCTTCTTAATATGCAGGCTGGACAGCATACGAATGTGCTTCTACAGCGCTGCGCTGGTGTTCTGTACTCCACATTTTTCATGTTTGTTTTATATATGGAATGTATGAAGGGGTAATATAAATATTGCAGGGGGTATCTCAATTAAGGAGGGGGTAGTAATCAGGGGCATAATTAGGGGGACAGGGGAGCCCTGCAAACCCCACACCCAAAGGTCGAACAGAGGCCCGAAAAAATGGGGCAATTTTCAGTTGAATTATATATCTTGATCCTTTGGGTGACTTAATTTACCATTGGAGTGTGAATTACCTCGATAAATGTTTGGTATTTTTAGATTATTTTGTTGTATTAACTATTTTATAAGAGAGCTTAGCTCCTCCCAATTCATTCTTTTCATCTTTAAGGTCCGTATGTATATAAAAAAAATTAATTTTTTAGTAGTAAATTTTATTTTTTTTCAGAACGATTACACGACGTTTATATATTTTATGGTTGTCCGTAGAATTATTCTATTTATTAACAGTTGAATTAATTCAAAAAAGTTACAACCTCATTTAAAGTACGTACTAGAAACTAACATCCAAAAATTCTGATTTATTTGAATGATCGAATAAGATCAAATATTTCATCATAACCCAAGTATAATCAACATGACTAGTAACAATGACTCTCCTACCAAACATTTGTTATTTTTGTTATTTTCACCTAATGCTTTTACTTGGTCGGGTACTTCACCACCTTGTGTGCAAAACATGGTACGTAGCTAATCCACCAGTTCAAAGCTAGCTACTGATTGGCATTGTGTTTTCGTGGGTTTGTAAATGAAGAAAATACAATGTACAAAACTGTCAGGAAATCATGCACCTGAACGGCTTTCTTGAAACCTGCAAGGCAATTTTCATCATGAATATTGGCCAAAACCTTTTAACTTTTTATGCATCTCTTGCCACTACGAAATCGCAAAGAAGCATAACATTCCATGGAGAGCTAGCTACCAGACTCGAAAGAAAACCATGAATATTAGTGGTGACAAAAATGCATACAAATTAAAGCCTAATGGAAGCTGAAAATCAGTTTACAAAAGCAGGCAATTAAGTCATCGATCTTCTCCTCGTAGCAATGAAACACGATATAGCCGCCATGATAATGGCCATTGCCACAGAACTTACATCATCAAAAATAGCTGAAAATCTCAATTCTTGAAGATCCCAAAGAGTCGAAACACAAAGGCGAAGCCCGTCTAGAATCTCTAGCAATATAGGCGCCATCCCTCTGCTGATGACCAAATTAAGGGCATGCACCTCACTGCAGCTACCTACATTACATGATGAGGTTTTTAAAAAATATATATAGTAAAATGGAAGAGAACTTGCTCGGAAACTATCTACCACGAAGGAAGAGATACCGAGGTGGGGTTTATGGTTTTTTTTGCCCACGGCCGACCATTTGTTTCCTTCAAAAGCTCATCACTGTGCGTTTATTTTTGTTGTGTTTGAATCTTGATTGAAGAACTAGAGAAACGTACAGTAAAGCGAGGGAAAAACCAAAGAGTTAACTGCATGGGCTTGGAGTTTTGCTCGATCGTCATTGATCTGCTCCTTCTAGGATGCTTCCTACTTCCTACTTCCTACTTCGAGGATCCATGCAATTAAGGTCGAATCCAACACGTATGTGTTCTTGTCGGTACCGTAAAAGGTGGGGCGTCAGCATATGTACATGGAACGTCGATGGAACGAAACTATTAAAGAATTACGTACAGACTCCATACATTAATAAATAATATCTTCTTCTTCATGATCTGACTTCTGCTTCGTTTTTGAAAAGCAATTGTGTAGGTAATATGCATGATCACATGAGTCATTCACATCCTAGCAAGCTGCAAGTACTTTCGTACGAATTTCTACAAGGAAAAGCCTACTCTGCCCCCTCTATCTTACCGCTTAAGTGTACCGTTTAAAAAAAAAAATTACTTAGTAATTATATTGATATATTTTTTTATTTTTTAAAAATATATATAAAAAAAAAAAAAAAACTTAAAATGTGCTGTGAGATCAAACCAAACCTTTAGCCCGACTCTTTCTATAAACTCCACTGATAATCAAGATAATTGACTTGATTATGGCATCTTAACCAAACCGATTTGACTTCCATATAAAGCCTTTTGGTAATTAATAGAGCATGCTCTGCACGTTTTGAAATTTGCAACTAATTATATTTTCTATAATAAAAACTAAAAATAGCTTATACGTACATAAACAGTGATTTTTCTCCAATTTTTGTTTTCTCATTTTGTCCTTCTTTGATCTTGCTTTTTCTCCAATTTTTTTTCCCATTTTATCCCTCTTTATTCTTACTTTTTCCTTTTTATCCTTGTCATTGTATTTCTTCTATTTACACAATTACGTTTTTATCCTTTTATTTTATTACTTTCTGACCTAGTTTACCTTTTTTACATTCACTTATTCCCTTCAAATCGTTTAAAGTTTTATTTTATAATTTTCTTAATACAAATTATGAAACAACTTATTTGAACTAATCTATTATTCTTATAATCGACCCCAATAAATGAAAATAATTTGAAATTATTTTTATAATCTTCTATTATTTTATTCAAATTTTATTTACTTATCTCATTTTCTATGGGGACAAGAGGAACATCCTAGCTATTTTTTATTATTATTATTATGACAATACGTGTTATT
Source organism: Juglans regia (assembly GCF_001411555.2). Lineage (NCBI taxonomy): Eukaryota > Viridiplantae > Streptophyta > Magnoliopsida > Fagales > Juglandaceae > Juglans > Juglans regia. Next base: position 1,597,380 of record NC_049913.1, read on the forward strand.
TTGTTTGTGGAGAATGGAATAAGAAGTATTTCAAATTATATAATCATTTTTTGAATGAATCATTCTTTCTATTTTTTATACTTATCTTATTTTATTTCTATATTGATGATGCAAATGCTCTAAATCTATTTCATACAGGAGTATTGCCTTATTTGCAACATATGGCAGATCAAACTTTTAAAAAAGAATGAATCATTCAACTCATTGCTGACATGGATTAATGAAAACAACGATGTCACAAAAAATTTAACATCGTTTCCATTCATGTCGTAGAAGAAACAAGAACATATATTTTAAATGAATGCATCCTCCAAACTACACAACAGTCACTTTGATAGTCCTATAAAGCATTTACATCCTATGCACAACTTTTAAGATAAAAACTATAATTTCACTTCTATTAGTCTATTTTGAAGTATTAGTCTTCTGCTTATTACTTCATAAATAGAATGTAATTATTACGCTTCTTCATACAATAATTATTTATTGTTTAAGCATAATATTTTCACAATATTTTTTTCACAACTAGAAAAACGTGTCTTGCATTCTGCACCATAACTAGTATAGCTTATATGTGTGTATATATATACATCATTCAAATATTATATCTATGGAATACTTTCGGGGAAACAAATATGCAATAATATATAATTAATAAGATTGCATGTGATCATATCTAAACTATCATGACCTAGTCATATACATATTGTAAGGGGTTTTAAACTTTTCTCCCATTTTAGTGGGTTGTGAGAAGCAACTAAGAGAATAAGAAAATAAGGCACAGCCTAGAACAAATAAGTCTCTCGACTCGGCTAGCAGGTAGACTTCATGGATGCAAATCCCATATGGGAGTAGACTGCAGAGGGGATGGGATTCGCCGTCATGGAAATATCTCGAACAACGTCCAACCCTTGAGTACCTGTCCATATCAACAAGCGGGAAGCAAGGGGACCCTTGATCTTCTGACAATGTGACATCAACAAACTATCGAAGACACAAGCAAAATAAGGTAAATAGGGAAACCACACCGCATTAATGATATCACTATCTGAGCAACACGTCACATTAATGACGTTATCTTAGAGGTACATCGCATAAATGACCCTGACAAAAGGAACAATAAAAAAGACATGAGCTCCACGGGGCAGGCATGATCTCCCCAAATACTGTCAGTATAAATAGTAATTTTCAGGTACGAAAAATTTCTCTAAACTGTCATTATTTACAAACTTTCAAAATACTCTACACGAACTTTAGCATCGGAGACTTCCGACCCCAAGGCCTCCCTCTCTCAGCTTCTTTCTTCTTCGTTTTTGCAGACCTAATTTTAAAAACCCGAGTTGCTGCAACATAGTCTAAAAACGTACAAAACACGACGTTAACACATATAAATTGAGAACCAATCAAAATCAGTCCATTGTTGATCTTATGAATTAAAAAATAGTAATCCGATCATTGGTCCAAATGAGTCGATTCACCTGAATCGAATCAAATTGATATTGTATTTAGTATGTATATATATATCTATATTGTTGTAAGTGATCCAATCGAACCCATTCATTTAAAACTAATCCAAAACATAGAAATACTAGCTTAACTGATGATCATGAATCATGATCAGCCCGTCATTTAAAACCAACCCATTGAATAAAGAAAAAATCAACCCATTTGTATCTTCTTAATTAATGTTTTTCAGACGATCTATTCTTCTAATTGCCTCTCTTTCTTTTTGCCGCGCGAAACTTTTGTAGTTTTTTTTGTACCATTTTCCATGCAGCATCATTTTGTTCTATATATATATATATATATATATATATATATATATATATATATATATGCTCATGCATGCTGTGCATGCGTCCATATCTCTACCCGTTCAGCTTCAAATGTTTGCAAGAAATATGCTTCAACATGTTGATCTTCACCAACTTGTGAATTGGCTTCGTTGTGGAGCTACTTCTTCCTTCTTTGTTCGACACTTTAAGCTGATGACAGTTTTCCCCCTCGAATATCATTTATACTCGCTTAAAACTTCAAAATTTTATTTGAATTTCTGGAAATAATCGTAAGTACTTGTACATGATCTTTTAATTTTTTATTTTTTTCATCAACTTAACAAAAGGAATCGGTCTCTACGAGCCAACCTGCATCTGCATTGAAGTTCGTATCAGTCGGTTGGCACTGTCGGACACACAATTAATGTTATGATCAACTCCACAAGAGTTTTTCACCGTTTGATTGAAATAAAAATTAAAAATTGAATAAAATAATATTAAAATATATTTTTTAATATTATATTTATTTTAAAATTGAAAAAAATAAATTATTTATTTTATTTTATATAAAAAATTTAAAAAATTATAATAATAAAATAAAATAAAATATGAATAATTATAAAAACAAATAAAGCCTTAAGGCCTCGTACACCCTTGCAACAACGGGAGTCGAGAGTTAAATAAAATAAAAGATCGTGCTACGCAGACCGATGATCTAATCGAAGGAATCAATTCATAAGCATAAATTTACTTTTTTATTTTTTTCTTTTATTTTAATATTTTTTACATATCTTTAAATATTTAAAAAAATAAATTTATTAATATTTATTTTCTTAACTATTAAATAAATTTTTTTATAAAAATAAAAATTTAATCAATCATTTTTATCGTTACTTTTATCAGCTTCACCAGCATTCCGCTAAAATAAAAGAATCAGGATAATTTCGAAAAAATGTGAAAAACCTATAAAGCCCTCACGTTTTGGTTAAAAATGCTAGCCAGACAATCCGGCGAAATCAACTGAGGAGCTGGACCGTATCTCGTATGAGAGGGACGGCGGCACTTTCCTTCACATGTCCAAAACAACGTCGTTTACTCATTAATGACTTCTCCGAGTTTCTTTTTTGTCTTCTACAATTAAAAGAGCCCACTTCAAGTTGGGCGCGTAAAACAATCTCAACGACGACAGCCTCAAGTCTCGTAGCGAAAATCTAACGCCATTGGCTGAGGCACACCACCCACCGGATCATGCGCGTGGGCCTGAAAGTGGAACATTCTTGATTTTGTCGGCTGCTAATTATTTCGTTTGGAAGTTCAAATCGTAATCTCATAATTCTGGGTTTTACTAAAAAAAAAAAAAAAGAGGGAAGAGCTGGAACCGAAAAGGCAGGGCAAAGGTTTCTCCCTTCTCCGATCGAATTCTCGAGTCGAAATCATACGCTTTTCTTCGATTTGTGGTATTTCTCCTTCGCCATGGGGCTATGGGAAGCTCTTCTCAATTGGTTACGAAGGTAACTAGCCTCTTTCCCTCTCGTTTTAGATGCCGAGAAAGCTTACGTTGAAAAGAGAATCCAACTCCGATTTTTTTCATTGTTATGGCGTTGAGAAAAATTGTGGTTTCAACTCTGCTGAACCCAATGCTTACTTGAAACGGCAGTTCATGTCATGAGATTAATGATCTTGTTTTTTGTTTTTTGGGTTTCTCAATAACCAAATGGAAGGACATTATATGGGTTAATTTCATTTTTTTTCGTATAGCTATTTTTTGGTTATTTTTCCTTTGGATCTGCTCGGTTGTATAGAAAAGTTAGAAATAAAGATTATATGGGTTATTTGATAGGAAACATTTCCCAATGAATTAGGCAAATACGACTATTTGACATAGGAACTGTGTTGATTTTTCTTTGACTAAAAGATATGGTTTCCCAATACAACAAATGAAGGTTGCTTATGGCTGGGTTACGTGACTGGTATCAGGAATAATGTAGGATCTGAATTTAAGAACGGTACTAAATAAACGTGGAATAGTTGATATGGTATTCCATTACAATTAGGTTGTGGTGGTGTATGCATTTCACTTGGCCTGGCCAAGCCATGAGTGTTTGTATTACGTCTTAGGTGGGCGTTGATTACTTTTGATGATGATCATATTTCCAGCGGGCGTTTGTTTTAACTTCTGCTGAAACTTCTAAGATTATTATTCTTATTATATTTTTCGCCCTTTTCTTGATGCATTTTGGATCATTTGTAGATGCCTTTTCAATACCTATCAAAAAAAATTATAGATGCCTTTTTATTAACACCTGGGAAGCCCCTTGAATCAACTATAACTCTTCATGTGCGTTTGAGGTGAACATTGTATAATATTCTGATTCTATTGCCAGTGTTTATTAATTGCCAGACTTTTATGATTAAACTCATGATTCTCTGGATATAGCTTCTATAGCCTAACATTATGCAATCTTTTTTCTTTTTTTATTCTAGTCTCTTCTTCAAGCAAGAAATGGAGCTATCTTTAATAGGCCTTCAGAATGCTGGGAAAACATCACTTGTAAACGTTGTTGCTGTAAGTAAATTATTTATGAGATGTGTCAATTCTTCCTTTTTTTTACATTCTTTTCTCTCTTTCAATTCGATGCTGATGACAAAATTTCTGTTTCTGGAATTTACTTCAAGACTGGTGGATATAGTGAAGACATGATTCCAACGGTGTGTCATCTTTCTCTATTAATATCTGGCTCTAATTTTCACCATAAAAGACGTCAACCAGCCAGAGAATTTATCATTTTGTAGCAACAAGCTATCATTTGGACATGTCACTTTAAGCTTTTTTTTTTATCTGCAGGTTGGATTTAATATGAGGAAGGTGACTAAAGGGAATGTGACAATAAAGCTATGGGATCTTGGAGGTCAGCCCAGATTCCGTAGTATGTGGGAGAGATACTGTCGTGCAGTTTCGGCCATCGTGTATGTTCCCTTTTGTCCTTAACACTTTTAGATACATTGGAATGTCTCTGTTTATTGCTACGAGCCTACAAGCTTCTTACTTTTTCCTTAGTTCTTTTGAATCTGTGAGATGACATTGTGTTGGCTAAAGTTTAACTTACGGCTTAAGCTTCCACTAATACTCTTTTGTTAGTATCATTCTATTAGTAGATAGAAGGTATCGGATGCAGAAGAAGTTCTTGAAACCCGAAGTAGTCTTATTTTTCACTGTAAAGACCTTCGTCTAGAAGTTTGTTCTTCTTTCTTATATGGTGGTTATGATTTGTAATATTGGATGTTGGGGTTTATAGAATATATACATCGATGTCTTTCAGAAGGTGTTGTGAAGGGCAGAAATTTGTTTCGACCTACCGTTTTCTTAATAGTAATGTATATCTACCTGCTATTTATCAATTTTGCCCTTGGTATTCTACAAACATTCCCCAATTATGTATTATGCTTTTTTTGATAAGTCCCAATTATGTATTATGCTACAAAAAATATCTGATATTATTTTCTCTTTTTGTGGTTGTGGGGCTCTTGCCCTGAAAAATAAGGGCACCAGGGGTGGAGTTCCAAAAATTTTGGAAAATGTTCTAAGTAACAATGCAAGCAACTTTTCTTTTATTTTTTTTACTTTTTATGAACATTGGAAAAGTATAAAGAGCATTGCCCAAGTATACAGAAAGTATACCTCTGTTTTTTTTGTTTTTTTTTTTCATTTTTATAATTGATCAGTTTAGGTTATAGCTTGCCAATTCAGTTTACTATTTTTTTGGGACCAACAATTTGTTACCTTGCTTTTTGCATGTTGCAGGTATGTTGTGGATGCTGCTGATTTTGAGAACTTGCCTGTCTCAAGAAGTGAACTTCATGACTTGTTGAGTAAGCCTTCACTTAATGGCATTCCCTTGCTGGTACTGGGTAACAAGATTGACAAACCAGGAGCTTTGTCTAAAGAGGATCTAACAGAGCAAATGTAAGTGGAGAGTAACAAATTTTTAAATGGTTTTTTAGCGTCCACCCAAATTTGTATTCTGTGCTGAATGACTCATCAGCTCTTCAACGCCCTTATATAGGCCCTTTTCTTTAGGTTCCAATTAGGCTTTTGAGTTTTTTTTTTTTTTAATATATTAACTGTAGTTTTGAAAATGGTATTCCACACGTGCAGGGGGCTCAAGTCCATTACTGATAGAGAAGTTTGTTGCTACATGATTTCTTGCAAGAACTCCACCAACATTGATACGGTTATTGATTGGCTTGTGAAGCATTCTAAATCAAAGAATTGAGTCTCGGCTTGTAAACTTTTCATGCGGTCATTCATCTCGATTGTTAAAGAGTGGATCTGAAGCTGGTGAAAGTGGCTTCGGCTGTTCTGTCTAACCAGGTTTATTGATTAGTCTGACCGTGGTCTTTCTCTATTTGGCTTCAGTTACATTGTCATTTGTTGTGTGGGGTTAACATCTAGAGGCTCTGGTGCAGACTTGGTTTGGATGTTGCAACACGCAAATGATTCGTATTTTTTGTATATACATTGTTCAGTGTGTTTTATAGTTTGAACATGCTACAAGCCTTGGTGGTTTTGGATGGAATAATGGCTTCATTATAATCAGCTCTGTACGAAAATGTCATTCATTATCTCATGGATACATAGGATTCTAGGGAAAATCATTCGATGAAAGTTGCTTGTACAGCTTGGTGGGTGATCTTCTTCATATCTTTTGAGATTCACTCTGCAAAATTTAGGGGGTTTCAAGAAAGCAAATGAATTATTTTATTCCTTAAAAAAAATTATTTTATTCCTTAAAAAAAATAAAAATAGGATTCCTGAACTCCTATCACATTCATGTCAAGTCGAGGTATGTAGAAGTAAAAATTGATCCAATCCAACATGTCATTCTCGATTCAGAAACATGTTGGTTCACTTGAATCGTAAAAGTCATACAACCCAAAAGACAATTAAGGCATTTCGAGAATCAAGACCTCCTCCAACCAAAACAAGAAACAAACCTCTGCACCAAATGTCCTCTTGACACTCTTAAGCATAAATAATTAATTAGAATCTTCGTCATTCCTGTCATTTTATAAAAATATCCCATTAGGGTTTCTTCTTTGATTTTCTAGAAGTTGAATAAAGGAGTACAATTTGTTAATAAAGAGATGGTAGAAAAAGGCAGGGAGGAGGAACTGTTAAATGGAATTTCATTTGAACTTGGGTCTGGTATATGTCTATTATCACCGCTTTCCAAGAATACATCACTGGGCCTTAATCGTATAATGGACCCCTTGTTGTGCCAGAGAATTGTGCTAGACGGTATACCCTTCTCTCTCTCTCTCTCTCTCTCTCCTTTTTAGTACACCTTAATTATGAGAACCCATAATGAAGAACCGAAAAAATTAAAAAAAGAAGCGAGAAAAAAGCATGAACACATTTATAAAAAGAATAAATAATACTCCAAATCATATAGCAGTAAGAAAGAAGGAAACTATGGGAATCAAAAGATGGGCACGCGATGATGAAATTCAGTAATCAACAGCGCCTTAGACCCACCACCTTCAGCGGAAAAGAGAATTTTTTTTACCCATAAAAGCAATGAAGTCTCATGATGATTCAGCTCCCTAATCTTCTTTTACTCACTTGATTAGACAGGGGAGCTCTCTAATCTTCTTATTATTTTTTTAACAATTCGTATTAACCAAAGGCATGTTCTCATGATGACAATTAAAAGCTACCATGGAATTTTAATAGTCACCACAATTTCAGCACATAAAAAAGTTTAAAACTTCATGTAAATCGAAAAGGGAAAAGAAAAAGTTTGGGGAGGGAGGGGATGTCATGAACATAGGATGTTTGGTACCGAGTTACTTTAATTTCGGACAACATGATTGCTAAAGGCCATTCTCCCATCAAATGAGTCTATAAATTTGGTTTCATGTCACCCGCAATTCACTGCAACCCATAATTCTCTCTCTCACTGCTTTTCAACTCCTCCTCCGGTTGTCTTCCTAGATCTCTAGCTATTGATAAAGAGGTATTCGGAGAGAGAGAGAGAGAGAGATAAAGCAAGCAGCCAAATAACAAAATAGGAAGATAAAATAGGAGCAAAAATATAATAAGGCTACTGTTCTTGCTAGTCCTCCCTGAGCTATAGGATTGGTGACTGTGTTGGGGTTGGATAGGAAGCTGCAATGGCCACCTTTGCAGGAACCACACAGAAGTGCACCGCCTGCGACAAGACCGTGTATTTGGTCGATAAGTTAGCTGCAGATAACCGTGTGTACCACAAAGCCTGCTTCCGATGTCATCATTGCAGGGGCACCCTTAAGGTACTTAACTCTAGTTAGCTATGCATCCAGATCTTCGATGTGCGTCTGCGTGTTTATTATGATCTATCTTAAGCGGGCATTTTTGTTTTTTTTTTTAAATTTGTTCCCAGGAAACTCTATATATATGAATGAAAATTATTGTTGTTGTTTTGTTCGCTGATAAGTAACCATGAAAATGAACGTGGACATAATTTATTGTCATCGTGTTCTTGAATGGATCATGTGTCCATTTTTTCCCATTTTTTGTGCATGTACCTTGAACCCATGATGTCTACAACGGATTAGTCATTGATAGCAATCGATGCAAGCATAACTCACCCCATTCAAACCAGGAATTTCATTTGATTATTATCTTCATAAAAAAAACTTGATTTTCATGATTATCAAAATATTTATCATGTTAAGGATTTAATTTTTAAGATATTTATTTGATCCCATCTCTATATATTGATCCCATCTCTATATATAGTCCTCAATCACTTCTCTTCTTCATTTCATTCTAAATTTCTATCACTAATTTCTGAGGACTAGAGTATAATAGATTATCAAGAAAGCGCATCTCCAGCTCTATCTTGCCTGAATATGTGAGAAAATGATAGATATCATTGACCCAATTACCGACTGTACACTTTCATAACTGTACACTTTCAAAACAACTCTACCAAGAATTACCAGGCTCAAGTAGGTCTGAGATTGTTTATGGGAAAAAGTAGTTTGGCCAATCCTGTAAAACTGTTGCTCAATCGTTGGAGCCAACCCATTGTTCTCAAGAATAATTCATTTTGCTGTTTTCTCCATTTGCAGCTCAGCAACTATTGTTCTTTCGAGGGGGTCCTATACTGCAGGCCTCATTATGATCAACTCTTCAAGCGAACAGGCAGCCTGGACAAGAGCTTCGAGGGTAAATGCATGTTCTTTTCTGGATTCAAATAAATTCCACTCCCCCGCACTATGTTATTACGATACTCAGCGTTCTGCTCTCTTAACATTCTTTTAGGAACACCCAAAATCTTGAAACCAGAAAAACATCTCGACGAGGTAACTCTTAAGAAACAATATTGTCATCTTAATCATTCAGAAAAGAACCTAAACTTTTATTTCACCGTAGCAAGTTTACCAATTTCTGTATGGAAAAATAAAAAAAATAAAAAATCTAGGACCTTGCTGCTAACATGAACTGGCTGTTAAACAGAATGCTAAGGCAGTCTCCAACATGTTTGCTGGCACCAGAGAGAAATGTGTGGGGTGCAACAAGACCGTTTACCCGATTGAGAAGGTAACAACCATAGCATACATTTATAAGGACAGAATCCAAGAAGTAGCAGCCTTTGTGATTAAACTCCAAATGCTTGTGAACAATTTTAGCAGTAACTCGAGGGTTTTCAGGATTTCAGGATATGAATTCTGATCTTCAATCACCAACCAACTGTGGAATCTATAACCTATATTATACTGTAAAAATGTATTACCGATTCATCACATCTGAAGAAATAATGATGTTTTATGTCGTTGAAGGTATCGGTTAATGGGACCCCATACCATAGGAGCTGCTTCAAATGCACGCATGGAGGTTGCACCATAAGCCCATCTAACTACATTGCTCATGAAGGAAAGCTCTATTGCAAACACCACCACATCCAACTCTTCAAGGAGAAAGGGAACTACAGCCAGCTTGAGAGCGACCGTGAAAATAATCCGTTGACCGAGAGCGCCTCTGCCATGGAAATTGCTGCTGAATCATAAACCCAACTTCAACGAATTCTCACGTAGCACCCCCCTTTATGGTTTATAATTCTGTCTTGTTTGTAAAATAAGGTCCAATTTATGAACTTTGTTATAGAAGTTGTGGGTATTCGGATGTACTATTGGAGATTTGTTTCTGTACGATCACGTGAGTTCTCTCATATAAAGTGCCGTTTGGTGACTTTGTTTCCTGCTTTCAGCATCTCATACCATATGAAGTTTTTCAGTGGCTTGAAGTGTCCCATCAACGAATAATTTTTCTTTCTGGTATATTTGGTTTTTCCATCTGTCGAATAATCAATGTTTTCTGTGAAATTCAACATTTCCTGATGATATCAGATTACCTTCCTGTACGTACTTTTTTTTTACTCTTGAGTTATTTTTCTTAGATTGGTCCATAACCGATCATATGAACACGTACAACCTAAAACCAAAATGCATATGAAGTACCTACTAATTATTTCCAGAAGTGCTATGGTAGTTCCCTACTTCAGAAGTCCTGGTTCCCAGTAATCAACCATGGGTTCAATTCATAATATGAACACAATTAAACAGTACTATACATTAACTGAACTGATAAACATTCCCCAGTGAAAGTTCAGGGGGATTTTTTCTAAGAAATACGTTAGTTCATATACAATCACAAGTTACTGCAAGAACCTTCACATTTTACTGAACATATTTTCCTTTTGTCCCATTGTCACACAGCATACATATCGCTTTCCTCCCGCATTCAACCAATCAATACTCATTTTACCCACCTCCTCAGCCTTCGCAGTGCATTCAATAACAATTAACTGGTGCCAAATCTTGCCCAGAACCAAGACCATGCGTTATCAGAGCTCAATCAGCTTGTGTCTCAGCAACCACTTTTCATTGTGTTGTCCTTCAATATCTGAGCTGCAAGTATGAGGAGCTCCACCATCTCAAATCCTGCAGCAGAAACAGAATCTATCTTCTCACTGCTAGATTCCCCATAAATCTCTTTGGGATCATTGCCGATGCTTTCATAAATGGAACCAACATCAGCCTCAGCTGACCAACTGATGGGTAGCGAGCTGCCAAGGGCAATCTTGACAAGTTTTGCTTCATTAATAACATCATCTAGAGTTTCTGAAACGTTAGTAACTGTACCTTCCAAAACTGATTCCTTGGCCTACAACATAGATTATAGCACAAGCAAATGGGCTATCAATTTTAGACCCCGATAGTTATTAGTTAGAATCACTCTGCTAGCTTTTAATCAACGGACATGAGAAATTCCAAGCTATCAGGTGGGCGAACTACGTTATGATACTCTTTTGACCACAAGGTAAACGAAATGAAAAGGTATCCATCAAAAAGTAAGGAACCCTTGAACCAGATCACTATTCAAAATATTTAACACATCCCTGGCCCCAGCTCCAAAGAGCAAAGAAATTGCTCATCCCATTCTTTGCAGTAACAATTGTAGGAATATATGACAGAGTTATACCTTCAAAAGAGAGAGGCGGAGCCTATGAATCGAAGATGTCAGATGCTCCATACTCTCCATGCTTTCCTTAAGAGTTGCATGTTCAATTTTCATTCTGAAAGAGTTGAAGAAGTAAAATAATGTAAATGAAAAATAAAGAAAAGGCATACTCTTTTAAATTAAATTCTTACCGATTAATTAGCAGACAAATTATGGAATACCATTTTGCATACATGAGAATCACACATCTTCAGTCATGCATTCATGCAGTGCAAAAGAAAGTGCCAAATATTTTCACTAACCTGGCAAAGTCCATGCTATTCCTTTTGCTGAAGAATTTGCCTTCATTATTCTGGTAAGCTTCAGCATCATCACCACTAACATCTAGTGTGCCAATCCAACGTCTCAGATATGTTCTCTTTAGCAAGTTTTTTAACTTACCATCTCTTTCATGAGTTAAAAGTTTTAGTCCCCCAATACCAGCCAGACCTTTTCCTTCTTTAGTCTCCTTACCAATTTTCCTGCATAAATGCATCAGATCTGCTCAAGTACTACGGTCATAAGTCATCAAGCAGTAAAACCAACTATTGCCAAAGGTGCAGAAAATCTTTCAACAAGCAAAGCGGCAAAGGAAACAAAGAAGTGTCACAAAAAAAGCACCTATAGAACAAATCTACAAGAAGCTGACAAACAATACCCAAAATTATCAGTTAGAAAGATCATAGGAAGAGTGATTGGGTTTCTTCCTTCATAATGGTGGAGCTCTGTTTTCTCATAACAATACAATCAAGAGGTTTATACAATGTGATATATAAATATGTATGGCTTGATGAAAGAGAATCTACAACAGAAGCCACTTAAGTAATTGATAAAACAACTTAAGAGACAAAAAGAAAGACTTCAACTTGGTATTTATACAATTAAAAGGATCTAATAAAAGTTCAATTTAAGTAGCATGAGGCTGTGAGAGAGAGGGAGAGAGAGCAATATTTGAACGTGTTGAAAAAGTCCATTCTTTCTCTGTTCTCCTATATGTTCCACTGTCACGTTAGGTTGCCAAGGAATGCCTTGAGCCTTTCATACAAAATTCAAGGACAATACCCCAAGGCCCGTACTTTAAGGGGATGTTTTGTCGTAAAATGTTGGGAAATTTTTAATGAAAAGTGAAAAATGGAAAGATGAAAGTTTTATTAGTTTGTGTAAATGTGGGTCTCACCTTAAATATATATATAAATATTGAATTTGATGTTCTTTTTTTTATGTATTTTTTTAAGTTAAACTATTCTTTATTTGAATTACAATCATATATTCTAATGAAAAGATGAAATAAAATGAGTCGAGAAGAGTAGTGTGTTAGGGAAGAAGTTGAGAAAAAAATTACTGTAGATGGAAAACTACTCTATTCGATTATTGTGATGTTAGTGGCTAAAAGATTGAAGTACAGGACATTCAGTTATGATCACATATTAGCTCAAAAGACACAACATTTGATCTTATTGACGCATCATCAATAAATGTAATTCATCAAGATAGGAGGTTTCAACAACTATTATTGATGTACACCAAGCTCCAAGAGAGAAATAGTGATGGTGAAATTTTAGATGTTCTTTTGACAGGAAAACAAAAGTAGTCATAGTAGACAAAAAAATAACTTTTTTTTATAAGTAAAGACAAAAAAACAAAAAAATAACTTTTTTTATAAGTAAAGACAAAAAAACAACTTATATGATAGAAAAAAGAACGTACTCCTGAAATAGTTGATATTCCTGCTTTAGTTGTGCAAAGTCCATGAGAGCTTTGACCTTTTCATTGGTAACCTGGGCCAATAAAAAAATTGCAAAGCTACAATAGTTGAAAGCTAGCCATGCTCAGTCCATAGCACACTAAAGATAAGGTGAAAGCAATTTAATTTTGAACAAGAAACCAAAGACTTCATGTACATAATGGCATAGCTAACTACAATTTTAGAAGCTAAGTTCCGGACTCAAATATTTTCTGCCTAGAACCACATAAATGTCCTTTTTTTTCAACATGGAACTGAAGTGCAGAAACAAGTACTTCTGATTTCTGAAATTACCTGTAATAAATTTCTCTGTAGCTCCTCGATTTTCCTTTGAAGAGCTCCATTTACATTTCTCTCCAGTAAATGTCTTTCTTCCTGCTGTGATAAAAGCAACAATGCTGCAACCTGATAAAGATTTAATACTTGAGAAAAAAAGAATACACAACCTATCCAAAGCTCACAGTGCACACTGCAAAGGAAAACAATAAACAGAAAAGCAGGTGGAGAGAGAGAGAGAAGAGAGACTTAAAAAACCTTCTCTTGCAATGCCTGTGCAAGGACTTTGGAGGCACCACCTTTCCCATCAGCCACAATATCCAGCAAGTCTGGACCATTCCTCTGAACAAGGTATAAACTGGTATTAAAATTATAAGTAACAAGAAAATATGGTCAACATTCTTATGAGGTTATACATAATGATTAAACCTTAACTCGACTTGAAATAATATTGTAAACACCAGTTCTCAAAGTCAGATAGAATACATAGAAGATAGGGAGCCGCACAGCCTTGTCTCTCCTTTCTTCCTTTTGATCAGAATTCTCACTTTCTCAAAGGCAGGCAACTTTGATTTTTATTTATCCCCAATGTCACTTAAGTAATGGAAATATTCTTGATCACTTGGATTAAACTTATCAGCACACTAATAGATCCAAGTGATATGATATAGAAATTCTGAGTACATTCCACTAAACACGGGTTATACCCAACAAATCCTCAATTCTTTCCTTCAGGTGAAACACATGCCCTTCAACTCATTTTGAAGGAGGGCAAATTTGGACTATGAAAGTGAAAATACTCCTAAACACTGTCCTATTATAATTTTTCATGCTTTAACTCGGTGTGTTGTGGTGTGGGGGGTGGGGAGAACACACACACACACACACACACACACACACAAAATTTTCACACTTGGTGGAAAGCTAAGCTGCTCCTAGTCCTAGATTTTCCGTGTGATTCCCAGTTTCTTCACTTCAAAAGTCTTTGCAAGAAAATACACTACGGACTTTTTACATGAAAGTCCACAAAGATATCCAATGTCAAAGCATTGGAAAGGACAAAAGACCTTGTGTCTCAATGAGGCTTCTACCTGTTTTATATGGACTATCAAGGCATCTTCACACAATTAATGGTTTAGATTATCTATAATTAATTTGTGATACCCGATAAGGATAAGGGTAGGTAGTGTATGGAATCACACATTACTTGAAAATGAGAAGTTCTTGCTCTTTAAAAGATTTTAATAAGGCTCCAATTGTATCATTGACTAGTCATTTTAGAGTATAGATCATGTGGTTTGGGCCTTCTATTAGGATGTTACAAATGGTATCAGAGCATATCCCAACTAGAAATGTGGGACTTGAGCCGTGCCACCTACGACGGATGGGCCCGACAAAGACGTCGGGAATTTAAAGGAGGAGATTGTAATACCCCATATGATAAGGATAATAGTAGATGGTGTATGGGATCCCACATTACTTGGGAATGAAAAATTCTTGCTCTTTATAAGATTCCAATAGGGCTCCAATTGTATCATTGACTAGTCCTTTTGAAGTATAGGCCATGTCGTTTGAACCTTCCATTAGGGCGTTACATAGTTAGATGTTTTGCCAATCATCCAGCTATCTACATAAAAAGCACCACCACAGGTATGTGCACTATGTAATATGTTAAGCCTAAATCAATATGAATGAGACAGGATGAATACTTGTAGTGTTATATAGGTAGCCCTCCCTAGTCATTCTCATGTGATAAGCAAAAGTTTTTTAAAAAAATCAAGCAATACAAAATTTATGTAGTAAATAAAAGCAAATATACGTCATGCACACGAAACCTCAGTGAACAAACCTTAGATAGCAAGTCAAAGACAGCCTCAGAGGTCATATGTACATCTCGACATTCGTATTCATCTCGTTTTTCATCTTCTTGAGAAGGCCCTGAACTTTGTACTTTTCTCACTTCAAATTGTCTAATCTTTTTCTCTATCGCATCGACAATTGACTTCATATGAAATCTTCCCTCGTCAAGTAAATTCATGACATGAACTCTTTGCTGAGAATGGTATTGATACAGCTCCGCTATCCCATTCTTGATCATTTTGTCTGTAACTATCTGCATGTAAGGAAATTAGGTTAAAAAATAAACAAAAGAGATTGGGATATAATATCGTGTTATTTTTCTTTCAGTCTTTTCTGGAATTCAAAAAAGGTAGTTGAATCTTCAGACAGTGAAGAGCTCACTTTCTTCTTTTCCAATTCACGAACTTTTCCCTTTAGATGATTTTCGATGTCCAACCCCTATCGACAACAAGAAAGTATATATTTGATTAATACATGAACAGTTATTTAGTTTGCGACTTAAAAGGCCATAATGAAGCAGAACTAAAGCCATACCATCCGAAGCTTATTTTGAAGATTATCCACCGATTTCTTCATCGTCTCCAGCTCTTCTTCTAACGCACTCTGTCTGAGCGATAAGTTATTCGAGTTGCAGATGAATATATCTCAATGATAAAATGACCACTTTTGCATTTAAACTATCAGATTCAACTTGGCAACCAAGATGAGCAGACAATGTACACTTCTCAACTCACAAAGGGTAAAGGCAAATCAATTAAATTAGTGTTTCACATCTAACCTGTACATAACAATGCAGTATTCATACAAGCCAGTTGATAATTTCAATAAGCAGTTCTCCTGGGTTTCAGAAAAAATTAGGTTTTGAATCCTAGTAGCGAAATTTGGATTGGTTTTTATAGCATGATATTGAGATAAGTCTGTTGTGGATCTAATTCATAATTTCCAAGATAGCAATGTTTTCCATATAATAAATTTAAGATTTTAGATGACAAAGAAGTAGAGAAATATAATATTTACATAGTTCGATACATGCACAAGTCCACAAATAGAGATGATCGAGGAGACATTCCAATAACATAATATGGAGTACGATGGTGGTAGCCCTCAATACACCCAAAGCCTCAAAATATCAAAAGCTAGCTCTTTGAAAAAAACTCGTTCATTCTTCTAAAAGACTTCTTCTAACCAAACCTCCTCCACATCAAAAGAACACCTTAGATCGAAGACATTACTTTGGGACAAAACCCCATTTGAGCACAAACTCCACTTGACCCAAATCCTCTATTTGAACTGAAGTCACCGAACTATTGGTACCAATATTTATATATGGGACTTGAAGTACAATTTATCGCTTTCTTTGTCTGATGCAGGATTACCATCTATATATAGCAACTATGCACATTATGACTTTCTTTATTCTTCAATGTGGGATTTATTGGAATTTGACACAATTTACAACAAGTTTATTGGAATTTTGTCTAATGGCGGTATTCTTGAAAAGTCAAACCTATATCTTTACGCTAGGATCCTTGTGCTAACTCGAGTAATTTGGACTTTATCAGGTGAAAATGAAACAACCCTTCCCATAGGTCAGGAATGTTATGTACATTCATAACATAATGCCCGGTAAAGAGATTCAGTCTCATAAAAATACTTCATTTATTGGATCATAAGACTTATCTAGCATGACAGTCTCTCATAACAGCTGAAAAATAAAAGAAATGACATAAGCTAGTTCTATGTGATACCAACACTGCTTAAATGTCTAAATCATACACGAAGCCTTTGGAAATTTATTCTACTCATGGCACTACCGCTCTGTACCCACCAAATCATCATTTCTTGGCGCTACTTCCACAATCTCACGTTGTAGATCGTGACCAAGAAAGGAGGCTGTACGTGACAGTGGCTCTGGCAGTTGGGAGTCATTGCGGCACAACTAGAGGGCCCCTCGAGGGAGGAGGGATGCGTGTCTGAGTTCAGGTGGCTGGGTCGGCAGTGTCTGGGCAGTCTGGTTGGTGCTCCGACGTCCTCTGCAGTCAAAGGTGGATTGAGCAGAACACACAAGGCCTGTTTGGTTGTTGACAATGGAGAGAGAGCGGCAAAGGGGGGTTTAGGAGTCGATGCACGTCGCGAGGGGAGCAAGACTTACCGGCGGCGTCTTCTGTGGTGGTTTCTGGTGGGGTGGCTGTATGGGTAGGGAAATTTTGGTTTTCACATGGGAAGGTTCTGGCCGTGGGGGTTCTGTGAGTTTACTGAAGGGAATATTATAAGGAAAAGAGAGGATTTATGAGAGAGTTTTTGACGTGTGAATTGGTTTCCAATTAGGAAACTATTCAAATTAGGAAATCAAATAGGATATAAGGGTGTAGACTGTGGAAGGAACCCAATCCAATACTATCACCATCTCAAAACAGATCTTAAAAATAATAAAAATACTAAAAATAATAATGATAATTCTAAACCCTAATTTTGGACCCGTATGTTGCAGAAAATTTTGTGTTTTGTTTCTGACAAGGTTTACGTAGTTTGATTTGCTTCAGCTCTCTCATACCGGTTCACTCCTAGTCCAAAACAAGAGGGGGTATACATAAAAAGTATTGTTTACAAGTATAATTAAACAAGATGGTGTTGATCTTATTAGTTTAGGCACAGGTCAACAAATTAGGTACCTTCAAATCATTTTTTTGCATGAAAGGCAGTCAGATCTAAAGATCCAAACAACACAATGAGATGAAATTTATATTTTACTCATTCACTACAACAAATAAGATTTACCATCATGCTATCCAGCCATAAGATGAAACTTATATAATTGATTGTGATGGTTCAAGGAAAATTAAAAGCCATGAAAACTTACGATGTATTTGGAAGTGGATGTATCATTAAAGCTCCACAGTTCTTGAGGATCATGCAAAAGACATTCAGACTTTTCATCCCAACTTGTATCCTCAAATCCTTTGAGAGAATTTAGCCTTATGTTGTAAAATTTATCAATAACCTGTCATAAGTAAACATACATGCATATGAACTAAAGAGATTCTTTTGAAGACCGGAAGCGTTCCTTGGATGAGCTGAAGAGATTCTTTTATAATACTTTACTTTCTTGGGCTTCGGTCATTATTTGTAATGAGGACAGTTTTAATGACATGTATCGCTCACTAGTGCTTAGTGGTACTTAGGCATTTTCTGTGTATACTTCCTATGTACTTTGGCTATGTCTATTCCTATTAATAAAGTTTTACTTTTACTTACAAAAAAAAAAAGACGAAAGGAAAAAAACATATCAAGTTTCAAAACTTGGTCTCAACAATAACACTAAGTAAGAAGGCAAAATAAATAGATGACAAGTGCCATGCACTCAACAGGGAAATATCACATTGCTACCCTGATTGTGTAAGGTCTTTCAACAATATACCATAGGGCTTCTAAGTACCGATAATTAGGGGAGAACGTATGTTGTTGATCGTTTAAAATTTAATCAAATATATCATAACCTATGTGTGCCTTTTAACAATCTTACTATCACCTAAGATATACCAAAAAGATAGGTTCATTATTTGGGAGCTGAGTGTTGGGGGGCAGGGGAAGAAGAAAATCACCTTCTTGAAAGTCTTATTCTGATCTTCTTCCTTTGCAAGAGCAATGCGAAATGCGTCATTAAGTTTCTTCTGTCCAATACAATCCGAGGTGAGCTCCTCTAACCTGCATCACCAAGATCATGCAGATTAGAACATTAGAGAAGTACAGCGAGTAGTAACTAAATTATTCTTGTGGTGCCTTCCATAATGATATCCACAGGTTGAGAGGTCTAAAAAAATGTTATCCAACAATAAGACCTTCTTATTGCCTTGATGAAAAAAAGAACAAAAAAGAAAACACTAGAAAACAAATTAAATTATCATACCCCCGCTCAGAGAGAACAAGAAATTACCAAATCATGCAGTAAAATCCACTTACTAAATGAAATGAATTCAAACCACACAACACATTTATTGCGTAAGTTTTCCTCCCCTTCACGAGAGCATTGATAGTTTGCTATTTTTGTTTTTTTTTTATAAGTCATAATTTTAAAACACTAGAAAACAAATTAAATTATCATACCCCCGCTCAGAGAGAACAAGAAATTACCAAATCATGCAGTAAAATCCACTTACTAAATAAAATGAATTCAAACCACACAACACATATTTATTGCATAAGTTTTCCTCCCCTTCACGAGAGCATTGATAGTTTGCTATTTTTGTTTTTTTTATAAGTCATAATTTTATTCAAAGAAATAGGCATAAGCCCAAGTACACAGGACGTATACAAAGGAAACACCTACAACTTCCAAAAACGAAAAGAAACTAACACCAGAAAACTAAAACAAATGCAGAAAATTATCCTCCATTACAAAAGCTTTAACCCAAGAACTCAAACTACTCAAGAACAAATCTCTAAGCTCTCCCAATGAGTGTTCTTTATCTTCGAAGCATCTCCCATTTCTTTCAAGCCAAATGCACCACATAAGACAAGGAGGAATCATCTTCCAAACTCTCACCGCCTTCTTACAGCCCTTCAAACCCTTCCACCCTACCAACAGATCCACCACTTCTCTAGGCATTACCCAATGTAATCCTGTCCAACTCAAAACCTCATTCCACAAGAATCTTGTCACTTCGCAGTGAAGAAAAAGGTGATTTACTGATTCTCCATCCCTTTTACACATAACACACCAATCAGCAATAAACAGACCTCTCCTTCTAAGATTACCAGTAGTCAATACTTTACCCAAATATGCCGCCCAACAGAAAAAAGCAACCTTAAGAGGGAACTTTCACTTTCCAAATACTTTTCAAGGAAAAACACAATTACTAAGGCTTGACAAAATTCTGTAATGAGTAGAGACCGAAAACTTAGCATTTCCAGCAGGAATCCACACCATGCTATCCTCTCTTTCAAGCACCAACTTTGAACTGTAGAGTTTAACCAGCAGAGCCTTAACTTCATCCACTTCCTAGTCATCAACATCCCTTGTAAAAATGATATTCCATTCAACCTTGTTGTTACTACTGCAGTAAGAATCATAAATAGTTGCATTATGATCCCTAGCAATTCTGAAAAGGGTAGGAAATTCCAGCTTGAGAGCAGTATCCCCACACCACAGATCATGTCAAAAGAGAATCCTCTTTCCAGCTCCCACCTTCAATCTGAAATTATTGGAGAAGGAATCCCATCCTTTTCTAATAAATTTCCACAAACTAACCCCATAAGCTCCACTAGCTGCATTAGTACACCAACCTCCCCACAAACTTCCATATTTCACTTCTATCACATTTTCCAAAGGGCTTTACTCTCCAATTGATATCTCCAAAGCCATTTCCCAAGTAAAGCTCTATTAAAAACCCTTAAATCTTTAATCCCCAAACCATCACGATCCAGTGGTTGACAAACCTTCTTCCAACTAACCAAGTGAAACTTCTTATCCTCTCCATTGCCTCCCCATAAGAAATTTCGAAATAAACTCTCAATCCTCTTTTCAACTATTGCCGGAAGAGGAAAAAGAGAGAGGAAATAGGTGGGCAGGTTGGACAAAGTGCTCTTTATAAGAGTTAGTCTTCCCCCCTTAGACAAGAAGATCCTCTTCCAACCCGCTAACCTCTTTTCAATTTTTTCAATCACCCCATCCCATATGTTGACAGCTTTAAAAGAGAAGCCCAAGATACCTCAAAGGCATAGAAGAAATTCTGCAACGCAATAAATTAGCCAAGTCTGATAAATTCTGAACATCCCCCACAGGAACAATTTCAGACTTCGATAAGTATCTCCTCATCTTTTGTCTTCTACTATCATCTGCTTCTCAAATGAGATTTTTTTTCAGCACAATGCTTCTTTTTAGGTGATTTCCATCAATTTTTTTTTTTTTATACATTAGGGGGAGGGGGGGTTTCGAACTTCAGACGTCCTTTTTGGAGACTGGGGGTTATGCCAATCAAGCCACAGGCCCTTGGCAATTTCCATCAATTTTCATCTATAGATAAATATAACAAATGAAAAAAATCCTTAATTGTTTTCTATTTTGTGCCAAGAGTACAGATAGTAGATGAACACCCAAAGGAATAAAATACTGACAAATACCTCATTTGAATATTGCCCATTCTCTGTGACATAATCTCCTCCTTCTCCTTGGCCTTCTCAGCCTGTTACAAGCAGTACAGCATCTTCAGAAACTTCTATAGTTTTTTTTTTTTTTATAAGTAAAAATATTATATATATATATATATATATCAATAGGAGTAACCAAGTATACTGGACGTATACAAGAAAAACACCTAGCCCATACAAGAAAGCCCATAATGACCCAAAAGCCCATAAAAACCAACCCAAAATACACCAAACCTGAATTGAAAAACTATCATTACACCTCCCTAACCCCTTCCCCTAGATTCCTTAAAACTAATCCTCAACCCGAACTCACAAAGCCCTCCCTTTACCCTTCCCTCGACTTGAGCTACCTCCCTTAGCATCGTAGTTAATTGCCCATGAAAGATTCTTCAACTCCCTACTTTTCTTAAACTTAGATTTGGTTTCAAGCCCGTAGCTCGCCTCGATTGCAGTGAGTAGTGTTTAAATTGGTCTTCATATTCTCCCTGTTCTCCATAACTTCTATAGTTATTAAAAGCAGAAAAGCTCTTACAAAGTAGTATAAAATAACTCAAACTTAACAAAAAGATACTGTCATAACCTCCATTATTGAATGGTCCCTCTCAGCAAAAGCAGAAGCTACACAGCCTTGGAAAAATTTAACCTGCTTCTCAGCTTCCATATTCTGAAGAAGGAAAGTGAGACAAAAAATAAAATGTGGTTTCATCTATTTCTGTCAAAAATTGTTACACTTCAGAGTATTGGAAAGCCAAAACAAAACCTAAAGATGCATACAACTATATAGAAAAGATCATCCATCCAGCTTCCAAGAAGCGGTAAGCCTTTGTCTTTCCTTTTCAAGATTGTGTTAAACTTTGTTGCCAACAGAAGCAGCTGTTTCCAAGATTATAACAACAAGCACTTCTGAAATCTTTTTTTTTTTTTTTACAAGTAGAATAAGTTTTTCTGAAATCTAACTACAAGATTGGAGGTTGGTTATAATAGCATACCCATCACTATTTTCCCTTATGGAATGTGAGAACAGATCAAACTAGATCCTAAAATACGTAAAGGCAGTAAAATAACAAATTCTTTACGAAGTGCAAATAAATTGACACAATTTTTTTTTTCGTCCTCTTGTATACTTGTGCTACACCTTTTCATAAAATCTTCAATTGTCGAGAAAACAAATTCCTCTAAAATACCATATACAGAAAGTTTGCAATAGCTTTTTTTTTTTTTTGATAGGTAAAAATTTGCAATAGTTTGTTAAGAGTTGGAAAATAGCTTCCCATGCAATTATATCCAGTTAATGCAATTTCTAAAAGGAATACAGCAGGGGGAGGGAAAGACAGACAGAGAGAGACCTTTGAGACCTCCATACCATGCAGCTCAGCAAGTTGGCTCTGGGGACAGCAAAGGAGGCTCATGAGCATTTAACATAGGTGAAGAAAGTTGCACACATTAAAATTTAGAGATCTCACTTTGATTCGGTAGGCCTCTGAAAGCTCCTCTTGCAGATTTATATTCTCTCTTGTGCAAGTAGATAGTTTCTTTTTCAAGTTTTCAATCTCCTGCTCCAAGCCAGCTGTCCTAATAGGGGATTAATTTTATTATAATATATTTTAATTGTGTACTCAATAATACCAACAAGAAGGCTACAGACACCTCTTCTCTCCTTTTCCATTCCCACCACCAAAGAAAAAGATGAAAATGGGGAAAGAGAATAAGGGGAAGATAGACCTGTTGGAATGAGAAAAAGAAATTATACCTTTGAAAATGCATCCGTGTAGCCACAGCAAGGTAGCTAGGTCCAGCTTGTTGCATACACAATTGCTCAATATCCTTGCGCAATTCATCACGCTCTACAAGAGAAATGGTCCATATAGTACATCTTGTTGAAATAAGTATATCTGGTAGTGGAAAAACCAGTGATCAACTTTAGATAGTGCATCTTATGCTACATTGTGAGACAGCTAGAGCACTGTGGAGCAATGTGTTCATTCGAATAGGGTTGATTTGGGTCATGCCTGCTACAGTGGTAGAGTTATTGGCTTGTTGGGTAATGCCGGGTGGTGCTCCACAAATCAAAGATGTGTGGAAGATGGTTCCTATTTGTATTATGTGATGCATATGGCGGGAGCATAATGAGTGGACATTTGATGATAAGGAGCGGACAATATTAGAATTTTATTTTGCCGAACCTTTACTTCTGTGGGCTAGTGCTGTAGATTTTAATGGCCTAACTGTACATAATTTTCTTCTTTCTTTTTTAGCAACTAGATAGGTCCTATCTCTTGTATTCCACCTTGTATACCTGGGCTTGGCCTATTCTTATTTATACTACCGTTTACTTATCAAAAAAACCTTTAGATAGTGCCCTAGGAAGCACTATCTCCAGTTGGCTACGTGAAACTAATATATCTAACCAAAACCCCAAGGGGTTAGCCCACGTGGTGAATGCCTTGGTCTTGGGGCATCACTCCCTTCAAGGTCCATGAGTACAAGCAATCATTTGGGGTCACACCTCCTAGTGAAAAGCCAGCGATTTAACCAGTTCTGTGTAGGGAAACTTCCGAGGATACGGTGCATGGGACTGGGGTTTACTCTGCAGGGGTGGGTCCGAAGGGCCCTGCCTTGGAGAGGTTCCCCGACATCAAAAGAAAAAACTAGTATATCTAACCAGGACAGAAGGGAATTCCACTTATTTTTATAGCTATGTTAATCACGTAAGATCAGGTTTCCAGTGGGTGATTGGTGCGACTCAACTACATGAATTGACCGAACTGATGAGAAATTTACACAAGAAGCAGCTGATTCTAGGGGTTAAAAAAAAAATCTGTTCTAAGTAATATAAGTCTTATTAAGAAAACGGTGGAAAAGTATACAACAGGACAAAGTATTCCCCCAAGAAAATTACACTTGAAAATTACTAACGAGTAAAAGCTCCACAAAATGAGAGGCAAAGTAAGCATTACATGAGTTCATAAAATGTCTTCATTTACCGATCAAAATAAAATGTCTTCGTTTCAATAAACCGATCAATGTGAATAAAAATAGGAAAAGAAAACGAATATAAACAGGAAGTTAGTAAGTACATGGGATGGTCACTCAAAGTATACGTTCGACACGAAAAGATGGCATATTTGAGCCAAAAACTAAGAGAAGTGTAAATACCACGTTCCAACTGTTGGATGCGAGTCGTCAAGGATTCATTGTCGTTTAAAGTTTCATCCATCTCTGAAATAAAATTTAGAGCACAATCGTTAAACCCAATAGAACCGACGACATAATTCAATCCCAAACAATAAGAGAACCACAAAGTACACCAACGTAAACAATAAACGGTCTTCTCGTCAATCATTGATCCAAACAAAAACAGGAGACTAGGAAAGTGATGCTGAAGTAGGAATAAGCACATCCGTCCACTTAGGTACAAAAAAGAACTTGGATTTCTGCATTTAAGGAAAAAAAAAAAAAATACCCACCCCCTTGACACGTTTGAACTCAAAGAAAATTCCGTTAAATCATCTTCTATCAACCGAAACAGAATTAAATGACTGATGGAGAACAATATTTCACTGATAACTTGGAATTTCAAATAATTATCGGTATGCAAAGAGGGTTTACCTGAGAGATTTCGCAGATAACGGAATAGGAAGGGGCAAAAGTAAAACGAACAGGTATGGCAGGAATCGAAATAGAGAGGTAAGAAAGTAAAGGGAGAATTTTGGTTTGATTTGGCTTTGCTTAGAAGATGGAGGGAGCCATCACTGTTCAAAGATCAAACGGCTCTCTCTTACCCCCCTCGCTCTCTCTCTCTCTCTAACGACCTACGGTCTCCGCAAGAAATGTCTGTATTATTTAACCTGGATCCTGAAGGAGTTACTTTTTCGCCTTTTACATTCGTTTTTGTTAATTTATTAACTCCTGATAATCATGTACATATGTATAATGAAACATTTTCCTTAAAAATGGTGGGGGTACGAGGCACAATTCAATTGGACAAAATACGTAATTAACTTTTAATTATTTGTTTTCTTCACAGGAAAAACATGCAGCATCTCTGACTTGGGGCTTCTCGGAGTCTCGAGACTAACCGCCACAGAAGGCTAACGGCCCGTTTGTTTTCAGAGATGAAATGAGATGAGATGAGATGAGTTGAGATTAAAGTTAAAAAGTTGAATAAAATATTGTTAAAATATATTTTTTAATATTATTGTTATTTTTAGATTTGAAAAAGTTGAATTGTTTATTTTATTTTGTGTGGGAATTTGAGAAAGTTGTAATGATGAGATAAGATGAGATGAGATGTTTTTGGAAAACAAACAAGGCAATGGGGGCTCCGTTCAGGCAAAACATGAAGTTTCTTTTGTTTTTACTGTTTATCTTATCTCTTATAATTATTATAATTTTTTTAAATTTTTATATAAAATAAAAATAAATAACTTAATTTTTTTAAATTTTAAAATAAAAATAATATTAAAAAATATATTAATTTTTTATTTTTAATCACAAATCATCTGTAAACACAAACGAGATTACTCTACTACAGTCAAAGTTGTTAAAACATCTCTCCTAAATTATTATCTTCAAAATGTGTTTAAAATCTTGCCTTATCATGTTATTTATAAGTATTTAGTGCAAGTGATAAAGATTTCTGCAACTTTCCTTTTCCTTTTTTTTCTTGTTTTATCGTGCGGAGATGTTTGTCTGATTCCGTTGCATTGATATCCACAATCTTTCTCCCAGGAATGTTCCAGAAACGTACCCTTCACCATTTTGAGAGAAGCATAACACAATGAAGGGGTGGAGGTAAAGAAGAGGGATTTGATAAGGGTTTTGCATTAAACAGACATGACATAAATAATCTGGCAATTTAAAGACCATTTAAATCAGATGTCCTAAAACAGACAACTCTATCAGAAGAAATCCATCTCTTTCTATTTCTTTATGCTTTCTAGTTTCTACGTTTAGCTGCAATTTCTAAGTTCACAAAAGGTGGCAAATATTGGCCAAGAACCAGCATTTTCGGAAAATATAAACACAAATCTGCAAAAGAAAAGGTACTGGATGAACAGGATTTCCTGACAAGGTAAATCCAGCTTAGGCCGGCCAAGGAATCGCCTTCACATATTTACAAATACAGGCACCTCCGGGCTTGTCAGCACAAGACAAACATGCATCTAGCTCCCGAACAAAAAGAACTCTGACCCTTTCTTGTGGGTCAGAAATATGCTCCAGTTCATTACTCCTTGCTGGCCATTTTGCGAAGTTATTAATTTGGGTCAAGCTCGGATCATCTGCATGTACTTTCAGAAAATGCAAATTAGTCAAAAGCTTAGAAAACAAGATCAAAAACAGAAGAAAATGGAATATTGGTATTCGATAGGGAAGTTTATTTTTTCCTTTCAATCTAAGATTTATATTTTCTACGAAAAAACAGAGCAGGATGAGAAACCTGGATCAAGAAAAGAAAGAAAAGAGAGAACAAGTTGCTGCCACTAATTACATAGAAATATGAAAAATTGAGATCTGCTTTCCTTTCGAACATCTGTAAGTGGGGAACATCTTTCCTTCTCTTAAATTTATCTCCCTTTTTGCAGCAAAGCCTGCTTATGGAAATATCTAGCAGAGCTTCTATCTGATAAAAAAAAAGCTCCTAGCAGAGCTCCACTCAAGCAAGAAAAATATAGATAAAAAAAAGCATGAAAATTAGATAGGGTAAGAGAGGAATCTCACCATTTTCGGGTTGCTTCTTCCTTTCAAAGTTTTCACTGCCGCTGCTGCAAAAGCTTGTGCCACTTCTGCATCAGCTTCTGCTGCCTCAGCCTCTCTTGCAGCCTCTTCGGCTTCTGCTATAGCAGCTTCTGCCTCATCAACTGCTTGAGCAGCAGCTGCAGCTGCCTCTTGTGGAGTCATATTCCTCATCTTTTCTAACTCTAAATCAATCTGGGATTTTGTAAGCATATGAGTATCATCCTTTTCAACTTTAGGAAAAACCCTCTGCCTTCCATCCAAGAGTAACATGGAAGGATTTCTTCTTCTATCTGGAAATGCTGGAGTAGGTGCAATCCTATACTTGCGTTTAACCTGTAAAGGTAAAAAAAATGTAGGAATCCACCCTATCTTAAATCATTCACACTTCAATGGGTCAGTAAAAGAACCAATCCTATTCTGTAGTTTTCTTAATGGTCTTGAAGTACCAATCAGATAAGTGAGCAGACTATGTAAATTCAGTTTCAATTAACGATCATCACCTAAGTACCTATCACAATAAACCAACGTAGCGATCATCACCCAAGTACATATCACAATAAACCAACGATATTTGCAATCGGCTCAATTTCAAGAATAACATATTGCCACAAAGCACAACGAAGAAAATTCCAACAAGAATAAGTATATAGCCAAAAAGGCTTCTCAATCCCATCAAATAAGTTATCAAAATCTTCATACCTTTAATTTACCCCAAGATTCATGATTATCTGTTTATACACTATTTAAACAGAGAAAGGGAGGAAAAAAAAAAAAAAAGCTCTCAATGATTTTCAATTCATCAATGGTGTCTACCTTTTGAGGTACAGTAGCTCAACATTTGTGTACTACATGTTTCATCCACTTACGCATTCATCTAAACTTGAAATCATTTCCTTCTCTATTACTAAAAAGGTGAATATTGGCAACATGCATAAAATTGTTCCCATCAAATTGTAATGGCACATCTAATGCCCACGAAATAATTGCATTCATGTGTAGGGGCCAAATAAGCCAAGGAGGGCAGAGCTTAATATTGCAGATTCTCTAGTCAGGACTAGAGCAAGAGAAAAAGTTGAGTTGAAGTAAGTTGCACCGAGCTTGGATCAGCCAAGATGCTGGAATGGACCATAAAAAATAAGATGTGAAGATGTAGTCGTCCTGATGCCTGATAGCAAAATCAGGCAAAAGGAGAAATTACACACATGCATCAAGACAACAGAGTGAGAAGAGAAAAGAAAGCCAAATAATATCTAAGTCCCTATTTTATCAAATCACAACCCTTAAACGTGGACCCTCAAACCCCATAAGGAGAAAATTGTGAAGATGAGGCAAGCGGAAGAGACGAAAACCATGAGAGAGAAGAGGATGCTTTCACAGCATCTCTTACTCTTAGTTCAAGCTACGGCTCTCTCTATCAACAGTAGTCTCAAATCCTAGTCCCAAACCTATCACTAAAAATTCAGGACAAATGGGTAGCAGTACAAAAGTGGGAAAACTACAAAAGAAGATGGAGAAAATTTACCAATCTAAATCTCTTCATCTTTCAGGTGTAAAGCCAAGGCCTAGCCCAAATAGAGGAGAAAGGAAACTATCAACTAGGATCTTAAACTTTTGCCTCAAAAAGCTAAGCTAGGGCTTTCCCCTCCCACCTCTCAAATAAATCCCTCCCTCACTCAATCGTGTTCTTTGTTTAAACAAAGAAGACTCAGAAAAACCCAGCCATAAGGGCTCTAGCTGCCAATAGAACCCAAGCCATATCAACATATCACTTCAATACATGACCTTACAATGGTTTGTATTGGGTGTTAATTGCAGTTAAACAAAACACACAACATTTGCATCCCTTCATCTGTCTGGATCCCCTAATCTTGACTAAAAACCCACTATACTCCTCATCCATACAAACAATATAAATATATAGAAGCCAACGCCAAACCTAACCCATGCTAATATATTACCTCCCTTCATGATCTTACAAAGCTACCCCAAGATAGGTTTGAACTCAATCCAAAAAAAAAGATAAGGCAAAAGTTCAATTGCTCAAGCTAGGTTTGGGTTGGATATTTCTATTACTAATTGGGCTGGAATGAACTGCATGAGTTCCCAAAAGATAAAACAAAAAATAAAATAAGAACTAATAAAGATGTTGAGCTGCAAAAATATCCACTCTACATTTCCAACCAAAACCTGCCAAACACCACTGCCTGAAAAGGATTAATAATAAATTGACACACTCAATAGCCGCATCAGAAACTTCATTTATTTTTCTTTTCAGAAAAAAAAAAATCACATTATTTAGCTTGATAAAACTTGTATATGCTTCAGCAAGCAATAAGGACCACAGAAGTAAAGCAAGGAGAGGCAGAACATGCCAATTGGTTCAAGACAATTGAATCAACGATTCTGCATAGAATTTACCTTAATCAGTTTTCCATTTGCTGTCAAATACTTTAATTTTGCTGACAACAACCTCTTAAAGTCTGTAGGTGCCCAATATTGTTCCTATAAAATGAGAAATTCACTGGCTTCAGAAGACCATGAAGATAATACATAAATGGATACGAGAAAATCATCATCCCTACTTCTGCACAAACTCAATGGTGAATAAGCATAAGCACACAAGTTCAATGGTATCACTAATGACTTGTTCTATATGATTATAAATGAACCAGACAAGCTAAGTGTCGCACCATTTAAGGCTCAGTGAGCAAGCCTTATTAATTAAATTCCAGTTATAGGCATGAAAGGAATAACAATGCAGGGTGGAAATGAAATGTCAGGTTATATTTGAAACTCAGATGTGAAGTTTTACCATGATACAAACAAGAAAACATCTGATGTAACGAGAAGTGCCGTGTGTGTGTTGTCTATAAGGTTGATGGTGTCAGTTAATAGGTAGGAACTGTCACTTTGGGATTGCACAGGAATAAAATAAGGAGGGGGCGCAATTAGATGTGCCCTATAACATTAGAGTGGGTCCTTTTCATGACGTGCTAGTGGAAGTCTAATATCATATAGTTACATAACATCCCAAGTTTAATGCCCAAAATCCTTATATACAGAAGCAAAACTAGAGGTAGACGGTAAGTTATCACAAAGTTGACTGCCAGTCCCTCAGGCCCAAACTATCAAAATTAACAATTTAGATCCACAATGGAAAGTATGTGAGCCATGTCATCCTCTCACATATACAGATATTTTTTAAGTTTATAATTTTGACACTCCACTAAAATTAATGTAAGATCATTTTTTTTTATAAGTTAAGAAATTAATGTAAGATCATAAAGCCATTACAACAGTATTAAACTTGATCAAGTCATGACACTACAAAGTCTCATGGACCATCCACTGAAGAACGGCATGCATTGTATTCCATGATATTTTGCTTTGAAAATAGAAGACTACCTCAATGTATGTAGCAATAGTTGTCTTATTAGAACCACCCGGCTCCTTCAAACTGACTATAGCCTCAAATATAAGATTGTCCAACCTATAAAAATGAATCCGAAAGATAAAATGGTATACAAATAAACACATAATGAACACAAAATTTCTATTGCTATTAAACAATATTGCGGTCATCCAAAAACAGCAAGAGACCAATAATTCCATGAGCCAGTAGCATAGTGCCATGAAACTACTTTCCACGTACTAGGATTATGGAAATAAGATGCTAAAACAACAATTGCCAAAATTTCTAACCTTACAATAGATCTCTTTGGAATGGGAACCTTCGGTGTATCATTAGAATCTACAAGAGGTTTGGCATCCACAATATCTTCATCGCTATGAACAACAGTACTGAGAGCTATGGAGTTCTCATCCTGCTTAGGGACCTGTGGCACCCTTTTTACAGCTAACCTTGCCTTATCTCTGGAGCCCCATCCATTCGCCATTACACTCATATTTCTCCACTTGTCCTACCAACCATCAAAAGAAAATTACTTTTTTGTTATGATATGGAACCTCACCGAGGTAGGCCCCTGTATATCTGTATATCGGGTAACCAAGGGAACTCCTAGCATAGAATTGAACCCAAGATGTCTGCTCTACCTACAGCTCGTCCCAAGCCCACCCGTAGACCACTAGGCATCAAAAGCAGGCTAATTAATTAATCGCTTTAGGGAAGATATTATACAGTTCAGGATAAAACTTTTGTTTCATTTATTCATGATGGGAACATTGAAAAGGTGCATAAATAAACTCCACCTGGTAAATAAATTCTAAAGAACACACCTTGAGATCTACATTTGAACGCAGATACAAGACACCACTAAATTCTGGATCTTTGAGTATCGTGCGCCATTTTCCAGCTCCATGCTTAATAACCCCAGCTTTAAGTGCTGCTTCCTCTTCTTGGGTCCATTTCTGCTTAGGAGCACCCATCAAGAGTAGCACAAATATGTGCCCCTAAAGAATCTGATCTGCCGAACATTGCTCATCATTAGCAGATGCACTCAGCAGCCAGGAAATTTATATCAAACTGGTATGAATTTCATACCCGATTATACTAAAGCGCCATCAATTATCTTACTTTTGTTGGGGTATGGACTTGTCAAAAATATATATCTTACTTTTGTTAAAAATGACATCCAAGAACCTTGAATCTAAACCCATTAAAAAATTTATTCAGGATCGTCTCGGCTACCCAAACAACAATTGCTATATGAGTTTGTTAACTTGCTGACCCTGAAGAAGAACGAATAGCAATTCCCTCAATCATTTTATAAGAAACGCATCCACCCCATCCAGTTTGTTCAGATATAAACTAGGAAATTCACAACACAAATCAAAATGTTCCCTTTACGGGGCATACACAAAATTCAGAATATATTAATGTTTCAATGCACAAACATGTTTCTTCCGAGAGTTATTAACGAACAAATAAAACCTAACTCGGAGTTATGGTAATATAAATTTCATACTCCAATAGACGGAGCCCCGGATTCCACAAACAAGTAAACTAAAGACAAATGAAATCGACCGCTAAAATCACGAGGAAATTAGAGAACGGAAAAAAAAAAAAACGAATCTGAAAGAAGACAAATTACCGGACGATGTAGGATTAGGCAATGTAAATAACAACGATTATTTGTACCTATTTCCCGTTTATAGTTTGTTTCGGTTCTAAATGCTGTGTGCGTTCGTTTTTGGGGTCTGGGATTTGTAATTCCGTTGCGAACGGGAGATAATTAGGGCACGGCTACCCCTCCTAAACAACACGACAATTTTAGGAAAGAATGTTGAATCGTTGATTTTTTTCTCTGTCGCGGTTTTTCTTGGTCTTTCTTGGTTTTTTTTTTTTTCTTTTCTTTTCTTTAATTTTGACATAATTCGAAGGTATAAAGAGGGTGGACTAAAGAGGCGCACTTTAGGTCAATTTTATATTATTTATTGTTTATTTAATAGGGTTTAAATTTTATATATTTTACTATCTATATTTTCAAGTCAAAAATATATCTTCTCATTCTAATTAGAATATAGGTGATAGATGAAATTCACTCACTCGTTAACAAGAAATTTAATAAATAAAAAACCATAACAATAAGCATAATCAATATAGGGACCAAAATCTTTTTTTTTTTCTAGTATATATCATCAATGAACAAAATCAAACATGAATAGACAAAACTATTTGGATGGAGAGAAAAGCTAACCCATGAGTAATGCTACCATCTAATATGCAAGCTCTAATGGCAGCCGGATGCTATGCAAGAAGGCAAGAAAATAGAGAAGAGTGATAGAAGAAGAAAATGAAGAGACCAAGGAGGAGAGGAGAGGAAGATAAGAAGAATAGAAGGCACAAGCATTGTGGGAAGAAGAGAGCGGATGAAAGAGAGGCGGTGAGAACAAAGAGAGGCGGTGAGTTAATAGAGAGACTAGGTTTAGGTTTTACTAGTTTTTTTTTTTTTTCTTATTTTGGATAAACGGGTGGCTAGGTACATGCCGAGTAGGTTTTTATCCTATTCGGATCCCACCCCGCTCATTAACTTTTTTACCTCTCATCTAAGTGTCCACCCTGATTAAATGCTAATCTTAACAATTGAATGATTAGACCAAATACATGAAGTGTGATTTTACCAAGAAAAAACTCATATATTACTATATATAAAAGCAGAGTTATAGAATTATGACGTAGCATTCTACCCATTAAATTTGAAATGTTATGTTTATGAAGCGGTAAGCCTTTTAAAAACAATATTTCATTATGAATCATTATAACTTTTAAGTCTCATTTATTTTCTTACAAATAAAAATATAAACCGATTAAAGACTCCATCCAAAAGTACTAATTCAACATTTATATTGTTTTGTATTATAAGCGGAGTCATTGATGTGACATTCTACCCCTAAAAGTAAGTATTCTACCCATTAAACTTGAAATGCTATGTTTATGGAACGGTAATCATTTTAAATCAATGTTTCATTATGAATTGTTGTAATTTTTAATTTTCATTTCTTTTTTTATATATAAAGATATAAACTGATTCAAGTATTCACTCAAATGCACTATTTCAACATTTATATTATTTTGTAAAATAAATTGCCCTATAAATCGTTTCAAATTTCTCTACTATAAAATTCGGTCTCTCTCTAAATCTTTCTCTCTCGTACACAACATACACAATAATCTGCGCATTGCATAGATTATAGGCTCGTACTATCATTATTTTATTGTCTTGTTTAACCAAGTTCTCTCCCAAGAAAAGAAAAAAAGAAAAAAAATATTGAGGTAACCAATCAAATATTAAATATACTAACACAATACATTTGAGAGTCCGATCTTTGTGTACCATAGTAAATATCTTTATTTTGCTGCAAACCATGATTTAGATCAAGTTAAAAAAAAGACATTGGAATTTAGTGGCAGGGTTGGCCCTTCTCAGGACAATCAAGGTTGGGGAATGTGTGAACTTTAAACTGAAACCGGTCCACTGAGAGTCTACAAAAGACGGCCTACTTGTTGCTCGGTTCGGGCCAGTTTGAGCTCAACATTTTAGGAGAAATGGCCTTTTCTATCCAGAAACCAACACTAATTTAAAATCCAATCCCAAAACGATGGAAAGTTTTTTTTTTCAAATTATTGGAAAAATATTTTAGTATATAATAATCTGATAGAAATTAATTACTGTCACCTCAATTAAAATTCAAAACGACAGAGTGAGAGAATAGTAACGATATGAAATAGATTATAATGGCAACATCAAAATACCATATGTTATAGATGTTCAAGGCAATGGTATTTTTGGAGCAAAGATTAT
The DNA here is from genome assembly GCF_001411555.2 of Juglans regia. Lineage (NCBI taxonomy): Eukaryota > Viridiplantae > Streptophyta > Magnoliopsida > Fagales > Juglandaceae > Juglans > Juglans regia. The sequence continues at coordinate 1,631,730 of NC_049913.1, forward strand.
AAAACTTAGGGGGAAAAATGCATTTTGAAAAAAAGGCATCCCTCTCGTTTTAAAAAACGGCCACGAGTCTAAATACTCAAATTTCACATTTTTTTTCATTTGAAAGGTACGTAAAAAAAAAGGTATCAAACGGACCTTAATTTCATTACATGTTGAATTTCTCACAATCCACAAGCCTAGAAATCAAACCATGTAAAAAAGAAACAGAGAGTCAGGAATTCAAACGAGAAACCCAAACAATAGGAAGTTGTCTAGGACATGTTCACTTCCAAATAAAAGTACATATTACTCACAAGGAGAAACAGACGAGAAGAAGAAAGGGATGGGAAAAGAAGAACTTGACAATCGAAATAGATAGGGGAATTTGAATTATCTAAGTAGCGTGATCAATAGAACATCAACCCATTTTTGCTGCAATGTTCCTCATCAGAAGCACGCATCCAAGAGGCAGCAACAGCACAAAGCAGCCAAACTACAAGCAAAATTAGAAACCAAACCATGACAAAAAACCCACTAATCATTAGCACAGAGTACTTCGTTAATGCATAAATTAAAACGTATTTAAACAATCTACCCAAAAGAAACATAATAGCAAGGCCCCGCGTATCTCCTCACGCCTCACGGTTGGTTCAAACAACAGTAATTCATTACAAATTAATAAATATAACTCAGACATGAAGATAATTTGAACTTTTATCTTTAAGTTTGAAATGAAAATTCCATTTGGATAGTGGAGTGTTCCCTACTATTCATTATTTTAACATTACTTTTTACTTTTCACTATTTTTTACTATTATTCAATATTTTATTATTACTTTTTCACTATTATTCACAGAATATCTGAAATCACCTCACTACCCAAACGCAATAAAACATCTTTTTGAGAAGTGTATCCATGGTGGTTTTATACTGACCAATGGAACCATATCAACCTTTCATGCTTTAAACACGCACCAAATAATTCCTTATCATTATATGAAATAAATAAAAACTGTGAAAAATATTGAAGGGTGGTGATTACCCCTAAAGGAGTGACTAGGCAATCTGACCATCCCTCAATGAGTAGTTAGGGCGGAAAGGGTGACCATCCCATTTTGGGGGGTGACTGGCAACCCTTCGGGTGGTTTTCGCCACTATGTGACATGACTTCGTGAAATCCACCATTGGAGGTTGATCTCACCATCCCTTGACTCATCGGCCACCCTTAACCACTCATCTAAGCCCAAGGGGTGGTTAGCCCTTGCAATTGCAGCATGCATTTTATCTGGTTAGCCCCAAACTCATGTAATGCATCCGCATCACATGGATCACACAAATCATTGCCTTAACCAATAGGACGCAGCCCTTAGAAATTGTTTGCCTCGAAGGTTCAAAGTTTAGACTTGGGGAGCATACACCAAAATTAAGCCTCTTTCCACTTGAGCCAAACCCTAGGGATTTAAGCTTTTTTTGTAAATGGTGTAAAGAATTAAATTTAAACAATAAACTCAAACTATAAATGAATAGAAGATATCAATATGAGATTATTATGGCAACAGCAGCACTAATCCATTTAGATTAGTCAAATCAGGGTAGGAAGCACTTCATTAATCAGAATCAATGAGTACCTAAAACAAACTACCCAAAGACAAGCGGATAGCAAGGCAGAAAAGGGTCTTGAATTGGGAGAGTATCGGTAAAATATGAGTGTGTTTTAAAAGATATGTGTTCACATAGGACAATGTCAACTTTTATACTATTCTTTTCTAAATCCTGAATAAGAAAAAACATATGGGGTTTTGAAATGGCTGGACAATAGTATAATGCAACTTGAGCTTTTCCACTAGATAATATAAAAGGAAGTAATTATTTAGTTATAAAATGTAGCCCAACGTTTACCAACGACAAATAATTTAAAATTGGGATCTTCACAGACTCCCGCAATATTTTATATCATGGGATTCTGCCAATATCAGTAGTGACCAATTCAATTTAGATTAGTTTATGAAAAGATAAAACGGAAAAAAGAATCGAATTGAATTATTAGTAAAACACCCTTCTCTAATTTGAAAAAAAAGAAAGAAAGGAAGATAACCCAACTACCAAACAGCTAATATGAACCCCATCGTTTTCGACCGTCGTCGAGTTGACTGTTCTTAACCGAGACAAGAAACCAGATCGACTCGGATCTGAGTAAGCGAGACAGTGAATAAATAGAGAGAGATGGGAGGCAAGGACGTACCAGCCTTCCATGAAGCCACCGCTGCCTTGTTGCTGCTGATGCGGGGGAGGCTGCCCGTACTGAGGGGCATAGGGTGGAGGATATCCCTGCTGAGGAGGATAACCCTGTGGTGGATATCCCTGTGCTGGATAGCCCGGCGGCGGATACGCGTCCTTAGGATATCCTTCCGGCGGATAACCTATTATATTAACAGACAAAGAAAACAAACACACAGATCCAGGGGTCAGATCCAACAAGACGAATGCGGAAAACAAAAACAAACCAAAAAAGAGAATTGCAATTACTCGAACAGAAAATCACAAAGAAAAAAAGAGGGGGTGGGAAAGACAGCATTCACTGACCTTGAGAGGGAGGAACACCAACAGGTGGATTCTGGTTGTAATAGCTCATACTTTAGTTTGCTTGATGGTTTGGCCTTGGAATGTGAGATCTCCTTCCTATCGTTCTTCCCCAAACAGAGTTTTTGAGGAGGTGGGTGTACGTACACGGGATAAAAAAAGTTGGTCTTTTTATATTGTTACAAGTTTTCTTTTTCTCTTTTTCAATCTTTTTCTTTAATGGCTTTAATTTTGCAGGAGGTGAAATTATTAGAGCATTTTTTATAGTTTACCTAAACAAACTAGTATTGTTAGGTACAAACGATTTGGGTACTAAACGGCATATCCATGTTAACATAATTTTTTTATTAAATAAAAAAATAAAAGAATAAAAATTTTAAAAGAAGAATAAGGTCATTTATCTTACGAAAATAATTTTCATCTTAATTCACACTGTTTTATTAAAAGAACGTTTTACATGACAATATCGATAAGTAATTAGGTGCGCGAACTCACTTGCAGAAATTTTTTTTTCTTATTTTCTCGTACTTTAAATAGTCCATCCTTTCTTTATATTATTTTTTATTTTTAAAAATGTACTTATTTTCTCGGACTATTAATGAATTTGCAATATCAACCTTTCTTTATAGCATCCCTTATTTATTAGCATGGTTGTAAATTTGTATGAAAAATGATAAATACACAACATTTTATATAATACTTTACACAATAATATTTTAAAATGAGGAATATTTTGTAAAATACCTTATAAATCTAATATTATTAAATAAAAATATCCTTATTTTATAACACGAGTTATGAAATATGTTGTAAAATATATTGTGTGTATATCATTACTCAATTTGTAATATCTCTCTTTATAATTTACACTGAATACGATAAAAATATCTTAGATAAAAATTCATAATAATATAATAATGAAAAAAATCGGCCGTCCTAAATATTTTCCATGTATTTCCTTTTTTAGATTTCGTAGCCTATGTTTTATAAACTTTTTTTTTTATCATGATTATTCTTCTCTTTAACAAAATACATTATTCTCGTAATATTGTAACTTATATTATGTTTTATAAACTTACATCAAGAGTACCTTTATTACTTTTTTAAAATGAAATAATGCCATTGTGAAAAATATAAAAATGACATGAAAAGAAAAAGAGATAATAATAAGATACATATATAAATAATGCTTGTTTAAATGTAGATAATCATTACAGCACAAAATATATTTTACATTTACTATACATAATCTGATGGATATATTTTTTAAATTCTTGTTAGCCATTTTAAAAACAAAATTACCATTGTCATACTATTCAATTGTAAAATTAAAATGATATATAAGTCTAAAATTACTTAATAATTATTTATAAATTTGAATAACTCAGTTAACGACAATTTGACACCTAATAGTATCCGTTGGAATAGGTATTGATTCTTCCAAAGTCTTTGTTTATTTTTATTTATTTTTTCTAATCAAAGTCTTTGCTTAATTGACGGGGATTAATGTTTTCTCTTTCTTTTGTTATTTTATATAGTGATGTTAGGCTCCCGTCCACGCTGGCCTGCTAGGCAAATTTCAAATTTTTTTTTTTTTTTTTGTATTTTGTATTTTCATATTTTTTTAATATCTTTAAATATTTTTTAAAATAAAAAAAAATCAATACACTAATAGTTATTTCTTTAATCAATAAGTAAAAATTAATTACATAAATGGTAAAAATAAGATGACAAACTAGCATTATTCTTATTGGAATGACATCCACAAATAACTCCAATTTGGTGTCCATGTCACTAGTTAAATCCTATTAAAAATGAAGTTATTCTATTATCACTTCGATGTATAGAATACATAATGCACATCACTTACATTGTAAAATTACATAATGCAAATCACTTATATTGTAAAATGTAAAATTTAAAATTTATCTTTTAAGTCAGATTATGACGTGTAAATATTTAAGAACCTACACACCGAATTTATAATATAATTCTATTTTTTAAATATGACAAAAATGACATGCCTGCACTTTTCAATTTTGAGAAATGATATTTACAATCATAAAGTAAGCAAATATGGCATATATCTTTTGAAAAAAGTAAGTAAATATCAAACCCTACTCTTTTTTAAAAATAGAGCATTGCGCTTGTATAATCTATTATTGTATCTAATATTACTTTTTAATTTATATATTATAAGTTATAAATACATATTCTGCACATTTTCATAATTATGGTATTTGTTTGGTTTTAATAAATAATAAATAAAAGTAATAGTGTGACATTAAGACAAATAACAACTTCCATCAATAATGATGCTCAAAATTGATAAGAAATTAATATAAATAAGTGATACGCATTATCTGGACTTTCATGGTTTTTTCTTTTTTGACAGATCTGGACTCTCATTAATAGATGAGAAATGATACTTGCAGTCGTGAGCGTGCAGTCGCCGTGCAGTCGCTTTGAAAAAAGTGAATAAATAAGGGACCCACATGAAAAGAAATTAATTTTTTAATAGTAGACTCCACTTTTTTTCAAAGCGACTGCACGGCGTTTGCGCATTCCACGACTGTATGTAGTATTACTCTTAATAGATAGCGACCTTGTAACCTTTTGTAATAATTTAAAAAACCAAACTATTGTAGTAGTTGTGGTACTCGTAATTTCTATGTTTTTACTTTTTTCTAGACAATGACATATCGAGTTTATTTTTTACAAATATTTTATAAAATTAAATTTATAAATTAACAAAATTTGATATAGTATTTTAAAATTATTTTAAAAAAAATTTCAATTGAAATAAATTATTAATTTTATCAATTTATAAATTTATTTTTGTAAAATATTTTTAAAAATAACTCATCCTCAATTTTGTTTTTTTAAGAGGAGGGAGGTACACATGGACAGTGACAACTCGAGCATTATGGATGTGAATCAATTTGGTTTTTTGTTCGTCCTGAATTCCGAAAGTCGCTATACAGCGGTACAGCCACGCATGGGTACCGACACATGGGATACCGACAGTGCAATTTTTGTTTTTATTTTTTTAATCTTTTTAATGTTTTTATTTTCTCTTATAAGGAATTTTTTTAAAAATTCACAATATTATTAAAAGGAGTAATATTATATACAATCTTTGAATATATAAATGCCATATAATCGGTTTAAAAAATAATAGAATCTATTATTAAAAAATTAATTTTTTTATCTAGATCTCTTTATTTACTTTTTCTAAAGTGATTACTCGATATTTGTACATTTACGACTGTAACTATTATTTATTTATTAAAAAATACTTCATTAATTATTATGTAAAAAAAAACCTCTATTGGGAGCCCATGTGTGGACAATGTGGGGTTTAGAGTATTAGTAGTTGACTCAACAAAGTTTGACCAAAATTTAGTTAGATAATTCTCTTTTATAAATTTAGCTATTCACTTTTCAACAATAACAAATAACAGACTCTCAAAATCTATCACTATTTTATTAAAATATTGATTTTGACATTTTCATTTATTTTAATTTTAATTTTAATATATAGTCGTTATAAAAAAAGTACACATTAATTTTCTAACATTGATATTAGACTTTAAAAGAAAAAATTGGTATAAACTAATAATAATATTACAGAACTAGAACTTGAAGTATTATAATAAGATGATGCCACGTCATTGAAATGATGACTAATGAAAACTGGTCGCCTTCTGTAGTTGAATTTGAGATTTGGACATTTCGTATTTTCAAGATGAATGAAATTTTTTAGAGTTGTGAGCTCGTACGAAACGAATAGCATGCAAGAGATGAAATTTTTTATGTCAAAATAATATTTAACTAGCAATTTAGATTTAACATATTTGCTTAGTGAATATGATCAAAATTAAAAATATTATAATTTTATCGAATTTACTATAATAAATTTTTATATAATATAATTAAATTTTAATTAAAATATAATTTTATTGAATCCATGTTAATCCTGTTACCATTTCTGATTCCGAAAAGGGAAGAGGTTGACGTGGTAAAGCAAATTCGACGTGGGTTTACACCGTGTTTTAAATTCAACAAATGGTGTGAAATGCCGGGGGCATGCTTTTACACGTAGCAAAATTAATTCACATTTGATTACAAATAAGATACGATAACATAAAAGTTAAAAATTAAATAAAATATTATTAAAATATAATTTTTATTTTAAAATTTTAGTTATTTATTATATTTTATATAAAAATTTTAAAAAATTATAATAATTATATAAGATAAAATCATCTACCAAACGAAACCTTATGCTCCTCGTAAGGGTTGATATGCATAAGTTACGTAGTTAATACGTCCTCCAAGTAATTTACAACATAAAACTTAAAAGGAAGCTTTAAGGAATTTATTTTACTTTGTTTAATTTTATTTTGCGTGACCTATAGATGGATTACTGTGTCCATAAAAAAAATTGTCACTATGTACAATTAGAGACCATAAATTTCAAGCTTAATAATTAGAATACATATTCTTGGTAACAAGAAATATTAGACATGCACAACTTATTTGATTTTTCATTTTCAGCCCAATCAAATGTACTTCCAAGCTAAACTGGGGCGACCACAATCAGGTAATTCAGCCACTCAAGAACACCTTATAAGGTTCTAATTTAGCATTCTTTAAGGTTCCCAACTTAAACATTCTTTTCGAATTGATTGTTATTTAAGGTTCAATATTTCCTAGATATGTTTTGAAACATTCTTTTGGAATTGATTGTTATTTGAGTAGTGGTACGTGTAAGTTTAAAACGTGAACATTTTATACAATTTTTTCAATAAACTAGTTGTTGCTTTAGATGCGCAATAAACATAGTTTTCTTTAAAAATGCAAGGTACTCGAGAGTCAAAATGCAGGAGATCAACAACTTCCCAAGCCAATGAATAGTGTGTTTTAAATTCATGGAATAAATTGATTCAATTCGTCTATTTTATTATTATTCTCTCATTATCTTATGATGTGATATTAAATATATAATTCACTTGTAAGTTTATCATTTAATGCTAGATGTTGAGAAAATAAACCAGAAAACACATTCTCCTGGTGAGAGAAGTGAAAATTTGTATTTGCTTCCTAGTGGAGTTTCTATCAACCAAAAATGAAATTCTCTGACAGGCACCAGCTAGTTCAAAATTTGTCTAGACAAATTGCCTATCCCAAAACTGATGTTCTCTAACAGGCCTTGACTGGTTCCGGATTTATCTATTTTGTTTATTCTAATAAATTCTTTGACTAGCCTATACTGATATGATTTTTACTTGGAAACTGCGCGTGTAGTTCCCCAGTACTGATGTGTTCTACACAAGTACTCGTATTAATGCAGCAGCTCCACTTATATTAGTAAATCTCTTTTACAAAAGATGTTGCCTTTTCACTAATAGGCATAATGCATTGAAGTGGGAGAATTGATAACATTTCTACATATATAATGAAGATGACATTTCTTTTTCATTGATGCTTGTAGCTGGCAAGCTGTATTAACATTGAAATTATTATAAAGGGGAAGAACTTCTCAAACTCAAGGAATATGGGATCCTATTTACTACCTTCCTATATTCAATGCAATTCAGTGTGTTACAATCTCTCCCTTAAATCTCTAACACCTCTCTATACTCGATCCATTCCAAGGTGTACTTATAGTTGGGCTCCCCCTGAATTGATTATGATGATTGTTTTATCTCAGGTGGGCAGTGTACTTCAGCTTGTGCTGCTTTGTCTTTGAAAATTCTCAAATAATAAAGGCATGTAATTTGATCGTTCTTTACATTCTTATTTGCATTTCTCCACGAGTATGTTTTTACAACCAAGCCTGCTTTGGCTTGACAAATGCTGTTTACATTCATCCTCTGATTTGGTTGACATGATATATGAACCTATGCAGGAGCCCTGTAGTGGCACCTATGGCAATTGTTAGATAGGATGTTGGGTTGGGTAATGGCCGCTAGATACTAGTTCGCAGCATTGCATCCTTACTTTGCACTGGTGGAGATAAAAAAAAAGAGCGTGTCAAGTCTATAAATTTTAGGAAACTAGACTGCAACCTTTCATCGCTTATATTTTCAGATAATTTACTTGTTTTTTGCTGTCTCTCTTCTGTCGAGCTAACGTAAGGATTGCAGCATATACCACCTTCTATGACAGAATCGAAAAGGGCCATATTCGATCGATTTGCAGTGATAGTCTCGGTCGTGTTTGTATAGATGTATGCGGAAATTGACTGTAGCTGATGCATATGATCATAATATGTCATTAAAAACCCAAATAAGTTGCCGTGCCGATCACTCTGGGCTCATAAGTGCCGCGCCTTGGTGAGATCATATGTGAAAGGAAAATCATGTGAAAATTCAGCTGTAGTGATCTGTTCGGCTGCATCTCTCATTCGGGGCACTTGTTCATGTGATTAATCGATTACACTGTACATTTTTTACCGTTACCATTTATCTTATCCGATGTTTCGTACAAGAAACAATGTAGTACACATCTGAATATTTTTAACTATTCCGTTTCCATTTCTTTTAGCTATTCTACTCAGTAAATCATAAAATTATCTCTGTCTTCTCTCTTTCCTTTTTTTTTTTTTTTTGGAAGGAATTATATAGTATATACCAATTCCCTATCGTCTTAAAAAAAAATGGTACGAACAAAAAAATATTCATTTATTAATACTTAAAAGCTTTAGATCTAACATGCATATAATTTCTTTATGGTATGAGTGGTATCCTAGTTCTGAAAATAATTCCTGGTCATAGTATTATCATGAAGAGGCATTTACACTAGAACATGATCATTGAAAAATGTGAGTTGACAGGTAACTACCTGATAATGCAAGATCCCAAACAATATGTAGTCTCTGTAATCTCAAGGATGATGGATAATGTGATGAGGTAATAATTTTTTGAATAATAATAAGATAGTTTGTACGTGAATAGTAGTGAGATAATTTGAATTAAGTATTTATTAGATTTTGAGAAATAAGAAGAAAAAAATTGAATAAAAGATATTATATAGTTAAAATATTGATATAATGTAATTTTTTAATATTATTTTTATTTTGAGATTGAAAAAAATTGAATTATTTTTTGTTTAAAAGTTTAGAAAAATTATAATGATTAGTTTAAAAATATTTGTATTTGAATGTTGTTTGGAATAAAAATGAAATAGAATGAGATGAATTGAGATAAATAAAAATTATTTCTTAACATCCACTTAATCAAAGCTGTCTTATATGCTGTGGGAACTCAAATTATTTTACATTGTCATATGCGGGATTAGAGTTCCATGTCCAATCCGATGGGGCATCTATCCAGTTTGAATACAAAAAGTATTTTATCTCAGTTTATTATTACGATTTTTTTAAATTTTTATATAAATATAATAAATAATTTAATTTTTTAAAATATTAAAATAATAATAATATTATTAATATTAAAAAATAATATTTTATTTAACTTTTATCTATCTTATTAACTTACTATTCAAACAGTACTTATTGGAGATGCTTTTGCAATGATGGCTACTTTTTTTGTTTTTTTCTTGGTATTATTGAGATTTAAATTTATATAAAGCATTCATTGACCTTGTTTTTTTTAATATATCTAGTAATATGGCAATTTGCTAATTCTTGATGATACGGCAATTTGGTGGGTTTCTTTCCTTTGTGGTAGTAATTGGATATAAAGTAAAGTTATATACAGTTATAAGATTTGCAAATGTCGTGTTGATGCCATGCTTTGTAGCTCGAGCAACTCCACGCATTGTGATGATCCGTTCCTGTGCAAATAGAAAATGAGGGCTTGGGGTGGTGGAGGATATCTCTGATGCCTAAGTCAGTTTAGGTTTTTGAGTTTGTGATTTGTGCAAGCTTCCAATCAAAGCATGTGTAGAATGTAGGACTTTTTGCCCCCAAGGGTGAGATATTTATACCTGGTAGTGGTGATTCCTTGTTAGGCTGATCGTCGTGGTGCTGCTTTGAATCCAGGTCGTGTCCTTTGCCAACTCCTTGCCATGCAATAGGCTGTCCATGCCTGATCGTGGTGATAATTGACAACCTCGGGTCCTTGTCGTGGTGTACCAACCTTCGTCTTTCATTAAATGAGGCGTGGCCTTGGTCAGGCACACCCACTTTCCAAGTCTGTCCAATTGTCGATGCTCAAAGACCTTAGTTGTCCATGACCTTGTATGTGCGAATTGTCAGCCAGTAGACGTGTTAGGCCTCCTGGCTTAGTCCCATGCCCCGCAAGTGCTACCTCGCCTTTCATAGGCCGACTCAGCTCATCCTATTGTCTCATATCGATTTCATCCTACCGAGCTATCCTCTGGCCCACCCATGTCGCGTGGGTTGGGTTGGGCTTGTGCGGTCAGGCCCATCACTGGGAATAGCTCCTCACACGTCGTGTAATCATTTTGAAAAAGAATTGATCTATTATTAAAAAAATAATTTTTTAATATGGATCACATTTTTACTCATTTTTTTTAAAGGGAATTGCATAGTATTTACGTACTTCATAATTACAAATTGTATTCCTCTTGGACACAATTATAAACCACTAGTATTGTCAATCCATGCTCTGCTCATGTTCCTACCTTGAAAACCAATGCATCTTTAAAATTTAAAGAAATATAGATAAAATCATTTATATTGGCTTCATCAAAATGCAAAAGTTTAAATTTTGAGTTATAGTGATTTTAAGTACATCTTCTGTTCATCATAAAAGTAATATTTTATTATAAAAATTAAAACTAACTTCTTTCCTAGGTAAACAGTGTATAGTAATATAATAATTTGTTCTTTAAATAATAATCCAATTAAATTTATATAGGATTATAGTTACAGTAATTTTTATTTGTTATAATAATATAATATAATATTATTAACTAAAAAGTTTGATGCTCCCATCGAATTCTAAAACAGCAAATAAGTTATCGATATTATTTGAGATGCCTTTTCTTTAATTTTTGATTGTTAATCATTGAGTTTTCTTTAGATGGTATAATTGTAAAAGAAAAAAAAATGTCATTATTAAAAAAATAGAAGAAGAATATGTATTTTTTATTAAATTTTAAAAATAATTTTAATAAAGTAAATGTCAAGATAAGGATTGGCATTAGTTTTATATGCTTCAATAGTAATTTATCCTGTTATTGCTGTAGCAGTTCACAGGTAGATATAGACATGTATTGCAGCCTCGAGATATGGGATTGCCAAAGCATGTGCTCCCTTTCTGTTTGGCCGTGGTGTTGGCTGGCAGGTTGCTATTGATACCCTGTTGCCTCGACTCTCGTTCTTTGTAATTAGCTTTCAGTAAATTTTAAGAATCGATTAATGATTCTTTTGGATTGTTTAATGTTTATAAATATAGATGAAAGTTTAAAATATTATTTTTTAATATTATTATTTTAAATTTTAAAAAAATTAAATTATTTATTATATTTTATATAAAAATTTTAAAAAATTAGAATGACATAGATACTGTTGAATGGCATTTTTGGCACTGCCAGTGGCTCCAATGCATCACTGTAAGTATCTAACTTCTGAAATTCCTTCTATCGCTTTCCTGGAGAAAATATTAGAGCAGGACTTTGGATATGAACATTGTCATAGTCTCCAAGTGAAAATTTAATATACACGTCAAGACAACATCTTAATACAAAGAGTAAAGCCAGCATTCTTCTCACCCAGAGTTGGAAGTAGAAGAGTCAAATCAAATATTACAGTTCAAAATTCATTCTAGGCTTTGCTGTCTTCATGGGTTTTTACGTGCCTACCTAATTCAACGAGTATCTGTTGACATCTATCTGATCGGTGTCCTATCCACACTGGTTCTACACGGGTGCGTATGCCTACTTGTAGCCTTAGTACCAATTTTTTTTCCTCATCTCTGGCTACGGCAGCAGCTATAGTCACTTTCTCTTTGGACTCCATTTTCCGCCGTGGCCGCAGCTCAAGATAATAGGAGATAGTAGTTCTATGGGCTGCCTGATAAATCTTAACAGGTTCTTCCCTTCCTTCTAACTGTCGAGTTCATCCTTTGATTGAGCGCTTGGCATTCTTTTATGCTTCGAGCGTCCTTTAATTTCTGCAATATGAGCGTCCTTTAGTTTTTTTTGCATTAGATTCTTATTATAAACCAAAACAACAAAATTCATGAAATAAAAGGTTCTGCCCACAACATTCTGCAGAAGGCAGTAATCTTGCTGTCATCAATAGTGTTGTTATGCATGAACATGATGAACATAGCGAGAGCGCGTTGAAAGAGGGGTTGAGTCTTGAGATTTGGACATAAATATCCCAACTCAAAGGCTACATTAGTAGATGCGTACCAAAGTCAACAAGATTGCCTTTCTAATATCTTTTGCCAATTATGCTTAATTTCGGACAAGACCATTCTCTTTTTGTTCTGTCCTCTAGTTTTGGGCTACAAGAGATCATACATAATCTTACACAAATGCTATGCCCACCGAAGTCGGATTCCGAAAGTGTGCCTCCCAGCAAATTTTTTATTTAATAATTAAAGAAGTATTTTTTTTAATAATATTATAAATTTTTTATTTTTTTTAAAAATATTTATGATGATTTAAAAATACATGAAAAAAAAAAAGTGAAATATACTTATCGGAACACTTTTTTGATGACTGTTGTGTCACTCATAATCTTATATTCAGTATAAATGCCGTCCATTTATTTTTTAAAAAATAAAAAATATAAGATTTATATAAAAAATTAAACCTTTAATAATATATATATTTTTAAATACGCAGTATTTGTAGAACCCATTTAGTATTACTCTAACAGCTATAAAAGAACGCGAATTCAATTTAGTTAGCTGTCCAAAGATTCTTCCACTTAAATAGATAGCCCCAGCTGAGGAACATTTACTGATTTTAGGCTTATATGTGTATATGAAATATGTTATTTATAATTTGATTAACTATCTACTGTAAAATTTATTATAATTACAACAATGAGAAATTTAATTTAGAATTCTTATTTTTTACGTACCAATGATGCGAAAGTTTTTCACATTAATTATGCTAAACAATATTAATATTTTATTTTTTTAAAATTATAGTAAATCTCAAAGTGATGTATTAGCACATCAATTTATTCGTAGGAAAGTTCTATAAAAAATTATTAGTCGGTGGGATATGTTTTTATTTGTATTAATAGCTTTGATACTCATTATCTTTATATATTATATTTATTTTAATTTATTTTTTTAATTTTTGATTTTATTCTTTTTAAATGAATTGAGTTTTTTTATTCATTTCTATATAATAAAATTTAGCTCTTAAAAAAAAAGGCTGAGGAGAGAGAGAGAGCGCGCGCGCGCGCGAGGGACAGAGGCATAGAGCTAGCTAATAAAGACTGTTATGTCCAAACCCAAAAGGCCAGCCATGACCAAACTAAGCACCACCTACACCATCTCCACTACCACCCCAACCGTTCTCCTTCTCAACGCCGTTACAAATGCCGTCGCCTTTCTTAATTCTCCGTTAGTCTCCCTCTCTCCTTGCCGCAATGCCTCACTCAGCGGGCCACTCCGCCGCCACTGCTAGCTTGTACTGCAGCGAGGATGTCGTCGACGTCACTTCCTTGGACGCAGATACGTGGATCTCCAATCAGACTTCATCATCGTCTCTCTCCGTTCATCCTCCGCCCTCCGATGAGTCCACCATTTCCGCGCTCGTCGACTCGGAACTCCTCCACTTTCCCATCCCGGACTACCTCAGACGCTGTCGTGACCGCTCGATCGACGTCACCACTCGCCAAGACTCCATCGACTGGATCTTAAAGGTACACAGTTTGCTTTACAGATAGAAAGTACGTGCGTGGGTAGGTATGTATACATTAAATATACGGTATCTAAAGGTAGTGCGGATGTTGAATTTTCGATTGGTTGCTGTGGTGGTTTTCTGCGTGACACAGGTGCACGCGTACTATAACTTCAGGCCGGTTACAGCGTTCCTCTCCGTCAACTACTTCGATCGTTTCCTCTCGTCCCATTCTTTACTGGTAGGAGTAATTTCCCGGGAAAAAACACTTGATTTTCGGAAGAAATTCCGGATTCACCGGGAGTGTGTCTGACACTGAGCTTTGCTGATCGTCTTGTTTTCATCTCAGCAGCCAAATGGGTGGCCGCTTCAGCTGCTATCAGTGGCGTGCTTGTCTCTAGCGGCGAAAATGGAGGAACCCCAGGTCCCACTCCTACTGGACCTCCAAGTGTTTGAGCCCAAGTTCGTGTTCGATCCCAAAACGGTGCAGCGAATGGAGCTCCGGGTCATGTCCCTTCTCAATTGGAGATTGCGCTCGGTCACACCGTTCGATTTTCTCGACTATTTCATCTCCAAGCTTCCATCTTCTTCCACTCCAAGATCCGAGCTCTTCAACCTGGTCTTCTCCGCTTGCTCGGATCTCATTCTCAGCACCACCCGCGGTAATCCAAACCCAACCCAATCCCAGCTACTTTTCGGATTCTGTTTTTTATACTAGATTATTACTAACAGTTTAAGTTTATACTTTATAATATTATGTTTCAGTGGTAGATTTCTTGGGTTATGCGCCATCGACATTAGCAGCAGCGGCTGTGCTTTGTGCTACTGCTGATGCTTCTGATTCACCGGTGGTCGATGGCAAATTGCCTGTTGTTTTTCACGAGAGAGTAAACAAAGTATTATTCTGGCGTCTATATAATATAATTTTAATTCGTTGTTGGGCTTGTTTCGTAAATAAATGTCTCTTTCTCTTTTGCGAGAAATTCAAAGAGAAGCGTGGTGTGTAGAATGTACTGCAGAGAAGGTCATTGAAAGCAGTGTAATACATTTTTGGTCTTTTTCTTTTCTTTTTACCCTTTTTCTATTTTGGGGACAGGAAAGGGTGAGAAGCTGTCACCAACTAATGGTGGAGTACCTGACTGACACGTGCACGGCAGCTTGCCCAAAAGACGGGAGATCTAAGCCGGCGGCTCCGCCCAGCCCAGTCGCGGTGCTGGACGCCGCTGACTGTGGAAGCTGCGAGACGCGTTCCGAGAACCCCGCCACTATTGGCTTAACCGTGGCGGAAGAGGAGCGGCCTATCAAGTGGCAACGATCCTCTGCCCCGGATTTACAGCAGCACTAGATAAGCCCAAACCGGTTTTATTTATCTCTCCTTTTCTTTTAGCGTCAATTTAAAGTTTTATTTTTTTATAATTTGGATTATAAAATGCACGGTCGGGATTGCAAGAAGGTAGGTAGGTATTAGGAAAGAGAGTTTTTTTTTTTTTAATTTCCTTTTTTGTTTCGTTAAAATCGATAAATGATATATGATAAGAGTAAGATGATATATTGTAGTTGATGATATGATGCTGTTATATAACCACTTTTGAAGTAAAAGCTGCGGTGGGTTTCGGCTACTTTGTGGAGTTTAGTCAAATACGCACATTTACTGTCTATACTACTCTAGTCCAATGATGTTTCTCTAATTCACAAAGCCCCCGACAAAGGAGTCTCTCTCTCTCTCTGGCTCTCTTGATTTCTCTTGATTGATGAGTGTTATATTGGACCCATTGATTGTTGGTGCTCGACGGTTATATCTCGAATCCGTAGATGTCGAACCAGGATCTAACCTACATATTCGACATCATTGCTGAGACACGTGATAAAATTATAGTAAATCGCAAAAAGAAAAATCAAATTTGATAGGTGGAAAGTTGGGGGCATGACGGGCAGAAGCCACGTAAGAGGTGGTGAAAGGGTGGGGGAGAGAGGAGATTTGGAGGGAAATTATGTGAGTGGAGGGGGTGGGAGAGACAGAGAGGTAGAATCAATCGGGTCCGTACACGTGTAAGAATGGAGTTTGGAGAGTGAACAGTCGGAATAGTGCCACTACAACTAATAAAGGGGAAGGCAATGATTTGATTGGATGGACGGTATGTGTGGGGTGACAGAGATTGGGGGTGGAGACCACCACATAGAGGACACATCATCTCAGAGCTTGTAAGCGAACAGAAAGCTCGTGTGCGCCACTTGGCCGCCGCCGCCCCCACCCCTTCCAGAAAAACAAAAAAAAGGATAAATTTACACCTCTTTTATCATTAGTTTACTATTTTTTTTAAACTATTTCAATCTGTATTAAAAAGTTTAAAACATAATATTTTTACATAATTTAAAAAAAAAATAAATTCAATCAATTAATATAATTAAATAATAATAATTAAATAATAAAACAGTAGTAAAATAAGTATAAAAATATAATTTTTTAAAAAACCCATTTGATTTGGACTATTTTGTTGATGTTAGAGAGAGAGAGAGAGAGAGAGAGAGAGAGAGGTCGTAGGATCACAATAATTGGAGTGGTTGGCCTTCTAGTTTCAATCGCAGCACCACCAAAACATGGGATCGACTCCTCTGCCTAGAGCTTTCTATTTTCTTCTTTATGGTTTGAAAGAGGGCTAAAAATGGGGAGCACAAGTTAGTGGCTGGGATTCCCCATAAGAGTGGTCAAGGTTGGGCCCCATTCCAGGCTGTTTAAAAACCAGCTTTCTTTCTTCATCAAATTTTCCTGCATTGCACCGGACCGGACCGGATGGGCGTGTTCAGATAAGAAAGATTAATGAGGTAATTGTTGCAAGGGATTTCTTTTTTTTTTTTCTTTTCTTTTAGGTGGGGACATGTATAACGTGGAATTCTGTTTTTTTATTGGGTCCTCGTACAAAGTAATTATTACATGTTGTGAGTAAAAACACATACTACTTCCAATGTTATTTAAAGAGAGTTTCTGTTGTAATAATTTTATCTGCCAAAAGAGTGGAGTGTGCAAATGGAAAGAGTGGGCCTTGAGAGTCTGAGACCAGGGAATGGACCCCTCTCTGCTCACAAGGCGACAGATTCACGAGCATACTTTTAGTGATAGTACGGAAAGTTTTCCCCCACAGGCACAGGCTTTCCAAGAGTCTTGACCATTTAGGACTGACTCAATAGAGGAGGAGCCAAGCCAATGAATGAGACAAACCAGCATTGACAATCTTTTTGAAGCAACTCATGACCTCCGATCCCACCATCTCCCCTCTTCACGTGAGCTCATGAACTACACCTTCAACGCCCAATCCCCATCTCTTTCCTCTTTAATTGATCAACCACGGTACCTCCCTCCCTCCCTCGTCAATGTGCTTTGTCGTTATTATTATTATTATTAGAAAAAATAGTCTGCCGAGCTCTATTTGATCGTTTGTATAATTTTTTTTATTTAATAATTAAAGAAATAATTTTAAATATATTAATATATTTTTTTATTCTTTAAAAGTATTTAAATATATTAAAAAATTAAAAATTAAAAAATTAAAATTAAAAATTAAAAAAATAACACGTACCGTCCAGCGAAAAAAGTGAGGTGGCATAATAACCCCTCTCTTATTATTATTACTACTAAACGATGAGTTTTGTTACTGATAACAGATACCGATAGCTGAACCGATAAGAATAAAAAAAAAATTTACATATTTTTTAAATATCTTTAAAAATATATTTAAAAAAAAAAATTTAAGTCACTAATAAACACTTTCTTACCCATTAAGTTTAGAAAAAAAAACGAAGTATCGATTGATTTGGAGTCAAATTCATCGGTCCCTGGCATTTTCCTATTATTATTGCCATTCCTATTGTTAACCCTTGCTTTGCTCTTTTATGGAAGAGCAAACTTCAAGTAGGAACAAGAGTAGACAATAAGATGGACAAAAGTGTCGAAATTAACGGGGGATTCAGAAACTATGGATCCCACAAAGATTATAATACCTATAAAAACAGAGCAAATTAGATTCTCAAACATTTCACTTATATAAGCATGAAAATCCAATGGTTCAACCATAAGTTTTCGAATTTGGCAACTGATATCAATTCTAAACCTACTTCTTTCTCTCTCTCTCTCTCTCTGCCTGTGAATGAATACCATTATTACTTCTACAGCATGCATGATTGATTGAGAGTCGAGACAATGCACTAAAAGCCACACGCTTAAAATCTCCAAATAAAAGGAAATTGCATTTGAAGGAAGGTGATAATTATTAAGCTTTTTTTTCTCGCGTCTTCATACTCAACCCCAATGCTGACAGACACGTTGCTACGTCTTACTTTAGTTTTAGTGGGTGTCATGGCAGCTCCCGAAGCTGAAAATTTTCTTCTTGGTGAAGACCCTGCCGACCTTATGTAAATTTGTGACTTCTTTGTGCCTCCCTCACGCGTAACTTAGGCAGTACTCATACTATCTTCATTGAAATTTGAAACGCATGTCGCACTTGCCTCCATCTTCGCATATTTTTTTCACGTTGAAATTTTGAAATTTTTCTTTTTACTTTAAGGACGCCTCCCTTTCTAGCCTATCAAAAAGATAAAGAAAGAGGGACGGCCACCTATGACCAACCGGATACCATATAAACTACCAAGACTTTCATGGATCAAATGAAAGAAAGGGTCGACTCAACTACAGACTACTTGACCAATATTTATGATGCATCACCACAGTTGGGACGGTGAGCAGTTGAAGATGGCAATAATACTGTTTCTTTAAAATTATTTGCAAACTTTAATTTTAGTAGTCCTCATGTCCCGGTTGCCAAGTGGGTGTGCCTTTGATTTTTCAATATCAATAATTAGCATCCAAGGTGTGAATAGAACTTTGGGACAATAGGATAATTGTAACTATGATTTGGACTGAGTTCATGCGAGATTGTTGAACTTTTCCTAGATATTTTATGCGTGGTTGAAGGATTTACATTAATTTCATGCCCAATTTAGATTTTAAAATACGTTTTTTAAATTTTAGGTTGTAGATTAGAAAGGAATCATATCTTCTTCTCGGGTTTGATGAGGCTGTGTCAAATTCGTTAGGTGCAACCTCTTAAAGTAGTAGAATGCAATGCATGGTGGTATATACTATATGGGCTTGCATGGTGGTGCAAGAATCAAAACTAACATAACTCACCTCAACCCACAAAAAAATTCAACGCTGCCGAGGCTTTTTCTATTTCCTATTTGGAGTTTCAAATAATTTCTCCTCCTCAAAACATCAAACTCACTGAACCTTGGCAAAGTCGATTGCTTGTTTCTCAGATGTGGGATTGATCTTATAAAAGTGCTGCAAATAATCCCTAAGCGCCACCTTCTTGTAAACCTCATGCTCCATGGTTGCATTGATCCTTACAGGCTCAATCTCAGCCCGGGAGGGTGGATTGTAGAACAAAGCAATCGAGAATCGGTCGGCATCCATTTGGGTCACAACCCTGTGCCATGGGCTCTTCAACCTTCCATTGCTCATTATCTCTAGGATGTCTCCCACATTCACCAGCAATGTATCCCGTGGCCATGGCACCGCAACCCACTTTCGGTCCCTGAGCACTTGGAGTCCTCCGGTGGTGTCAAATTCCATTAGGAGAGTGAGAGCACTTGCATCCGTGTGTGGGGTGATGCCCAGGGCAAGGTCAGGCCTCGGACATGGTGGGTAGTAGTTCACTCTCACATTAACCTCACTATCTTTATGATGGAAATAATGCACAAAAACATGTCTTTCCAGTGAAAAGGATTCGGCAAGGGCTTCGAGTAGGTCGTTGAAGACCTTTCTTGATTCTTTGACGTATTTCTCTATGGCTTGCCTGTCATTCCCAATGTCATTTACTTTGATGAAATCTTCTATTAAACTAGTGACGATCGTCCATTATGTGAATCAGTAAACGTACCTGAAATTATTGGGTTTCTGAGGCCAAACATGGAGTCCCTCAGTTGCTCCTTCCGGGGCTGCTTTCATGGTCAGCCGATCAATCCAATCCAACGGCTGATCTTCCGACTTGACAAAATTCCGGCCATAACCCATGTTGTCGACATTCGCATAAGATCCAACACTCGCTTTCTTCTCTTCAAAAGACAAGCCGAAGAACTCCTTCACAACATCCTTAACATCGTACAAAACATCAGCGGGCATCCCATGGTCGGTGATTAAAAACATGCCCCATTCTTGGGCACCACTGGCTAGCTTGGCTAGCTCGTGGGCTCGACCTTCGGGCTCGGACCCCAGCCGTAACTTAGCCATATTGATGGATGGAAAGGTATTGACCTCATGGACGAGAGAGGGTGTGGTTGGTTGGTCGGGGCGCAGTTTGATGAACTTATCTGGCAAGTAATGGAGTCCTTGGCGTGCTAATTCCTGTACCACGGGGACTCTTGAGATTCTCAAACGGTCCTTTTGGTCGATGAAGCTAGCTAGATGGAAGCAACCTTTGTCTTCCTCCATGTTGGTGACTTGCGAGTAAGGGGGTTCAGGTCGGTTTAGATTGTTCAGAAGAAAATGTAGATAAGATTAGAGAACTAACGAGTGGAGCATTTGCCAAAGTTGTGGCCTATATGACATAACTGAGTTCTGAATTCGATCCCAATTCAAAAAAAAAAAAAAAGAAAAAAGAAAAAAGAAAAAAGAAGAAAGAAGAGGCTGAAAATTATGCCAATCAATTTTGTTGCTGTAGAGATTCGACAATTGTTTGGACTTCTCTGGACTGGACTGGACAGGACAGGACAAGTAAGCCATTTTCGTCATTGAACCACTCTATCAGTAACGATCTAACAGTTCAAGCAGGTAGCCTAATTGGACTGTTATTGTGGTTATGGGCCGATGGCAACACCAACGGCCCAAAGTATATGATGATTGATTTTATACGAAACTTTTTTTTTTTTTTTTTTTGATAACCAATGATTCATTCATTCATTTCAAATAATAAAGTCTTTACATAACATTATTTCTATCAAGTCATACAGCTTGTGATACAAAAGAAGGATAAGAGCCCCACCACATTACAATATCCTCAACATTCCATGCATTTCTTGCTAATTGGTGAGCTGCAATATTACCCATCCGGTTGACATGTAAAATCTGCACTTCTTGAAAATTCCTAATCATACGACGAATATCATTTATAAGAAATGCAAAATCAGTGAGAAAAGTAGTTTGAGATTGCAATGTATTTACAAGTGGTTCTTTATACTTTAATTTAATGATATTTAGATAATTATTTAACAATTTATTATTCTAATAGCTAGTAGCCTCATAAAAATTAGTAGTTATTATTTTATATTTATATTAACATTATTCATTTAAAATAGAATTATAAGAAAATAGATTGTATGGGTTATGAGTGATGAAAATGAGAAGCATACCCACGTGCCACTGTAACGTAGCCAAGATGTAGGACGGCAGAAGTGCAAGCCACCTGTACTTATTTATATACATATATTTATAAATGTATGTATGATGAAGAAATAGATAGGATTTTTTTTTATGAAGTAATATTATATATAATTTTGAAATGTGTAAGTATTGTGTAATCATTTTGAAAAAGAGTGAGATATATTATTAACAAATTAATTTATTTGTATGTGAATTTTGTATTTATTTACTTTTTTTAAAATAATTGTACGGTACTTACACATTCACGATTGTAAATATCTTTTCTATTTTTTATAAGATTAGGGTTAGTTTGATAAGAAACCATTTCATTTTATTTTATTTTATTTTATTATTATAATTTTTTAAAATTCTCACATAAAATTTAATAAATAATTTAATTTTTTTAAAATTTAAAATAATAATAATAATATTAAAAAATAATATTTTATTTCACTATTCAAACAAAGCATGATCCTATAAACGACACGCATGGTAATGGAGAGTGGGGAAGAAAAAGCGAAGGAAAAGGCAATAAAATCTTATCTCGAAAAAAAATTCATGTCCGCATCCCAAAAGCAGCGGAACACACGGCACTCCCACGCTGTGGTCGTTCGTGGTGGTGTGCCCTCGTACGTGTTTCCGTACTATGTACTTTTGCTAAACGACAAATCATCGATTGACTGATATTACCGGCAGTATGTGTGGCGTGGGCCTCCTTCCCATGGGAACCCTACCTCCCTCCCTCCCTCCGGGCGTGGGAGCCAGCTTGGATGTCCCTGTCTCGCCGACCCCTTCCTTCATGCACTCTTTTTAGTGATAAGTTACTGTCTCTTATTATTTATTTATTATTTTATTATTTTTTAAATATTTTTAATCATTAAAAAAAATTAAAAATACATATAACTTTATTAATATTTACTTTTTTAACGATGAAATAAAATTAAAAATTAAAAAAAATCAAAAAAATAATAATAAATAAATAGTAGAAAGATAATAACTCTATTATTTTCTTTTTTTATATTTTATTTTTGATAAATTCCGTTCTTTTGTTCTATAAAAATATTTTTGTCACAAACACATAAAGTAACATGTCTTGATATTGTACCTTAGGTTATAAAATTATTTTTATTATAAAACAGATATAAAATATTACATAAAGTCACATCATTTTTATGAATTTATTTTTATATAATCTTTTTATATATGTAACATTTATCTAAGTTTTATTTTTCGAAATTAGGAATAATTATTATTATTATTATTATTGAAGGGTGCAGTTGTGGATATTACTTGGTATGCTGTTTTTCAGTGATTAGATGATCTGTAACCAGCTTTGCTGATTTATTTTTTTAATGAATAAAAGAAGCACTACCTTCCAATGATACCAGTTCCGGATTTTGCGTAGTTTACTAGAAATATGTGGATGTTTTGCTGACATTAGAGTGCACCTTCAAGGAATAACTATGAAGGTTTTTTTTTTTTTTTTTTTTTATAATTATTTTTATGATCTTGGTTAGGAAGCTTTTACGAATGGATAGGTAGAGATTACAAAGTATCATATTTTTTTAATTATTTCTTCTTAAGGTAATTAATCAATTAACTTGAAGCACACTCATTTAATTAGTTGATTAGTTTGTCTCCAGCGAGGAGGTCGAAACAGAATCATGGCCCATTAATAGTGAAGCCCTAAATCAGCAATTGACAATAATATGGCCCAGATTAGCTGTATTGGACATGGGCACATACCGATACTCCCTCCAATCAATGGAGAGAGAGAGAGAAGAGAGAGAGATTTGGATGGCTATTGTTTTTTTTCCTCCTCTCAAGAAAAACATAGATTAAAATAAGTGATTACAAAGATACAAGATTCTATGGAGTAGAGTCCTCAATAATTGTTCCAAAACAAGTAAAAACAACACCAGCAAATATAAATAAAAATAAAAAGCGGGTTCTCGAATCAAAAGATTGATTCTAACCCATGTTCTACAAATGGGATGACATGTAAAAACGGTTACAATGTTTGATAAACAGATTAAAAAACTACAACTAAAAGTCGTAGTCAAAAGGAGCGTGCTGCATTTTGCTGATCTGGTCTGGCTGAGGGAGACTATCATCGACATTTTATCTTAATCAGTGGTTATGGAAAATAGAAACATAGGAGAATAACAACCAATAGATAAACTGATACATTGGTATAGGACTGCCATTGGCTGTGGTGGCATTTGAAGATCACGCGCTACACTAGGAAAAAGAAGAACAATCGGATCTGAGGGAGCCGAAGCTGCTGACCCTGGCACTGCCGCTCGTGATGGCTGCAGACTCCACTTGGGAAGGCGGTGCCTAGAACCCATGCGCATTGTAGGCCGCACGTGAGACACACGCGCCACTCGTTTGAACGATATTCTCTTACCGTCTAATAGATCAGCGACTTGGGAGTCCAATAGTAGAGCGCGTGGTAGCCTTGGAAGGCCGAAAAGTAACAAATTAGGGTATCTAGGTGCTATCACTCATTCATTAATTAATGAGTGATCTGAGGGAAAATTTTCACATGGGTATTAAAATTCCTGTGGTGCCATGTGAGTCTTGAGAGATTTAGAGCTCTCTGTTTTCTTTCCCCTATTTTCACCCATTTATAAATTATATACCTTTAGATGCCTATCAAATGAAATAGCCATCATCCTCAAATTATAGCATAGACTATTATAAGACTATGGAGCACTTTCAATAAACACGTGAAAGATTATTAATTATTTAAGGAAAAGCTTTTCGTGCGTGCACTTTTTTTTATTTGACTTCACATGCATCATTAACTTTTTAACCTTTTAATTTTATTGGAAATATAACCATAAATCTTGATCTTTTGTTTTTCCTTAGCATAATATAAGAAATTACTTGCATCCACTTGATATTATTAAACTTATGGAACATAGGGTGAGGCTTGCCAAATTTATACTAGGCCAGCAGACATAGGTCTGCTGAATTCATTAGCGGAGAAAACTTATAATATTTATATAATACCGATGAATTAAAAATAATAAAAAAATTATTTAAAAATAATAATAAAAAAGAGCAAAGCAAGTAGTCCTCCATGATATTACTTCTAGCTGCTGATAATACCATCATAATTCCACCCTCCTTTCTACATTTATGGAACAATATTGCGAAGATTAAGGGTGAAGGAAAATGTTAATTGAATCAATAAAAATGATCAATTGAATTTTTAATTTTTTAATTTTAATTTTAATTTTTTTACTTAATGATTAAAGAAATGAATATTAGTGAATTGATATATTTAAAAAAAAAATATTTAAAATTGTGTAAAAAATGATTTAAAATAAAAGAAAAAAAAATAAAAAGTGGATTTACACTCATAGATATACTTCATTCGTTTAAATATCGGTCCAAGTAACACTGTCCTAAGAGTGAAACAAGATACCATTTTTTCTAAAATGAAAAAAAAAAAAAGAAAATATATTATTTATTATATAAATGGGGGGAAAAAAGAAGAAGACCATTTAGGCGTAAAAGGAAGAGTATGTGGAAAAGAAATGGCGGATTTTACATTGGTAGTAGTACACAAAGGATCATCAACTGTCAATTTTTATGGAGTAAATTTAGTAGAAGAATTTTAGGTTGAAGTGCGTGTGCACGTGCATACATGTGTGAATATATGGGAGGCCGAATATGCATAAGCACACGTGCCCACATGTGTGTGTGAGTTCTTGGAGGCTGAGTAAATTTTTGGTAGAGAAATCTCTCTGTCTCTCTCTCTGTCTGTCTGTCTCTCTGGTTATGAATGTGATGGCATGTGGATTCATAAAAACCCAGTCAACTACAGAACTTACACTCCTGGCCCCAAGAAATTTCTACAGTCTCCACTCATGCTGTCATGCCATAAAAACTTGTTTTGTTCTTTTTTTTTGAAATGATCTCTTGGAAAATATGTTAGATAGTGAGAGAGATATGGGAGAGAGCCTCCAATCAGAGGACATGCACTGACAAGAACCTAAATATTTATGTCATTTTATTTTGGTGTTCTGCAGCATCAAAAGCCTAATATGTTCGTTCTCTTTACCACACTTTCAATTCTTCATTCCAATTGATTAAACATTACCTGTGCAGAGATTCAAAAAGGAGGGAAATTTGAGTAAAATGAGAAAAAAATACTAGAAAGTATTCACTGTAATCTTGAAAATGAACCTCCCATCTTTCCATATTTCTGCACTAGCAGAGGACCACATATACCTGGTGCACAGGATAGTTCATAGATATGGATATAAATTATAATAAGCCAACTAGACCAACCATATTAATCAAATCAGAGATTGTCACTAAATCACGCACAAAAGTGAAGATAAGAGTTTGCCATGAGAGAGAGAGAGAGAGAGAGAGAGAGGTGCATTACTGCAGAAAGGATAGGTGTCCATATACGGTGGAAGGGAGAAATGGACGTGTACCTGGTTTAGTTGAGGTACACAGTGCCTTGCTGTCTAGCATGTGAAGTTGTGGCTTTTCCCCTTCTCTCTCTCTTACATGCACCCTCTTATAACCCCAGCCCCAACTGGCACTTCTGATTCATTCACTTACAGGCCCGAGTAGGGGGGGAGAGTCAGGACAAAACTAGTCTAGGATTTTAGTCTGATTTCCTTTGGATTTTCCCTCACACCCCATTTCCACTCTTCCCATCTCACACTACTTGGTGAGAAAACAAAGTAGTCTTAAGAGTGGAGCGCTAGGAAGCTTGAGCACGAGTGACTCTCAGTTTAGTTGTCTCTCTTTCTTGATAAATTTCAGGGCTTATAGAAGAAAACCCATTTGGGATTTCCTTTGACCAAATTAGAGGAAAATGAATGTGTTTGATTCAGAATGCAGCAGTGGGTGCGAGTCTGGTTGGACTTTATACTTGGAACACTCTTTTCTTTCTCCAAATGTTTCAAGTAGAGATACTGGGATTCTAGATAGAAACAATCGTTTCTGTGATGAATATAAAGATAAAAGAGCTAAAGAAGAGGCTAAAGAAGAAGAAGAAGAGGACCTGTCTATGGTTTCTGATGCATCTTCTGGGCCTCCACATCTCTTTGAAGATGAAGGTTACGTCAATGATGATAGTGGGTGCTTTTACCCTGCGTCCAGAGCCGCCACATTGGCGAAGAATGTGGGGAAAAGGCAGAAAATAAAACAACACCGACACCGTGAAGATCACGAACTGAATGATTTTCTCGATGACACTGCTAGCTCTCCTGTTATCAATTTCTCCTGGGTAAGTTCGCATATATAGCACCCTTAACTAAAGTAATATCCAAAAATAGCATGATCCAGATGGTGTTTGCTAGGAGAAATTAATTATTGGATTATATTTTCTCTGATGGTTCTTTAATATTTGGCAGAACAACTTCACTCTTGACAATAATCAACCTTCAATGGAGAGTGTCTTGGGTTTTTCCCAAGGTTTCTCAGAAACTCGTTTTGAGGTACTTGCCCCTAACTCTTTCTGGGGTTTGATCGAAGCTTTTACTTCTCTTTTGTAAATAATTATACAAAGTATATTTATAGCTGGTGCATTCTCGCAGCGTACACCTGCATTCCAAGACCACTTTGGTTTTTCAAAGTCCACCCTGCCTGCAAACCAGCTTCAGAACAACCAGTTTAGTGCTGCTTATTAATATATTTCTTAGTTTAAATTCTAATACCATGGTACTATTGAAAGCTTGAATGGTTATGATTCATTGCTTGAGCTATTAACATGCTAATGATTGTTCGTAATTAATCAACCTAAATTTTTCTTCTTTACAGGTGGCTTGAAGGGAAGAGGTTAGGATTGGGATGAGGTGATTTCCCTGCTTCTGCCGCTGATGCTGTTGTTACTATAGAAGTTGCTCTGAATGAAATGATGGAATGGCTGTCAAAGTAAAGGAGCTGAATCTCAAAAGGGATCTTGTTCCATGCCTTTTATTTTCTTTTCTCTGCTTTTGCCTGTCAATGCAGTGGGAAACAACCTGAGAGGAATGCTTGGAAATAAATTTCTTGTTTGTAAAATTTTAATTTCCTTGTCAATGAATAGTGGGTACAAATCAGCCTTGTCTTTTAGGCAGTCTCCATGCTGTCATGCCAGCTCTTGTTTTTCATGGAGCCCCATGCAGTCTTTATATCACTTATTTGCATCTTTAGATGCTTTTAACTAATTTTACTTCAAATGGCAATGAGAGCAAAAACTGGATGGTGGATCTGCAATCCAGCAGAGCACTTTTTAATATCTGCTTCCGAAAGCTCTGGAAAATTGCTATGGAAATGGATGTTCACTGAAAACTTGGGGCTTACTGGGTGTTGCCTCAGTATTCTTATTTATTTTCACATTTTTCACTACTCACATATGTTGTGTCCTACCTAAAAACATAAATCAGATATGTCGTGGTTATTGGAACTTGCAGATTGCAACTCCTAGCTGCCCTCCCTCTTATCCTTCCTCCTCTGCTTCCCACACTAAATCCCTACCAAATCTTATGACGCACGCACATCAATCTTTCAGCAAATTCCAGTCATTCTCACCCATCCAAACTACAACAAACGAAACCAAGTCCTCGGAAGTGACCGTAAAAAAAGGAAGCAAGAGATTAGCAAATTAATCAGAAAGTAAACAGGTAGCGAGAGATAGCGATAGAGCTGTCATGCAGTTTTAGTAATGCGTTGGGTGCTTTTGATATTTCTTTAAACCATAACTTTTTAACAAAGGACGGAATGAAGTTAACTACTCATTATACATATCATCTAAACACATAATTATAATGTTATGATTTGATGGAATCCCTTCAAATCTTTGTTGAAAAGCTTACTATTGTAGGAGAAGAACCAAATCTTAGAAAAGGCTCGGGCACTAACAAGGACAATAAACTTGTGTCTCTGATAATCCAGACAAGGTTCCATCCGTCCTGATAGTTCTTTTCCTCATGACAACACGACAGTTTAGGCTTAATCTGCACATGAAAAATAATGCAGGAAAATGAAAAGTATTATGGGTGATGGGCAATCAGTACAGAGTGCACGGATGAGGCGGAAATGCCAAACTTGATGGGGGAATATTTCATATGCATCTCCATGACCCTTTTTTAAGTCCACGAGATCCTGCCTGTGATCTTTCTGACCTAATGGAACATGCCCCATTTTGTTTAATATGTCATCTTTATCTCATTTGGAAGGATCTTCATTTCTCAAATATTTTATGTATACGACATTTATTTATGCAAGCCTGTCCGCCTTTGAAGCTGTCCTTGGACTTGATGTCATGCACAATTATGTGTCTTTCCCTGGATTTCTTTATTCCTCTTACTATTCCCAGTCAGTTCCTACTCAAATAAAATAAAGTTGGGTTTCTGCTAGAAAGGTTGAGAAAGATAAAGAAAAGATAGGACTTGGGAATTTAGGATGTCCAAATTTTAAGCTTTGCTCACATGCCCCTTTTTCATATTTAATTCTCTGGTTCAGTAATGGAGTCTTCCATCTAGTCAACAAATTGCAGAAGGAAAAGAAAAAAAGTGGAAGCAAGATAATGACAAATAAGAAAAAATAAAATAAAAAAGGAGAAGGTGTTAAGTCTTTGCCTCACTGTATTCCATCATCATATTGGATAAGGAGGATCTAAGAGGTATGGGAGAA
Organism: Juglans regia; assembly: GCF_001411555.2. Lineage (NCBI taxonomy): Eukaryota > Viridiplantae > Streptophyta > Magnoliopsida > Fagales > Juglandaceae > Juglans > Juglans regia. The sequence goes on from NC_049913.1 coordinate 1,661,155, forward strand.
ACTTCTTCTGCCCTTCCAACCACCGCCAAAACAAAACCTTCAATTTACTGAAACATATAGAGAGGGGGAAGGGAGGGGGGCTTTGTTGTTTCTTACAAGAGCTCTGATATCTACTTGTGTCTGCAATGCTGTGTTAACTTCGAGTGTTCCCATTTCTTTAGACAAAACGTCTCCACATACCTTATCATCTCTGCCAAGGACATGAATATGTTATGAATCAGGAAGCATGGAAGCACTAGGTCCACTGTCACGACCAAAGAGTTGACAGTACCAATAATAGTGAAATCTAATTTTGGCAGAGGGTGCTTTTGCTGGTTGTGGCCAATTATTATCATCAGAACTATGATGTGTCTCGTGACAGGACCAGTAAATTGATTTCAACATAACTTGTGTGCTTGAAAGAAGGGAACATAACACATAAATGCATATCCTATTTTCTTTCAAGCCAGGGCGCTGAACATGCATTTTAACTCTCTCCACTGTAAAGATGAATCTGCGGCACAGTCTGCAAAGTTCTGGAAAGGGTGGATAAATCTCTTAGCTATGAGGCCCCCGTAAATCAATACATGTAAGCCATAGAGATTCTTCTTATCTATACACCTAGTTTGGTATTTGGCAACACTCGCAGAGTTTGTTTTATATTTCAGTATAGTTAAGCAAAAGCTGGATCTTCATGACTGAGCTCCTCAAGATTTTGTCCAAACCAGCAGATCCACAGGCGGACTCACATCGGGGGGAGTAGCTTGCTTTGGTAATTTAGCGTTTATAGAAAATTAAATATTGAATAGAAATTGAGATAGAGATGGGATAACTGAGGGAGAGAGATTTTGAGACTACATTTTATAATTCTCAATTATTGTTAAAATTGAGAAATATACAAACTTTCATTCACATAACTTGATTTTTACAATGAGGAACGTTACATATATATAGCCACAGAAGGCTAACGTTGTATGGAAACTTTGTATGTAAGGGAATGATTTTCTAATTACAAAAATATGGAACTAATTATAAGGATCAGACTAAGTATGGAAACATGTATCAAAGGTAAATAGACTAATTATATAAATTAAATAGATTCCTAGAATTAAGGTGACTGATTTTCGGGAGACGGAGAATCTGAAAAATATGACAACTGTCAATAATTATGTTGAATTATTGATCTCCATTTATAAGAAGATTCCATAAAGCTGAGATAAGATAAGTATCTTCTAAAATCACATCTCTAAATTTAGTAATAATAAAAATCAAATCAAAATAATATCAAGCCTCATTGTTTTGAAATTATCTTCGCCATTCAACATCGCGATATCCTCTGAAGAGCCAAACTCAATATGGCAAATGGGCTTTTCTTTTTTATCCACAACTATCCTATTCATGTTTCGGTTATACAGCAAATACTGAAAATGTGATTCTACAATTATCAATATTCAAATATACGCTTAAATTAGCCCGATGGGCCCAGAATTGTGGCTGAGGTAGAATGCTATCAGAATAAAACTACGAAAAGGGCCCAGAATCACGGATTCTTTGGGCCAAAACATGTCAGCCCAATCCATTGTGCAACATCACAATAGTTACGTTGGGACTCAACCAAATCTCAATCGCATGAATGCTTTCGGTCTCAACTCCAAGTTCAAAGCTCAAACCTTGTGCAGCAATCATAACGCTGTTTTCGTTGTAAAGCCAAACCTGCCCCCCAGGTATTGTATTGGAGACCTGATAAGATATCAAATACCTACAGCTATTTTCCCCTTCACCTATAAGAATTTATAATAAATTGCTTTGGCAAATGAAGTATTTTTTTACCGGAGCATGCAGTTTGCACAGACTCGAATGGCAGAAGGCCCTCCATTGATGTGTTAATTGCCCATAGTTTAAACAGTAAAATGATTGCTCCTCAGCTGGAAATATATATATACAACTCATTCCGTATGGAAAGAAATTTCACGCAAAAAATGAGTATTATCAAATCACCAAAGCAGGAACTAATTGCTGAACATTTGGAACTTGAAAGTGTGGTAGAAGTTGCAGTAAATGGGTGCAAAACAAGTCAAAATGTTGCTTCCAATAACATCTTTTAAGCAGCTTATACAGTTTCAAGAAGTGATGTGAAACGTCCTCTCATTTGTTTCTTTGAAGCCAATCAATAATACCCTTCTCTGCCTCTGAAAGCTGCTCTTGGTTCCCCTTTGAAGCTCCTTCCACAAACTCAAAGTAGTCCTTGTAATTGCGCTTGTAGTAACTATCCAGTCTCTGCAACATAATCATAATAATGATAAAAATGCATCTCAACAGTTTTTTAGTTCTAGAAAGTAGCAACCCTTCTTTTAAGCTCAACGGTTTTAATCCAATATACAAAAAATGAAAGTAGGAAATCTGTGCAGCCAAGAAATTATTCACCTCCTTGTCATTTTTGGACTTGTTTTCCTCTGACTTCTTCAGATACTCTGAAAAGATTATCTAGTGCCAATTAATCAGAAGAATTAAAGAGCGGACGGCAAAGCTAAATATATGGGCACCCAAAAACTTTGACAGAATAGAAAAAAAAAAATGCGATTGAGGCTGAAGAGAGAAATCAATACGTTTAAGAAGGTCAGTCCTGGAGTCAGCGACTTGGGGAGCAGCAACCAGAGTGGATAAGAGGAGGCATCGCCTTCCAATGTCTGACGTGGTGGTGGTGGTTGTTGAAGATGGTGTTTTTCGCTCTCTTCTATGGACAGCCTGCACGTTAGATGAAGCAAACCTGTTCACAGTGACAGTCAGTGCCATCAATATACTTTGGCCTATTGAACTCATTTCAGAGCTACCATTTACAACTCTCTGTGTGGGGTACGAGGACAACCACCAGTTCTATAGAAATATGGATATGACGATAAGGTTTCCTTTCCTACTCTGAGTTCGTATAAGGTTTCCTTTCCTACTCTGACTTCGTGTAACTTATATGAGTTGTGATATACATAAACCTCAAAAACTTATACATAATTTAAAAAATATGTGATTTTAATTTTTTATCCTCATATTTTATATTGAATTGAAATATAAAATATAAGAAAAATAAAATTACATACTTTTTAAATAGTGTGCAAAGTGTGAGGATTATGTATAAAATTTTTCAACTTAAATTACCAACGGTATCTCCTAACACTCAATTAGACATGAGGACTTGTTTGGTTATCTCATCTCATATAATCATTACAATTTTTTCAAATTTCTACACAAACATAATAAATAATTCAATTTTTTTAAATCTCAAAACAAAAATAATATTAAAAAATAATATTAAAAAAATATTTTATTTAATTTTTAACAAAACATATCATCTCATCTCATCTGAACTGTGTAACCAGACGAAGGCTTAGTTAACACTTATCATGCAAATCAAATGCGATGTGCCTTTTTAAAAAAAAAAAAACAGTTCCTCTTTGGAACGAAGGCGCCGATTTTAGGGGTTCTACATACTGAAATAGAATATTTAGGTATCGGTGAATTCCGATATACCGTTTCGAGATTAATTATATATTATATATAAATATTTATATATTTATATGTATAAGTGTGTATGATGTATATGTGTGTATATATATATATATATATATATATATATATATGGAATAATTGAAGATTTATAAAATGAATATTTTTTGAAAAAATCACAAACTTAAGTTGAGACACAAAAAAAAAAAAAAAAAAAATAGAATAGAGAAATTATAAAAAATAATGATATTTGAAAAAAGAGAGAATGAGGGGACATATTTAAAGTTACAAAAAAATTAAAATTATATAAATACATTTTATATTCTAAAATTAATTAAATACTAGTTAAATTTAAAATTTACAAAAAAATCATTTAAACACAAGAAATTATAAAAATGGCCAGAAATAGAATAGAGACCAAAATGCCAATTTTGGCCGGAATGGCTTGAATTTGATAGGAATGGCCGAAATGGGCCAAAATTTGAAGCGAAATGAAACGAGAAAGTATAGTGTATAGATACTGCACTGAAATGAACAAGATATGCAGTTCCTCAATTTCTTTGAGCAAGCAAAAATGACCATGAAAAAAAAAATCATGAAGTTGAGTTCCCACATCATCATAACACAGAGCGCGCAGCTAAATCAAATGAACCTACCAGTAAAATTCCTTCCATGCTGGTCCTCATCTCTTTGTTCATATAGCTGCAACCAAGAATCATCGACAGGAATCACATCTACCCACTTCCACTATGGTAGTTAAGTGACATTTTTCACAAATGCAATGATCCAAAATCAAAACTCCTTCACTAATTTCCCTCGTTCCATGAATCTGAAAGAGTTACGAAAAGAGTTTTCTAATTTCTTTGTTATTTCGTTCAGTTCATTTTCTTCCAGTTTCCTCGAAAACCAAATATGGGTAGCAGAGGTTGTTATAGGCATTGATGAAATAGAGAGAGATAGAAGAAATTACTTGACTTTCATGCGAGCAAGGTGATCGGCGACGGAAGTGTTCTTCTCCATCTTGGTTTCTGGGAGTTACATATGTGGTGTTGCGCGGGTTATGGTAACGCAAATTGATATGATTAAAAATGATAATATTCAAAATAAAGAGCAGTATTACTCGAGGGGTTAAAGTATCAAAGACTTTGATATGAAAAAAAAAAAAAAAAAAAAAAACTTTTTAAGTGAACGATTTCTCTCAAGCCTCGGCGCAACTGATTTATATGTTCATAATTTTCTGTATTCATCTAACCAATGACGCAGAAAGAATTGCTATTGCTGGAACTTCCAAGGCTATTTGAAACTTGTTGATTTAAATTATTTATACTCAGTAAAAGATTAGTTAATATATTGGTTTTCAGTGTTTGGAAGCCTGCAAAATATAGCACGGACGTTATTTAACAGAAAAGCTCTTGCGTTTGAATCGCATGTTGCAACATGTTTATTTTCGAGCAGTCTATGATAGAAATTGTAAGATGTGTAGAAAGTTGTAGTTGTCTGTGCAAAATAAATGCAGCTCAGTTACATACAGTCCACAGGAACTGTAGCATCCCTGATCTCTCCACAGCCAACAGCTCGATTTTGATATTCATGCTAAAAGACCAGTGACCACAAAAACACAGCAAGGGTACAGATTTTTTGGTTCTCTATATAGTATTGTCCAGCAGGACCGGCACAAAGATGCATGAAATTGATGGCCTATCTCTCTTCACCATTCTAGCAATCTCTTGCGTTTATACAAGGCAATAGCAAAGACATATAAGAATATGCTTCCAGCAGTGCTTCCCCCAATAGTCCACATGAACTTTTTTGGCCCTAATACCTGATCCTCGAACAACTCTATTCTGATGTTCATTCCCATAATGCCAGCCACAACAACAAAGGAACTCAGCACAAGAGTTGCTGTTGATAACATGACCCCCATTTGCAGGAGATGGTTCTGTTTGTCGTCCAGCATTATGTTGATGTAGTCCTCTGTGTCGTCTACGTACTCCCTCAGCTTCCAAGAGACAACCACCAGAAAAGAATGAGGTATGCTAACAATGGAAAAGTCAATCGAATGCATGCTTGAAATAAAAGAAACCAGAACAGAGATTTGTTTTTAGAGAAATACCAAATTATTTTGCCACGAGAACAATTGTTTTTGAACTATGTTGGTGCCTATGTTTATAAGAAAGGGAAAGAGAAAACCCCTAAGAGAAAATTGAGTGGTAAAATGGGTTTGCATACCGTGGTTAATTTGTTTAGTGTACCGTCAATTTGCACAAAATATGACTCCAAGACCATTTCAAGCTCCTTTACATCAAGGTTCTTGTTCCCACCACTGTGACTAGTGCTAGTGCGGTTCCCACCAGGGTTGTCAGGGTTATGTCCACCTTTGTAAACATTGGAACACCCACCAGTTTGCAAAGATATTTCGGGAGGCATCATCCTGATAAAATGCAATGGGAAATTCTAGATGCGACAGAAGCCAATAGAAGGTTGTAATTTATAAGATAAAAATGAGACTTATTTAGTTACGTGCCTATCATGCATATCTGATTGAGAGGCTTCATCAACCATTTCATCTATCTCATTCATTGAGGAATCAGAAGAATCTTCTAGGTTTTGATGAACCAACTTTTCTGTCAAATACATTTCAGCCATATCTTCTTCATCATCTAGCAAGTTTTCTAATTCATCCCTTACCTGAACCATCATGAGCATGAGTACCACAATTAAAAGCAAATATGCAAATATGGAATACAACAGTGTGGTTCAATTGTTCTGTCATCCAAACTATATACGAACAACCATGTACAAGGCGTTATCATCTTAACTGATTGATAAAATGCGTATTGGTTCTCAATCCTAACACAGCAAATTAACCTTTTGAACACGTCCGGTTATAGCAACCAAGCGGCTTTTAATATGGCGAACACGGTCCAAATTGAGAGTACTAATCGTTGAAGTCAGCTTATCTAACGCAGAATTAGCCTCCTGATCCAACGTCCTTGCCTAGTTTGGTAACAACGGAGAGGAAATAAAAGTAAGCTATATCAGACACACACAAGCTGACACGCAAGAAAAAACTATCAAATGGAAAAGGGAATAACATTTACTTCGGTTTCTAAGCAACTGCAAGCAGCCTCGAGGCATGCCTCCAATGCAACAAACTCAAATGGAAGAACTGCTGATCCATCTTGATTCTCAATGTCACGCTTCCCCTCCACCTTACTCGACTCATCTCGATTCTCAGACACCCTTGACTCATGCGGTATATCTAGTTCATACAAATTCTTCCCGTTTGAACCATCACCATTGCCCTCCTGAAAAAGCAACACAATAAATAACAAAAGCTACAAAAAGAAACAATAAACCAGCATAAAGAAAAGAAAAGGAGGTCTGGTCTACTCCTCAAGTACTGTCTAAAAGCCATATTGGTCTAGTAATCAACTTTTTTTTTTAGACAAAGTCTAGTAATTAACTTGAATCATAGGTTGAACCTATGATGTTATTATAATCTTTAAATAGTAAGGACAAAATAAACAGAAAATGATTTGAACTTAGGATGAAACTCAAACACGTGTCTAACTAATAGAAAGAGGATATAGCTAGCACGTTAGCTACGAATTAAACCATATGTGGCCGGCAAAACTAAAAACGTAGCACACGTGTCATACATGATTGATGGCATGGACGAAATGATGATATTAAGGAGAGACAAACTGACAAAGTATATCTAAATTAATTAATAACGAAAACGAAACTAAGGGAACCTTACGAAATCATTGACTAGGATAGATACCTCCAACCAACCAACCTGATGTTTAGATGCGTGGTGGTGACTCAGAAGACACCTCTGGAGCTCCTCGATAAAGGGAGTTACAGATGGGTCTCGCAAATTCAGCAAAAGAACCTCATGAGCCGTAATTATGGCTTTTACATGCTCCAGATTGATCACGATCGCCCTCTCACGACCTAGAATGGTTGATGGGTAGGAGAGAATTGGGTCGAGGATCCGGAGGTCTCGGGCGGGGAGACCCGTGCGGCGCATGATGGCATGCTTCCCGGCTTCCACCACATGCGCCTTGCCCATTGTATCCACCACCATCCAGGCCCGAATCCCGGTTCCCTTTTTTCTTAGCCACGTGGAGGCGGTCAGTACCTGCTCTGGGCTGTCTTCTGATTGCCCAATGTCGTCGGAAAGATCACAACGGCTCATCTCTCTTTCTCTCTTCCCCGGTGTCTCTGTGTTTCTTAGTGGGTACTAACTCCAACAAAGAGGCTACAATAAGCAGATAAGAGGGAGTGCCAGGTTGCAACTGAACAAGATGGCACCGTGTCTGGTTAATACCGGAGAGCAAAAGTATGATGTGTGTGACTATAAAGTCAAGATTTTTGTTTTTATTGAGGTAGATTGTATCTGGATTTTGAGTATTTGAAGTAAGTAATCAATTAAGGAAAACCTTTGCTAAACAAAATAGTAACAATTCTTTTCATACTTTTGCAAGTACTTGCCGGAATTAAAAGTTGGGCTACTAAGTGGGACAGCCCAAAATAGGTAGCACGAAGCCCAAAGTTGATGGTTGATGTGGCCTGTGGGTGAGTGCCTGGTTTCAACTTATGGCTATTGGGCTGAAATCATCCATGTAAGCGGAGCCGATTTATTTAATTACTGGTCTTAAAACCAAAGTTTTTTCATAGATTCTGAAATCAATCAAGTTTACTGAAATCCAGTCCAAAAACTATTGGGTGGTGGTTCACGCGTGTAATTTCATGCTTCAGTTTTCAGAGTTTTTATTTCGAGTATGTTGCTCGTTAGTTTTTTAATTAATTTAATTAAAGGACTGACAACACACAGCAACTCGACTACCCGACGATCAAGCTGGAGCCACAACCACTTTTTAGCATGCTTTTATTTTTGGAACTTGTACGTACTTGTCCAATTATTACATAATAATTAGAAAAACCAGCTCACTCTAATGAGAAAGAAGCCGTTTGATCATAATTTGGAGCTACAACTCTCACTATAAAAAGTAATAAGCAAACCATCTATCGATCATGGCAAGGCATTCCTTAGGCTTGTACTCCGGTGCTGTGTGACCCGCGCCCTGCACAAACCAAAACGACATTATATATGCATAACAGATTTTCTTTCTTGAATACGATATATAGGGAATTATATATATATATTGCGAAGCATGGATAATTCTTGCCTTTATAGTTGTGAATGTCAAACTGTACTTTTCCTCTGTATAGATCGTGACGTATCTGAAGAAAACAAATTGAGATTTATCATGCATAAGATGGTAGCAAATTAAAAAAAAGGAAAATCATACTGTCTAGATCAAAGGAGTAGGGTCACAAATTAATTAGGTGGTCATGGAAGTTCACCCTGCAATTTGGCCATCAACAAACCAAGGTCTCCAGTCATCCTTTACAGACAAGTCCAGTAATTCAATCCATTCTAATGTGCCCACATATGGAATTGACATGTCATGATCACCGCTACACGAAGAGAAGCTCTTTAGGTTAGGAATGCTTAGAGAATTTTGAAATAGAGTCTAGTCCAAATATATGTATATTATTCTATTTTTTTTTATAAAAAAGTCGGCACTCAAATTTTATTGATTACTTTCATTTGTGGCGAAGGAAAATCATGGTTATAACAAAACCGTGATAAACTTTACTAGGGTTAAACTAGGGTTAAACTGACACACCAAGCTAAGCCCAAGGCAGGGGAGGGAGGGCATAAGCTTGGCATGGCAATCACAGGAATTTATTACAGTAGTTCCTTGTTCGATCGATAAGTATGAGTAGCGAAATTCTCATAGAAGGAGCATACATAGATCTAGTACGTACGTAGTACCTGTAAACCAGAGCTCGAAGATCTTTCTTGGTGAGGTTTCGGTGGTAATCAATACTTGTTATGATATTGTGTGTATATGTTAGGGTATTATTGCATCTCTCCCAGTCTGTTATGGTTCCCTGAACAATCATAGGCCAACTTAAACATATTTAGTGATCATCAAACCGTAATGAATTCAAATTCTATCTCGATTATAATTACCATACGTACTACTATATACCTCTCGAATGTGGAGAGCCTTTTGCACTGATTTATCATTCGCCCAAATGAGGGAGTACACATAGTTATAGCACTGGAAATAATAAATATGCTGAATGATTATAAAATAGTCGTAATTTTGATAGAGCTAGCCTAGCACATCTCATCTCGAAGAGTTGAAATTTGTGTACGTGTGTGTGTGTGAGAGAGAGAGAGAGAGAGAGATACCCGACACCATGGTTCAAGAACTTGATCTGGTGTTGAATGGAGTATATCTATGAAATTATCATCATCGAGATGAGGGCTCAAACTCCAGAGTTTATTCGGCTTTGGAGGCTGCGAATAAGCGCAATTTGGTTCCAAGATTTGGGCAATATATATATTGGCTATGCACTACAAATTCCATCGCTAAATTAATATTCATTGCCCGATCAAACTAATTGACAACATCATGACTTGTGTAATCCAGAATTAATGTTCTTAATTAATCCTAGCTACTCACCTCATTGACCTCTCGAAGATCTTCTACACATTGTGTATTGTTTGGATCCGGATTTATATAGCTTCCTTGGCAGTTTCTCTTAGTTGACTATAAGCACATATATAGATAATAAATTACAGAGTTTTAGAATGAGATATACTTTTTTTGTAGCCAAAAATGAAAATAAATTACAAGAGAGTATCGGTACTTCTATACATTGTATATAATACTGGAATAGAATTATATAGAATCTTAATAACAAGTATAGTACTCCTTCGTAGAAAAATATTACTAAAAGCATTCATTGGCTAACTAATTAAGATTGATCAGGACTTCACCTGATAAAGTCTATCGGATATAAGTGCTGTTCGATGAGCGAATTTTAGTCTTGCATTAGTGTCCCAAATCTCATGTGTTAGTGGGTTACCAATCACAAAACCCTGTGTCGAATTTTCCAAACTATAAGTCTATCGGATATAAGACATTAATAATGATCAATACGATTGAGCTAAATGCAATTCAAATGACTATATATATATATATATATATATTGCTATAAGTACATACTTTGAGATTCAATGGTGGCCAATGTCCAATCTCGTTACCTACAACATGCACATGAAGACGAGTAATCATGCCGCAGCAACTAACATATATAGAAAAACAATAAAACTCTGTTTTTGTTATTTATCGAGCTGTTAGCGGAGATCATGATTAGTTATTTTTAATACGAGTAATGTTAGATACAATACTTTTACACTACAAGAAAAAGGGTCATTTCCGGCGGGCAAAACCGCCAAAAATACCCATACTTCTCGCTACAATTGATTCATCTCGGCGATTTCTGAATCGCTGCCAAGTCGACGATATCCTGAAGCCAATATAGAACACTTTCGTCGACTTTAAAAACTCGCCGTATTTGCTATCAATTGCAACGATAATATGTCGCCACAAAGTGTAAAATAAAACGCCGAAATTGATGGTATCAAATTCGGAGATAATCGCCGCACCTTAGTATCACCAGTGACTATTTAGCGTCGAAAAAAATCAATTAATCGCCGCAAGTGATTCTAGATCAACGCAGCGATATCAGACTATCGCCGCAATTGAGCGCGGATTATAGCAGCGATACTCACATTCGTTGCAGTTCAAGATATTGCGGCGGAAAAGTAATCGCTGCAATATTATTTTTTCCGCCGCTTTTCCTCAGCTGCAACGATTACGATTGTCGTCACTATAAGTAATTAAATGTCAAATGGCTTTTTCGGCGCGTAATACTCGCCGGAAATGAGTTTTTATCGCGATATAAATAATTCGCCGCAAGGATCCCATTTCAGCTTTAGCCCATTGTGACGGTTAAGTAATCGCCGCAATGTGTTTTTTTTTTTTTTTTTTTTTTTTTTTTTTTTTTTTTTTTTTTTTTTTTCCCGCTGCACCTAGAGACGTTGGCTGACTTCAGTTGCATACTTCATGTAATGGAACCTTAATTTATTTGATTAACAATATATTTATCTTATTCCAAGTCAGTAACTAAAACAATATTAATTATAACTTTGGTGTATTAATATTGTTTTAGTGACTGACCTGGAATAAGATATACTGTTAATAAAATAAACTGCACTTTAATCAAGTAAAATAATATTGTTTCATTGCTATGTACTTAGTGTTTATCCAGCAGTAGCCATGCCTTATGATATTAAATATATACTTAGAAACATGAAACCCAGATGGAAATGCTATAGAGATGGAAATGCTATAGAACTTCCACTATATATGCCTGACCGAACATGTAGGATTCCATGACAAATGTACTCAAACCATTTCCATCTAATTACATAAATTAATGACATTCAATTCATCCATTGAGGTGGGGAAATGATATTAAATATTGTTATGGGCTATATACACTGTGGTGGACCAATCATAAGCCAAAACACTACATCTTAACTACTAAATAGCAGAGAGTACATATATCATTCACAATATGCTTGCTGTACTGCTCCTCCATCTTTATAAATTATATCTAGTCAGATCTAACAATATGCACCTGGGCATGAGAGGTCAGCAAAACACCTCCTTGCAAGATTGCATTAACTCCCTTATACTCGTGGGATATTTCTCATTTCCATCTCGACAAACACCAATCTGACAGTTATAGATAAAATATATCAGCACACACTATATAACAATTATATATACGGTTGTTAGATCAAGAAGAAGAAAGAAGAAAAAAATAAAATAAAAAGGGTGTTGCTACTCTATCCCTCAAAGTAATTACTTTGAGGGATAAGTTTAAAAATGACATGCTTATTTGGGACTGACTTTTGTTGTTTTGTTTTTATTGGTTTTCAAAATTTTGAATGGGGAATGAAAACAAGGAGTTACATTTGGATGTATTCATGCACTAATTAGTATTAAATTTTCTTACAGCCCAGATATGAAGACTACAGTTCTTAGGTCTTTGCAAGCATTCCCACTACTCACAGATAGAATAATCTACAGTTCATATGCTTACTTATACACTTTTAGATCAAGACAAACTCACATATGGTCAAGTAGAAATCAACTGTGAACCCATAAAGAAAACAATCGGTATAGGCCTAAACACGTAACATTATTATGAGCACCTTCTACACCATAAAAAAATTTTTAATCTCATTCCCACAAATTTATAAAGTCACTAAAGACACTATATAACAATGTGTAACACGAAACTATAAGGAAAACAAAGTCGACATTGGGGTGAAATTAGGGACACAGGGGCTCGATTCCAGAACTTCTAGTGTGAATGGAAAACATTTCTCATGACCTAATGCACCCAAATCATAGTAATGAAAAACGAAAATATTTTAAGAGAAACTCACTAGGGATCTGCAGATGACGGCGGCACTGGGCAACCGGAAACCGCTTTGCGAAGACGAGAGCGCGAGAGAGGTGGATGGAGACCAACTCGCTGAAATACAAGCTCACCGGCATCGGCGAGGCGGCGAGATGGGCACCGGAGTCGACAATGTGTAAGTGAAGAACATCAGAGAGGGTGAGAGAAAGGGGGCGGGAACTGGGAGAAATCGGGAAGGGGGGAAAGTTTTGGGTAGGGTGGGAGAAATAAGGCGCCCGCGGGGGAATATTAATTTTATTCATATTTGCGGCGCTTAAATGTCGCCGCAAAAAACAAATCATTGGCCGCAATTAACTGCCCATCTATTTTACGCTGACAACGTTGACTATTGCGACGACAATATACGCCGCAAAAAAGAGATATTGCGTCAATTATTCACTTTCGACGACAAATAAGTGCTGCTACAGTTAACGACACCTATTGAGTCGAAAAAATATCGCTGCAATAATACAAAATCGCCGCAAAAAACAAAAGTGAACATCAGATTGCGAATTTGAGCTGCAACTCAGCGACGGCATGGAAATCGCTGCAAATACTAGCCTTTAGCGGCGATTATAGTTGTGGCGATATTAAAAACGCTGGAAATGGCCCTTTTTCTTGTAGTGTTAGGATGTGCAAGTTTCGCATACTATATTTGAAAAAAAAAATAGAGTCTACCATTTAAAAAATGATTTTTAATATAAGTTTTAAATTTACCCATTTTTTTCAAATGAGACTTGCAAACCCTAAGACTCAAATATCATTTATATTCTAACACATATGATAACAAGAAGGATAACAATAAGGACGTTCTCCTATTTCTTCCATATAATGATGAAAACGAAAAGGAAATTAATGTGATCAACAGAATATATCCGAATTTGTTTAAATTTTGAAATCATATTAACATAGTTTATTTAGAATGAAACTGGATCGAAGCTTAACTAATAATATATAATTTACCATTTGAAACTTCTTGAACGATGATCGGGACGGTTTTTCCAGAATAAGAATCGCCGGCAATATAGAGCGGATTTACAAGAAACGTGGAATGAGCCATGAGCCACTACAGTATATATAACAAAGTCTCAAATAACGTAAGTATCTGCCTCATTTGGATGATGAGATGAAATGAGATGATTTTAGATCGATGAAAGTTGAAAGTTCATGAATAAAATATTGTTATAATATTATTTTTTAATATTATTATTATTTTGAGATTTAAAAAAATTGAATTGTTTATGATATTTTATATACGAATTTGAGAAAATTTTAATGATGAAATGAGATGAAACTATTTCTATATCCAAACGAGACCTATATGTTTGTACATGCATGCATGAGTTGTCCTAAAATATTACAATTAAAGCTACTAATTCTAACGTCGGTTGGGTTAGGTTAGATGAACCGTGATCGTGGAGATATTCTTAATTTTCTGCTAAATGCATGTATATTCATACATATATATATTGAGATTTAGCCCCGGCCTTTTGGTAAATTAATCCGAGTTCGCTCACCTTTCTTAAAAATTCATAGGTTTGTGCTGTTGACGATGTATCGTTGATGTTGTATGCTTCCCAAGTTGTTGCATATGAGAATCCAGTACCGACCGATGCATCCAAAAATATTATGTTCGCAAGTTCAACCCAAATTACTTCGATCATAAAATGTTATGTTCTAGTTTACACATCAAATAATATATCTTACTTTTTTCCACGAGTACGGGTTCAATTCCAACGTTGGTTTGTTCCCACTAGAGTTTGCATAGTCGAAAGTAAAAGGACCTACACACACGAATGCGCGCCAAATCATAGAGTCAATGAATTAGCAAAAATTAGTAGTCCACAACACACTTTTATGTTTGAATTTGCCAAAAGCTTGATGGCCTAATAACATATAATCCGATTCTTCAAATGAAAAACTTAAGTTCGAAACCCCACCACCCTTATAAAAAAAAAAGTTTATGTTTGAATTTAAGACTCCCGAATAGGAAATAAATAGACACAACAAGTAGATCTTACAATATATGTATTGTAAAATTTACTTGACGTGTCTATCTCTCTTTCTATTTAAAATTTTTAAGTAGTAATAAAAAAGTAAGCGGATAAATTTCCACCACACCAAACAGCAAATAGTAACTAATTATGTTAAAACTAAAAATAATCACATATTATTCAAAATAATACAGCCTCCATCTGGTTGAGGCACGGACAAATACACCACAGAAAAAACGGAACAAGCCATTAATATTTTTAATATTCATGTGAACATTAATATTTTATCGACCCTTCATAACTTTGGCTGCAACAACGATGCTCTCATGTGTACTTGCCCTCATTTCAAGAAATAAAAAAAAAAAAAACCTAAAAAAGGAACGATCTGCTGTACTCTAAAATATTAATCATTTGAATAATGTAGGATTATTATTCTATTATTATTCATCTACTATTTTTTTTTAATTTCATATTTAATTTTTTTAATTTTTAATTTTACCTAATAATTAAGAAAGTAAGTATTAGTAAATTTATATATATTTTTAATTTTTTCTTAGTGATTAAGGATATTAAAAAATATTTAAAAGAAAATAATAAAAAAATTAAAAAAATTTGAAATGCACTTAATTGGATAGTAACAAGATAACAACCCTATCACTACCCTTCGTGGGAAAAAAAATCTTCAAAGTATTATGCTAGTTAAATTAATTATAGGGTGCGAAACACGTTCACAGGAAAGGTGGACGCGGCCATGAAACCGAAAATTATTATTAAGTTGAGGAAGAGTTTTTCAGCCATGATTTGTAAAAATTAAATAACAGAGAGATCAGACAGAGATGGCTACAAGCTGGGAGAAATATATGATACCAATTTCATATAAAAGGCCCGAGAGACCGGAACAACCAGGACCACCGGTGAGCCAAAGCACAAGAGGGTCATCCTTGGGATTCCTTTCAGACTCGATGAAGTAATAAAACAGTTGCACCTCGTCTAACTCTCCAACGCCAATGTACCTTCGTCTCATGTAAAAACAGAACCATGCATATAATTAAACTGATCTCTCTCTCTCTCTCTCTCTATATATATATATATATGGAATGCAATAATGCAACATGTGTTATACACACTGACCCAGTTTCGAGTTTGAAGGGAAGTTTGCCAGGGAAACCTGGAAGAGTGTCGATGATGGACTGCGACTCAACCGAGTTGGAGATCAGGAGCAATCCCTGAACAAGTACTACTACAGACAACCACATTGTCAGATTACTACTACTAGTACTGCAACGTCTGAATATATAGATGGATTTCAGATGTGGTACTGAAGGTGCCCTGCAGTCTGCATAATATATACTAGGCTGCCTTGGTAACTTAATTGGTACTGTTCATCGAAGGTGCCGACGATATCATTAATTTGAATTTGTACGTGTAGGTCGTGGGAAATGATGTAGGAACAGAAGGTGACTTTGTCTTGACAGGTAGGTTTAAAAACTGTTAGCTACGGAGCTACCGTCCTAGTTCGTATTCACCAAGTTACCAGCGACCAAATGCATGATTAAGGTATTAATTAATATTTTAACATAAATATTAATAATTAGATCTTTATTTTTTATAATCTATAATAATATAATAATAACAGCTAGAAAATGTATCTCTCTTTTATAGTTTGATAAAGATTTTGATCTGATTATGAAAAAAGGATCACTCTAATAACTTTACTTCCGAGTGTCTCTCAATGACTAGAGGCACAATGAGACTGTAAGTGAGAACCCTAAATCCCTTATCAGTACTATTTATAAATTTCTAACCATAAAAAAATCTAAGACTTTGTGTTTGACTGTGATTAGAGATATAGAATTAATTTTATCTCTTAAGTGTTTTTTTTATCTATTATAACTCATTTATTAATTAATAAGTTTTGAGTTATTCTAAACTCTATCAATATAAGTGTATGAGACATAAAGTTTAAATAAAACTCTTATATAAGAAGGGATGAAATATCATATATTGTTCTGTTTAACTCTTTTTTACTTTTATTTTTATTTCTTAATTTTTATTAGGGGAAAAATATGTATTCATATGAAAATACATATGATTTAACGTTTCAAATCAAGTTATAATTTATCGTGTAATGACGTGAGAAAATGAATAGAATTAATAATTAAGGATGTTAAAATAATATATAAAATAAAATAATAAAAAAATAAAAATTTCAGATATACTATTGATCAATAGCAAGCCTATCATGATACTGATCATCGAAGGGATATTATATTTTAATGGCATATGATCAATTTCTGTAGCTCATGGGAAATGTAGGAAGAGAAAGGTGACTGTCTTGACGGGTAGGTTTAAGTACTGGTAGTTAGCTCTAATTAATTTCAAAATTATGATCTTCCAAATTAAAAGATGACATGTAAATATTTTATTAAGTATGCCCTAATTAAACACTGGCTTGAGAGTTGAGAAAGGAATTTTTTTATTCTTCAGTAATAAATTGAAGTGGTCCCATATTAATTAGATTACGTACAAAGCAATCTCTTGGGGATATTTTTTTCAAATGTCTATTTTGGGGGTATGAGGTTCAATCGACACGATAAATGATATAATATCGACAGTGGATTGTCTCCAATTAATTTTATTGATATAATTATGTGGCCCATTTCTTTTGCTATATAAATTAAATACAAAAATTAATCTTACCCATTGTATATACGAGCTTATAACCCGTGCAATGCGTAGACCGTTATTTATGTTGGATTATATAGATATATATTTAGATATTTGTCTGTTGTATTATCTTTGTTTCGTTCACCATCAATACACATTCTTGCTACACTTCCTATATCATCCATTATCGTTCATCTTCTACGTCGCACAACTATGTCATCACTTATACTGTCACTATTTTGTTCACCATCACAACACATGCTTCCTCCACTTCTTATATCATTTATAATCATTCGTCTTTTACGACCTGTTAGTCTAGCATTTTCAGTTTTTATTTTTATTGAAGAATAGAAATAGTCACAAACTTAAAACTATCACAAACTATTAATTTTCTTCCTGATCTAGTTTTTCTGAATTAAATGCATGAGACTCTTGGTTAGATGATGGCCCTCTTTGTGATAGTCTATCAATCACAAATTTTCCTAAGATTCGAGTGAAGGATTTCAAGTTGGAAAATGGTTGGGATATTGATTTTCTTCAAAGAGTTTTGAGTATGGAGCAAACGGAGATTGTCCTCTAAACGTTTGGTAGAACTCGAGAAGGAGAAGATATTTTGGTGTGGAAAGGCAACTCGGATGGGAATTTCTCCTCTAAAAGTGCTTGGGACATCATTAGAGTACAAGCTCCTAAACTTCAATGGACAAAATGGGTTTGGCACTCTTGCTTACCAAAACATATTTCTGTTATGGTGTGGAAAGCTTATAGTCTTGCTCTTAGTGTAGATGATGGGGTCAAAAAGACTGGTATTCCTATTGTTTCTAAATGTAATTGTTGTGTGAATGGTGGTTATGAAGACCAAGATCATGTTTTGGCAACAGGTGAATTTGCCAAGTATGGAAAAAAGCAAGTGTACTTGTGGGGATTCCTTGTGTTCCTGGACAACGTTGGCAGGAAATTGTTGCATTGTGGCTTCAAAAGGCTACAAAAAGATCAGAAATGGGACAGTTGATGGGTTTAATTCCTCTCATCATCACTTGGAGGCTTTGGTTGCGTCGGTGTACAAGCCGCATGGAGGGAACTCTTGAATCTAGTGCCTCGGTTTGGAGGGCTATTCAGTTATGGATTGATCGAGTAGGAGAAAAATTAACTCATTGATATCGTCTTGCATCCCCTCCTCCATGTCTTTCTGCACCACCTCATAAAAAAAAAATTATTCCCAGTGCCTTGGCCTTTTTCTGCCCCATTTTCCACCTCCTGTTCTATATCAATGTCTAGCATAACATTTTCTGTAAAACCATCCATCTCTTTTTCTTCCCCATGCTTGCTCATATCAACAACGTCCCTAGCCTCCTCTGTTTTTCCTGATTCAAGCAACATCACTTCCACTTGAGGAGATTCCAATTGTGAATCATTCACCGCCTGAGGGGGGGCCTGTCTTTCTTTTTGAACCCAGATTTTATTACCACGAACTCCACCATTTTTCATGTATTCCTCTCCTTCTCTATCTTTTCTCTTACAGTTCATCGAATTATGGCCTTGCATGTGACACTCAACACAGTAGGCTTGAAGAGTTTCATAAATCACTTCTTACAATTACATGTCAATTCGTTGCATGCCTAAATTTAATTGCAACTAATCTAATTAACTCACAGATAGTAGTGGGCGAACCACCTATATGCCATGGCAAAACTTTCTTTAGGCTTGTACTCTGGAGCTGTATGACCCCCTCCCTGCATGATTTACAATATATAAAAATAGTTAAAAATTTAGATCTGGAAAAAAAAAAAAAAAAAAAAAACAATAATTCAGATCAGGGTGTTTTGCATACCTTAACCGTAGCATAAGTCATATGGTAATTATTCTTGGTGAAGCTCATTGTGTACCTGCCATGATTTTTAAAAGAAAAAAAAAATAAAAAAATTAGTTCTTCAGGCCAGTGAGATCATTCTAGCTAGAATTTCATACAGGCAAGAAAACTGATTAAAATTTGACAATACAGCTAGGCTAGTGATGATGACTTCAATTTGAAAACTTAAAGAGGTACCAACCCGGCAACTTGACCCTCCACAAACCACGGCTCCCAACCACTTTCGAGGGTCATATTCAGAGTTCTTATCCATTGTAGGGTGCCAATATATGAAACAGACAGGTCTTGGTCTCCGCTGTGAGACGGAGGGCGGGGGAGGGGAATCATTAGAATATTAATTAATCGAGTTAAAAAATGTACTGTATTTACAAATATGATTGAAAATAACAAAATTTAAGATGAAGAGCAGTACGTAGTATTATTCATTTTGATATATTTTTCACCGAGCACTCAAATATATCGAAAAAAAGAAGAAGAGAAATATGAAGTGATGCGCTCTCACTTGTAAATCAGAGATCGGTAACCTGTCTGCTCTGTGAAATTACGATGGTAATCAACGGTACTTATAACATTATATGTGTAGGCCGACATGGTCTTATTACATCTCACCCAGTTCTTGATGGTTCCCTGAGGGTCATCATATATAGCAGAGTTAGGAATTAATAACAGTAGTGGCAGTCTATATATATATATATATATATATATATACGTACGTACCTTCCGTATATGAAGCGCATTTTGTACATTTTCATCATTAGCCCAAATGTAAGAAAGCGCGTAAGTATAACTCTGTAAGTAAATGAAGAATTAAGCTATATAGTTTACAATATCATGATCATTTCGTACCATAAATATTAATATATATCAATTTATGTATATAGAGTACGATCGAGAAAGCTGCAGGGGGAAGAAAAGCAGATGATTAGGTTACCCGGCACCATAATGCAGGGGGTGGTTTAGACCATGAAAGGAGCTGTAAAACATTCCTCTGATTTTCTTCCATAATTGCTTGATGCGGCCATTCTATTCCATTTGATTTTGGAGAGATTAGAGCGCAATTAGGTTCCAAAATATATGCAACATCAATATTGGCGATGCACTACGTACAGATCATTATACGCCAACTCAGTTAGTCATTCTGAATTAATGCTCATTATAAAACTGAAACTGAATTTTATTTTCTGTCTTCAAATATGGTAAAAGAAGAACAACTCCAATGAATAATAATTTTCTCACATCCTCGAATGCTGCAAGATCTTTGACACATTGTACATTTGCTGGATCTACAACCACATACTCGCCCTGACAGCTTTCTTTCAATGACTGGAAATTTAGAAGGGAAAAAAAACAACAATGAGAGTGACAGATCAAAACATATATTGTCGTGAATCGACTATGATATATATAGTGCACATAATATTAAACATAAACACAGGACATAAGTGCTGCAGCTAGGCATTCAATGCAAGTTTTGAGAGATTTACTGCATAGAGTTCATCAGATATAAGGGACACACGATAAGCATATTCGATTTCTGCATTGACATCACCACGACGATCTGTTACTGGGTTGCCAAGTAGGTATCCCTATTTTCAATTGATTTAGTCATGACATACCAGAAACCCAAATCAGGAATATTGCAATATTAATTGCAAATCTAATGCTACAAAACAAGCTCTAATAATGATGCAATAAAAGTAATTACATTGAGCTTCAGGTAGGGCTCCTTTCCGACTAAGTTACCTGCAAGAAAGTTTGATAGTTGAAATTAAACTGCATGGCGTGTTAATTTGGAGCTAAAATAGGATACCAAGTTTCATGATTTGGAAATAAGTCTTTAATTTTGCTCAATTTTGGTACTGAAAAGAGTAGTGAAATGGATACAATTAAACGAACATGGCCAGAAAAAAAGTGCAATTGGGGCGTGTTTGGAAGTCAAGTCAATTCTGATCTTATATATGCTTAATTTCTCTGGAACCAAATTGGATTAATGAAAGAGACCAAAACTGGGTCCATAAATTATATATTACCATTATATATTTCTTCAACAATGATTGGAACGACAATGCCTGAATAAGAATCGCCACCAACGTAAAGTGCATTTGACTGGAATTGTGGGTGATTTATCAGCCACTGTTTCACAAATCGGAAAATAAAAGTTAAAACATAGCGCGCGCGCTCTTTGTTAGATACATATATAAATAATTATATGATATATATATATTTTTTGTGGACATTCTAAGGAATTAATTAAGTCTTTGTCAAGATAGTATATATTTACTTGGGAGTAGGAAAACTGATCAGTGATCTCTGGTCGAATAATATATTTATATTTTCACTCACCTTCCGCAGGAACTGATAGGTTTGTGCCGCTGAGATTTTATCGGTGATATTGTAACCTTGGGAGGTTCTTGCATATGAGAATCCTGAGCCAACGGGAGCATCTAAGAATATAATGCTGGCAACCTGCAGGATATTAAATCATGACCGTCTAATTAATTAATTGCTTATGATATATTTATGGTATAGGCCGCGGAGGGCGAGATAATGACATGCATACCTGTGTCCATGAATATGGGTTCAACAAAAGGGTTGGTAGATTTCCATCGAAATCTTCATAATTGAAGTTAAGTGGTCCTACATTACATGATATATTAGAGTATAGAGAGAGCAATTAATCAATTTAATGCATCTTGAGACCCATGTTTTTAGCTCTCTAATTAATTTGTATTTTTGGAGGTCTGATAAGGTTCATTTGATCTAATTGACACGATTAATGATATAATATCAACCGTACTGTAATATTATCTCCAAATATATTAATATAATAATATATATAATGTAATTCAGGAAGAATACAAGTTTTGTGCATTAGCCTGGCCTGAGAAAGAGAAGAAAAATAAAAAAGTGCAAGAGTGAGTAAAGTCGGCGCGTGGGGTAAAACCCAATACTCAGATTTTTGACTTTTGAGTGACAAAAGCCTTAAAACAAATTTCCAACAGTTTTCTGCCGGCAGTTGGAAGTTTGGTATGTCTATAAATCTCGGAAAATCTAGGAAAATCTCACGACCGGCCAAAAAAAAAGAAAAAAGGAGAAAAAATTGAGAAGCCTACCAATATTTTCGTAAACAAATCCGGTGAAAGAAGAACAACCGGGGCCTCCTGTCAGCCAAAGTAACAAAGGGTCCTTCTTTGGGTTCCTCTCGGATTCAACGAAGTAGTAAAATAGTTGAACCTCGTCTGCTTCCCCAACACCCACGTATCTGAGAAATTAACAACTAAAGTTTCCATTCCAAACGGATTACATAAATATAAATATATATATATATATTATTCTCATAGGCATTGGGAAACAAAAACACACAAATTAAGCATCGATCGGATTATAGAATATTTCTTACGTACCCAGTTTCAAGTTTGAAAGGCAGTTTTCCGGGAAATCCTGGTAGAGTCTCCACAATTGACTGTGAGTCAGCCATGCACATTAGGACAATCAGAAACACCAGCACAAAAACCAGAGTGATGGAAGCCGTGGATGATGAGGTACTGGACATCGTTCTGAGCACGCGTCGCCAATATCCTGCCATATCTAAAACAAAGCTCGATCTGTATCTTATGTCATGTCAAATTAAATGAAATATCACTAGTTGCAGGTTGGGTATACACGATCTCAGCTACCCATATTAAATGACAATGCTGCAACTACTGCTGCTGGAGCTCCCAACAACCACCATTGGGAGCTCCCACTTACTCTTCACGTGTGCGTTTATTTTTTATTTTTCTATATAGATTTTCTTAACGCTCTTAAATATTTTTTTTTAAAAAAAATCACAACATCATTAAAAAATATTTTCTTAATTACAAAGTAAAAAAAATTTAAAAAAATATTAGTCTTTACATTGGAACTAATAAAAAAATATTAATCATAAAAAAACACTTCTTGATTAAGGAAGTATTTTTTAATGATGTTGTATTTTTTTTATTTTTTAAAAATATTTAAAATTGTTAAAAAAATCTATGTAAAAAAAAAAAAATACACACATAAAAGAGCCAGCAGGAGCACCCAGCGGTAGCTTAAGCATTTTCCTTAAATGAAATATCAATAGTTCGGTCTGGTATCGGTTGTATTTTTCTTAAAATAGGTCAAAATCGATCCGGTTCTAATTTTTCTTTTTCTAAAACCGGTTGGTTTATATATAGATTATAATTTTTATATTGTATATAATTTTTATATATAATATATAATTATATATAAAATAATTTTGTCTTATATGATAAATTACTAATTAATATAATATTAAAATTTAAAATCTTATATCATTATAGTTGTCCTAATAGTTATATTAATACTATATCACTATATATTATAATATACTATAATATATCACTATATTTTATATTATAAGATATCACTATAGTCTATAATATAATATATCACTATAGTCTATAATATAATTATAATATATATTATAATATACTACAATATATTATCACTATAGTATTATATATATTATATAATATAGTATATAGTATATTTAAATCAGAAAACAAGACTGAACTGGACAGGAACCGATAAAATTGAAAGTACCGATTTAGGGGACAACCGGTGTAGAATTGGTTCTTGAAAATGCAAAATCGGTACGTGTCGGTTCGATTCCAATTTTTGTCCAAAACATGACCAAATTGGATCGGTTATACCACTATGTATTAGTATGTATGGGATGTTCTTAAATTTCTACCAAATATAATGCATCTTCAAATTTAAACCCCTTTGGTTAATTAATCGGACTCGGAGTACTCCGCTCACCTTTGGTTAATTAAACCCCTTTGGTTAATTAATCGGACGCGTTGATGATCATGTGTTGCTGACGTTATATGCCTCCCAAGTTGTTGCATATGAGAATCCCGTAGCTAGCGATAGGTGCATCCGAAAATATTATGTTGGCAACCTAAAAGATCATCGACCCAATTACTAGTTCAATCATAAAATGTTACGTACTAGTTTAAACTTGACACAACAAATTAATAATTAAATCTCTTACGTACGTACTTTTGTCCACGAGTAGGGATTCAATTCCAATGTTGGTTTGTTCCAACTAGAATTTGCATAGTACTTGAAAGATAAAGGACCTATCCAAGAATCATGTCAAATTATAGAGTTATTATAATAAGGTCAGTTAATAAAAATAGCTAGCTAGAGTCCACCACATCATCCCGTGTGTGTAAATTCTACGGTCCATTTAAAAAAGTAGGCTTGGGTTCCACGTGAAGAAACTCTCTTCATCGTGTACCCTATTCGTTTTTTTTTTTTTTTTAAATAAAAAAATCTCATTTGAATTTAAAATCCACCTTAACTCATATCAATTCATCTCATCTCATCGTTACAATTTTTTTAAATTTTTACACAAAATATAATAAACAATTCAACTTTATTCTGTTAGTCACAAATCATCTCAACTCATCTTTGAATCTAAATCACTCCTAAATTGAGACTACACATCTTAAGATTGTATCATGTACTCATTTATTGAGTATTCATATATACTCAAAAAATGCAAAAGATACAAAAGAGTCCACTACTTCTATGTGTATATATATATTTCTTTAGTCGAAACATTCAAATTTGGATATTATAGAACTTGTATACATACTGATTAATTAATATTCCAAGTTTCTCTATTACTTTAAAATAATATTTTACTGTCAAATAATTAAAGAAAATGATAAGAAATATGGGAGAAATATATGAATATACCAATTTCATATACAAGGGCAGAAAGACCAGAACAACCGGGACCACCGGTGAGCCAGAGCGCCAGACCACATTTCAAATGTAAAGTAGAGCACACATTTTGTTTCTGTCTCAAATCTTTCGCCTTTAAGACCTCTCTCTTTCTCTTTCTTCTTTCGATTCTACATTCCTTGGTTTGGTTTTCTTTTTTTGAGAAAGTGCGAGAAAATTAAAAAGGTAGCTAAACAGGGATATAACTTTCTTTGATTATCTTGTCTGGGCTAGTTTTGTATTTTTTGGCCTAGGATTTTTGAATAAATCAATTTGTTGGGTAAGTTTTTTTGTTTTTTGGATTTCTCCTTTATTCCTGCACCATTTTTGGTTGATCGATTGATCACAAGATTGGGTTCTGATTGTTATGTTTGACATCTCCGTCATGTTTTTGGGTTTATTTGTAAAGCCAAATTTCAAGTTTTATTTTATTTTATTTTATTTTTTATGCTATTTTAACTCTATACCCAGATGGTTACGAGTGTGAAATTTGTTTTTTCCCTTAAATTTTCTTGTTTTTAATTTTCGTCTTAATATGCCTTTTGATTTTTCAAATCATTTTGATGAATAGCTATTTTTTTTTTCTTATTCATTCTTCTCATTACGTCTTACTTTTATTTGTAAGATGTTGGTTCAATGTGTATGGTTGTGCGTTAACACCAAAACATGAAAAAGAACAAAGAAAAATAGTAACTGAAGTTTGCTTAGAATGCTTTCGTGCGTGCCTATTTGCAATCGTGAAACTTTCGCGATATTTGTTCTTTTTGTTTTTCATTAAATTAAGTGTTTACCTTGGTGGGTGTCTGTTTATAAAGAGAGGGAGAGGGAGAGGGAGAGGTCGGTTGGAGGAGAAAAGAGAGTGAGTGAAATTGGAAAGGGATTGAGGCGAGGAGAGGAGAAGGAGAGGGAGATGGAGATGGAAATGGAGGGATTACAACCGGCGAAATTACGAGAGAGAAATAGGGAACAAAATGGAGAGAGAGGGAGAGGGGAAAATGAAACTTGTGTTTCTTTAAGAATAAAAAAACAATTGGGTGAAAAATACACCAAACGTGGACACGCCGATTCCACCAGCGCTTGCAAGTTGCAACCAACATTTTTCATTATTAGAACATAATAAAATAGTGTTTCAATCATTTAAGAGCACATCTAGCATTGGCATTGGTCTAGCTAAAGTCATATCTAAAATTTAGCTAAAAGTACATATTTTGCATAAAAGTAAAATTATTCAAGATATAACCACACATTGGATTAGTTAAAATAATAATTTAAAATTATTTTTTAATAATAATATTTTTTATTTATCTTTTATATTTTACAATTATACTAATTATATGTTAATTAATAATTTAAATTTTAATTAACTTATTGTTTTCCAAGTATTTATTTATTTTCAATCTAATTATATAACACAGACCACATCTACATATATATATATATATATAATCAAATATGAGAGAGAGAGAGAGAGAGAGAGAGGGTTAAAGCAGAAAAAAAAATTTAGGAATAAAAAATTCCTTTTAGCTATGAACCTTAACTTGCTAAACTTGGAGAAGATTTAGAGTTATTGTATCTCAAAAGTGGAGCTAATGAGTTGGCTATTCCAATGTAGACTATTTTAATTACAATTAGGCAAACTTTGAAGGTTTAGTACTGGCATTTGGCTAATCCGACGCCAATATTCTTAAAATGATGAGATACTATTACTCTAAATTATATATACACGTGCGAATGTTCATTATGCAAACAAGTAGAGTAAAGCAGTGGAATATAATTTGAGAAAGGCATATTGCGCGCACGTGATTAATTGTTGTAACATAATTAATCAGTGCCCTATGATTCTACGAACATGGAGATGGCTGACTGTTTGGTAGCGAGCAAGCTGTCGTGGACCACAACTTCAATTTTCAGTGCGGTGGCAACTTCTGATCCAAGATCGGGCGGATATGGGATATATTGGAGTTGAGCCCTACCCATTCAGGAAACAAAATAATTATTATTAGTTGCACTATCGTATAAAAGGATAATTGGGCATTTCCAAATATATATATATATATATATATATATTTATTGAAGGATACGTTTAACAAGAATTTAATGAAAGAACCCTAATTTTTTATTTTTTTTAAAGAAGTGGAAGATACTCCAATTTATGCTAAGCTCTTATTGCATCTCTCCCAGTCTGTTTTGGTTCCCTGATCAATCACAGGATAGCTTAAACATATTTAGTGAAACCGTAATATGTATTTAAATTCTATCGCGATTAGAAGTACCATATGTACGTACTAATTAAATACCTCTCGAACGTGGAGAGCCTTTTGCACCGTTTTATCATTCACCCAAACATAAGAGTACATATAGTTATAGCTCTGGAAATGATAAATTATAGGCTGTATGATTATAAAATTGATAAAACATAGCATATCATCTCGTCTCATTTAGAAGAGTAGAAATTGTTTATGTGTGAGAGAGAGAGAGATACGTACCCGACACCATGGTTCAGGAACTTGATCTGGTGCTGAATGGAGTATATCTATGAAATTATCATCGAGATGGAGGCTCAAACTCCAAAGTTTATTTGGCTTTGGGGAGAATGCAGCGCAATCCGGTTCCAAGATTTGGGAACGATATATATCATCCAAGCACTAAAAATTCCATGGGTACGTAAATTATTATTATTCATTGCACTAATTGACATTAACATGACTTGTGTAATCCAGAATGAATGTTCTTAATTAATCCTACTCACCTCATTGACCTTTCGAAGATCTTCTACACATTGTGTATTGTTTGGATCCGGATCTATAGATCTTCCTTGGCAGTTTCTTTTAGTTGACTAAAAGCACATATGTATATATATATATATATATATATATAGCATTTTATTAATAACTATACATAGTCCTTCAGGTAGAAAAATATTACCAAATCTCAGATGATAGTGGGTTACCAATCACAAAACCCTATGTCGAATTTTCCAAACAAAGAGAACAAACATGAAAGAATACAGTGCAATCCAAATGACTATACATATATAATATTATGATATATAGATAGTGCTGTAAGTACATACTTTGAGATTCAATGGTGGCCAATGTCCAATTTTGTTACCTACATGCAATTTAACTTGAGATCAATCACAAGATCAAGACGGAGTAATCATGCCGCAGCAACTAACATATATATATATATATATAAGAAAGGTCGATCATCTGAATAATGATCTGTTTTTGTTATTTATACATGGGAGATGAATTCTTTCTTCCAAATAATGACGAAAATGAAAAAGGAAATTAGTGCGATCATGCTAGTACCATATTTTTCTTACATAGAGTGAAATTGAGAAATTAATTTACCATTTGAAACTTCTTGAACGATGATTGGGATGGTTTTCCCAGAATAAGAATCGCCGGCAATATAGAGCAGATTGAAGAGAAATGTGGGATGAGCCATAAGCCACTGCATGAAGCAATATGATATAATAAATACAAATTAGTCATCTCAAGTAACGTTTAAGTACAATATATGCATGATCAGAAGCACTTATCCTAAAATATATATTACAAGCTACTGCAGCTGATCATCATGGGTAGATTACATCTACGGTGGTCGTTGAGATGCTCTTAATTTTCTGCCAATTAATGCATGTATCTTATATATACCCTGAGATTTAGCCCCGGCCTTTTGGTAAATTAATCCGAGTCCGCTCACCTTTCTTAGAAATTCATAGGTTTGAGTTCTTGAAGATGTATCGTTGCTGTCGTATGCTTCCCAAGTTGTTGCATATGAGAATCCAGTATCGACCGGTGCATCCAAAAATATTATGTTCGCAATCTAAAAGTTCAACCCAAATTACTTCGATCATAAAATGTTATGTTCTAGTTTACACATCAAATAATATATCTTACTTTTGTCCACGAGTACGGGTTCAATTCCAATGTTGGTTTGTTCCCACTAGAGTTTGCATAGTCGAAAGTAAAAGGACCTACACACACGAATGCCAAATCATGGAGTCAATGAATTAGCAAATTAGATTAGTTCATGACACATAAAATGTTTGAATTTGCCAAGAGCGTGATGACCTGATGACATATAACTTGATTTTCCAAATGAAAAACCTAGCTTCGAACCGGCTCCCCTTATAAAAAAAAAGTTCATGTTTGAATTTAAGACTTCCGAATAAGGAATAGATAGACACAAGAAGAAGATCTTACAATATATGTATTGTAAGTTTGTTTGACGTGACTATCTCTATTTCTATTTAAAAATTTTAAGTACTAATAAAAAGGTAATTAGTAGATAAATTTCTAGCACACCAAACAGCAAATAGGAACTAATGTTAAAACTAAAATTAATCACATATTATTCAAAATAATACAGCCTCCATGTGGTTGAGGCACTTACGGACAGGGCCTTACCCCATGGAAGATGATTGGGAAGGGTAGAAGATCTTCTGGTTTATATTTTCTGCAACAATCATCAGTGAGTGCAGCTAGTAATTCAGTTTTTCACCAAATGTCAATTCTGTTTCTGATTCTAATTCCAGCTTATGGCACAATAGATTAGGACACCCATCATCTTCTAGATTGTTAGTACTTGCAAAGCTACTTCCAATTATTGTTTTGAATAAAAGTGATCATAAGGATCATTGTTCTGTATGTCCTAATCTAGCAAAACAAAAAGGTCTTTCATTGTGACATTTGGGGTCTTTTTTCATTACCTACTCATGATGGTTTTAAATATTTTTTAACCATTGTTGATGATCATTCAAGATCAACTTGGGTATATTTGATGCGATCCAAATCTGAAGTGAAAACCATTTTCATAGCTTTTTATAATATGGTTCATACACAATTTAATCAAGGAATAAAGTGTATAAGAACAAATAATGGTTTAGAATTTAACATGACTAATTTTTTCTGTTCAAAAGGAATTATACACCAAACTTCTTGTGTTGAGACTCAACAAAATTCTATCGTTGAGAGGAAACATCAACATCTCCTTAATATAGCAAGAGCCTTGAAATTTCAATCCAATGTTCCATTAACTTTCTGGGGTGAATGTATTCTCACTGCTACACATATCATAAATTGTATTCCTTCTAATATTCTAAAGGAAAAATCACCATATCAGATTCTCTATGGTGATCTTCCTTCCTATTGTCATTTAAGAGTGTTTGGATTCTTATGCTATGCTTCAACTCTTAGTCACAATAGATCAAAATTCTTACCTCGTGCAAGGAAGTGTATTTTTGTTGGACATCCATTTGGAACAAAGGGATACAAACTTTTTGATCTTGAGTCACAAGTGTTTTTTATATCCCGAGATGTAATCTTTCATGAGTCTATATTTCCATTTCAGCAAAAATCATCCTCACTTCCTTCATCCATTCCATCTGATATTGTTATACCTAATCCAATTCCAGATTCTATTTCTGAATCTGAAGTTGGTCCATCATTCAATTTCAAAACAAATACACCTCTTAATAATTTTACTAAGCAGTAACTATTAATATCTGTGATAAATACACCACAGAAAAAGGGGAACAAGCCATTAATCTTTTTAATATTCATGTGAACATTAATATCTTATTCGACCCTTTTCATAACTTTGGCTTCAACAACGGCCATGCTCTCATGTGCTGTCCTCATTTCTATGTAATGTACCATATTTATCCCTTCCAAGTGGGTGGGGCCGGGGCGCACCAACATTCGTGGAAAAAATATCTTCCAAGTATTATGCTAATTAAAGATATACACAACACGTACATTTTCACAATTAAGATAATGGTATTTTTGTAAATTAATATTATTTTTATAAAGTGTTTTATAAAAATACCCTTCATTTAACACATTGTTATGAAATGTATTGTGAAAAATATTGTTTATAAATCATTTTCCTTAAATTAATTGTAAGGTTTGAAACACGTTCTCAGAAAAGATCCATGAAACCGAAAATTATTATTAAGCTGAGGAAGAGTTTTTCAGCCATGATTTGTAAAAATTAAATAACAGAGAGATCAGACAGAGGTGGCTACAAGCTGGGAGAAATATATGATACCAATTTCAAATAAAAGGCCCGAGAGACCGGAACAACCAGGACCACCGGTGAGCCAAAGCACAAGAGGGTCATCCTTGGGACTCCTTTCAGACTCGATGAAGTAGTAAAATAGCTGCACCTTGTCCAACTCTCCAACTCCAATGTACCTTTAAAATTCGTTGCATATAAATAAATTAAAACCAGAAGAAGAAGTAGTACAATTATATTTAATTATTGTACAGAAGTAGTACACGTGGACACTGACCCAGTTTCGAGTTTGAAGGGAAGCTCGCCAGTAAAACCAGGAAGAGTGTTGATGACGGACTGTGATGCAACCAAGTTGGAGATCTGAAGCAATAGTACAACCACAACGGACGGCCACCACATTGTGATCTGAGTAATGCTGCTGCTGCTAGAATTCATGAGTAGCTAGCTATGTTAATTCATGACATGCCTGGCCTGCATATAAATATTATAGGAAGAGATCGAAGGTTACTGTCTTGACAGGTAGGTATAACTGTGGGTTGGGATTCGAAATTGGGCAAGCCGGTTGGAGGAGAAGAGCGCATGCATGCAGCATGACCATTGGTGTCCAACCTTAATTTGTCTCATTTGGTAATAAGCACAGTACATGTTCGGATTTTAGAAAAATTGCCGTTCATTCTTTCGACATCTATAAATAGATTTATTAAACTACATATTAAAAATTTAATTTTGAAATTCTCTCCCTACCAAATTAAAATTTTCATTTCTTAAAAATTTGTTATATATTATGATTTATTCATTTTGTAAAGGACAAATTTATAATCTTTTAGTTGAATAGTAAAATTTGAAGATATTTGAATTTAATTTTGTGTATGCATAATACAGTTAGATAAACAGATTTATTTTAGATTTCATTGTATCTTAAAATCAAATATGATTGTAACCCATATGCATACTTTTATTGGTGGAAACGAATATTATTTTAAGAAAAACAATATTATAATGTCCTTTAAAATAAATTTTTCTCTTACTATTTTTTATTTTAGAGCCCCTTTGCACCAACAGTTGCTTGCAGAATATATGGCACAAAGCTAGGCGAGCTAAGAATTCTCAGACTGATAATAAAGGGGATTTTTGGTTCAACATGTATTAGAACATTTTCACAAATGAAACTAAACTTACTGACGTAGTTTATTTAAGCCTTTTAAGTTATAAAAAATATTATTTATCATCTTTTAAGTTTTATTTTCTCAATATATTTTAATGTGACATCAAGTTTTTGATAGACTAATAAAATATAATAAATAGTCTTTAAATTATTTGAGAGCACATGATGTTGAAACAATAAGAAGATCATGATCATGAATAATATTGCTCTATCTTAAATTATTTAGACACGCATGCACAAATATTCATTATGAAAACAGGCAAAGTAAAGAAGTCGAACATATAATATAATTTAAGAAAGGCATGCACATTGACCGCGTTGTATATAACATATATAATTAATCAGAGCCTTATAAATATTAAATATTGACGAGATGGCTGACGGTTTGGCAGCAAGTCGTACGTGGACTCGATGAAGTATAATAAAATAGCTGCACGGCCTCGTCTATATAAGGATGATATTGAGTAGCAAATCTCATGAACTAAATTATAAACCGCAACTCTGGTGATCGGTCGGGTTGAAGCAACCGATTAATACGAACCAAGCCTAGCTGCCTCTAATCTAGCTCTCTATTTGTACGTGTATGGAGTTTAATTGACTATATATATTTTATTCCTTAATAACTCAACAGGACGTTCGATGTAGTAGTACTACTTATATACATACTGATTCATTATTCCAAGTTTCTGATCATCTAGCTACTAACTTTAAAATAATATTAATTGTACTCATGTTAAATAATTAATTAAGAAAATGATAAGAAATATGGGAGATATATAAGATACCAATTTCAAATAAAAGGCCCGAGAGACCGGAACAACCAGGACCACCGGTGAGCCAAAGCACAAGAGGGTCATCCTTGGGATTCCTTTCAGACTCGATGAAGTAATAAAATAGTTGCACCTCGTCTAACTCTCCAACGCCAATGTACCTTCGTCTCTTGTAAAAGCAGAACCATGCATATAATTAAATTGATCTCTCTATACATACATATACATACATATATATATATGGAATGCAATAATGCAACATGTGTTATACACGTTGACCAAGCGAGACAATGGAATGTGTTTTCTGTGTTTTCCTAACAAGTACGTCCAATTGGTGCAGTGTGTGGATATAACTTGTGTGGGAGAGTTCGAGAAAACTCAGTGGTACGTGCTGAACAATTGCCCTGAGATAGAGAACCACTTGAAGTTATAACTTTTTCTTAATTTACATTCGCTCATTTACTTTAAAAAAGTTCTAAGAATATAAAAGATTTGTAGTAATCATCAATTTCAGTGATCATATTAACGTGCTCAAGGAACTGAGAGTAAATGATATAAACCAGAAACATGAAGAACTCGAGATGGTTTGAAGAACGTGTAATGACATTACATATGCTTTACTTAATAATCAATGAAAAAATATTGATTTAAATTTTGATATAATATATGCTTTACTCAATATGTAGGTTGTATAAATACTTGAGAATAATCCAAATGATATATCGGATGAATTGTATGGATTGGCACGTGGCCCATTGAGACGAGCTGCTCGATATTTTACATGTATTTTTCGGAGAAGTAGGTATCACACAATGAATCGAAATTGTTATAGGAAAACCCAAAATAGTAGTCTCCTAGTCGAAAGAAGTCATGATGGAGAAAACATTAATTTCTATGGGGTTATTACCGATATAATTGAAATGAAATATTTGAGAGAGCTTGCGGTGTATCTGTTTAAGTGTGATTAGTGAGATTTAAGCAATTTTTGAACTGGAGTCCTTGATGAAAAATATTTTTTAAGTGTTAATACATTAAAAAAATGGTATGAAGATGATCCTTTTATTTTGACTTCTCAAGCATCTCAAGTATTCTACTTAGATGACTCGGAGTTAGGAAATCAATGAAGAGCAATACAAAAATATTATCTAACAAATATATATTATGTTATCCCTCAGGCCGAATGATAAGTTAAAGAAGAAGATGACCCATCTACTCAAGAAGCATACCAAGAGAGTCAACCCACCTTAAATTTGTTTTTGGATTTGAGCCAGTATGAGATGATTCCATTAAATAAAAAAGATATTGAGGCTGAAATTGTTGATGTGACAATTGAAGAAAATGTTGAATCATCTGAAGTATCTACAGATGATGAGAACGAATTGTCAAATGAAACTGATATAGATTATGATTAACCAATTATACGTTAACATTACACTTGATGACAAATATTTTACTTATTGAATGTATCGGTAGTTTAAAATTATGCCACCAAAGAGGAAAGAAGTTCGCAATCCATCTTCACCTGTTCCTAGCTCTCATTCAGACTCACCATTAGAGATTGACTTTACAGAACAAGGTAAAAATCTAATACTCATAAAAGTTACTAATTAAGGTCCTATAATAGACATATAGTAGAGATTGATTACAATGTTATATTTTATAGAATCTACAGTACAATCATGTTAAGGTCAAGGAACCACTAGAGGGGTGACGTTGAAAAAATATCGTAAGGTGGGTAAGATTAAGGTTAACATTCCTAACGAACATACCGGAGGCGAAAGACAACCAGCAGCTTGGCTTGCATTGCATGTGAATGCTCTTACACAAACTTATGCACCTTTGGCAACGACTTCATGGAAGGAAGTGCCCCAAGATGTTAAAGAGCTTATCAAGAAGCGTTGTTTGGAAATGTTTAAAATATTGATTTAGTAGAATAAATTTCTATATTTTACTTAAATTTAGAATATTATAAATGATAATATGTTTGTGACTATTTTTTTAAGGATGATTTCGAATGAAATTTTAGGCGGAAAGAGGAGCGTAAGACTGTGGAAGAGCATATGGGTAATGCATTCCGCAAATATAAGGCGAGACTGTGGAAGAGCTTATGGGTAATGCATTCTGCAAATATAAGGCGAGGTGTTATGATCATTATAATAAGTTTGAGAAGAAAGAAGATGCACGCCAACATCCTTTTCAGGATGTCCAATTTTCTAAGGGGAAAAAACTTTGTGACATGTTTGAGAATACATCATATTAGGTATAATTCAATTTAATTATTTTACTTGTCCTATTTGTCATTTCGTTTCATAATATTTTCAATTTCTTTGCAGGAGTGAAGTTCTATAAACAAAATAAATAGATCAAAATTGAAGATTAATCATCATGCAGGTTCAAGATTTTTCTATCGCCGCTCTAAGAAATTGGTATTGCTATTTTTCTTATTGGATATAGTTAATTATTTGGATGAATCATAATGACTTTATATCTTAACACATATTTATTGTAGTAAGATTCAGATAACAATTATGATCTAACAAAATTTATGCTGCATCGCACACTGATCTTAATGAAGAGTGTACTCATCCTGATACCCATGAAAATTATGTAAGTATTATAACCTGTTTTAATTAAATATATTAGAATATTTATGACGATATTAATTATTTATCTTATATATGTCTAGGATAAAATGGTTGCCCTACGTGTTGAATCTGTGTCAGATCAAAATTTCTCAACAAATGATATTGATATTTTTACACAAGTCTTAGTCAACGTTTAGGATATTTGAGGGGTTTGTGTCACTGTGTAAAGCCTTCTCCCTCTTCCTCTTCATCTGGGTTTGCATCTATGATTTTTATAGCGCTAGAGAATGCGAATTCCAGAATCGAAGAATTAACTGCAAGGCAACATGAGTTAAAGGCTCAATTGACAAAACAAGCGAACATGGAGATGACCTCAAACAACATGAAGAACAACAAGAAGAGCTTAGAAGACAGTTGCAACTCCAAATGCAACAGCTTATGCAACAGTACATGCCTCCAAGCAACTTATGGTTTTGGGATTATCTATTTATATACGAACAATGCCAGTCTCACGGTTATTTAGTTCGTTCACACTTATTATAAAATTTTTGTGAGTATTAAACAATTTCTAATGTATTTTTTCAAATATTATGAATGTCTATTTAGTTTGAGTTTAAATAAAATAGTTATCGTTCGAATGATCATATAACATTCGAACGCAATTTATACCGTTCGAACTTGTGTATTATTTATTTGCGTTCGAACGTATTTTGCAATCGTTCAAACAAATTAATCATGTTCGAACGTAAAATTGTAACCGTTCGAACGATATTCTGGGACGAATTTCAATCGTGACAAAAGAAATTCCCGTTCGAACGTGTTCGAATGGTTTCTTTCAAATTCATCCCAAAAGATATTTTTCGAGATGAAATTGTAATTTTCCTCTCAATATATCTTTTGGGACAGTGTTGTTGGAACGAGCTTGGACAAATTTTTTTCGTCCCAAAAAATATTTTGGGATGAAATGACTATAATTTGGGATAATAAATGTCATCCATAAAGAGCCTTTCTGTTGTAGTGGAAGCTCATTGTGTATCTGCCATGATTTTTAAAAGAAAAAAAAAATAGTTCTTCAGGCCAGTGAGATCATCCTAGCTAGTGGAATTTCATACAGGCAAGAAAACAGATTAAATTTGACAATACAGCTAGTCTAGAGATCATGACTTCAATTTGAAAACTTAACGAGGTACCAACCCGGCAACTTGACCCTCCACAAGCCACGGCTGCCAACCCCTTTTGAGGGTCATATTCAGAGTTCTTATCCATTGTAGGGTGCCAATATATAAAATAGACAGGTCTTGGTCTCCGCCGTTAGACGGAGGGCGGGGGAGGGGAATCATTAGAATATTAATTAATCGAGTTAAAAAATGTACTGTATTAACAAATATGATTGAAGATATCAAAATTTAAGATGAAGAGAAGCAGTACGTAGTATTATTCATTTTGATATATTTTTCACCAAGCACTCAAATATATCGAAAAAAAAGAGAAGAGAAATATGAAGTGATGCGCTCTCACTTGTAAATCAGAGATCATCAGTAACCTGTCTGCTCTGTGAAATTACGATGGTAATCAACAGTACTTATAACATTATATGTGTAGGCCGACATGGTCTTATTACATCTCCCCCAGTTCTTGATGGTTCCCTGAGGGTCATCATATATAGCAGAGTTAGGAATTAATAACAGTAGTGGCAGTCTATAAATATATATATATATATATATATATACACGTACCTACCTTCCGTATGTGAAGCGCATTTTGTACATTTTCATCATTAGCCCAAATGTAAGAAAGCGCGTAAGTATAACTCTGTAAGTAAATGAAGAATTAAGCTATATAGTTTACAATATCATGATCATGATCTCGTACCATAAATATTAATATATATCAATTTATGCATATAGAGTACGATCGAGAAAGCTGCAGGGGCAGAAAAGCAGATGATTAGGTTACCCGGCACCATAATGCAGGGGGTGGTTTAGACCATGAAAGGAGCTGTTTAACATTCCTCTGATTTTCTTCCATAATTGCTTGATGCAGCCATTCTATTCCATTTGATTTTGGAGAGATTAGAGCGCAATTAGGTTCCAAAATATATGCAACATCAATATTGGCGATGCACTACGTACAGATCATTATACGCCAATTCAGTTAGTCATTCTGAATTAATGCTCATTATAAAACTGAAACTGAATTTTATTTTCTGTCTTCAAATATGGTAAAAGAAGAACAACTCCAATGAATAATAATTTTCTCACATCCTTGAATGTTGCAAGATCTTTGACACATTGTACATGATTTGCTGGATCTACGACCACATACTCGCCTTGACAGCTTTCTTTCGATGACTGGAAATTTAGAAGGGAAAAAAACAACAATGAGAGTGACAGATCAAAACATATATTGTCGTGAATCGACTATGATATTGTGCACATAATATAAACATAAACACAGGACATAAGTGCGTGTATATATATACATAAACACTTATCATGCAAATCAAATGCGATGTGCCTTTAAAAAAAAAAAGTAGTTCCTTTTTGGAATGAAGGCGCCGATTTCAGGAGTTCTACATACTGAAACGGAATATTTCGATATCGATAAATTCCGGTATACCCTTTCGGAATTAATTATATATATATTTATATGTATATATAAATTAACAACTAATAGAATAAATACATATATATGTAAGTGTTAATCATGTATATGTGTGTATATATATGGAAGAATTGAAAATTTATAAAATGAATATTCTTTGAAAAAATCACAAACTTGAGTTGAGACACAAAAACAAAGAAAAAAAAAATAGAATAGAGAAATTATAAAAAATAATGATATTTGAAAAAAGAGAGAATGAGGGGACATATTTAAAGTTATAAAAAAATTAAAATTATATAAATACATTTTATATTCTAGAATTAATTAAATACTATCTGAATTTAAAATTTATAAAAATGTCATTCAAACACAAGAAAATTCCAAAAACAGTCAAAAATAGAATAGAGACCGAAACGTCAATTTTGGCCCGAATGGCTGGAATTTGATAGGAATGGCCGAAACGGGTCGAAATTTGAAGCGAAATGAAAGGAGAAGGTATAGTGTATTAGATCCTACACTGAAATGAACAGGATATGCAGTTCCTCAATTTCTTTGAGCAAGCAAAAATGACG
Organism: Juglans regia; assembly: GCF_001411555.2. NCBI lineage: Eukaryota > Viridiplantae > Streptophyta > Magnoliopsida > Fagales > Juglandaceae > Juglans > Juglans regia. The sequence goes on from NC_049913.1 coordinate 1,700,072, forward strand.
ATGAAAAAAAAAAAAATCATGAAGTTGAGTTCCCACATAATCTTAACACAAAGCGCGCAGCTAAATCAAATGAACCTACCAGTAAAATTCCTTCCATGCTGCAACCAAGAATCATCGACAGGGATCACATCTACCCACTTCCACTATGGTAGTTAAGTGACATTTTTCACAAATGCAATGATCCAAAATCAAAACTCCTTCACTAATTTCCATCGTTCCATGATTTAGAACTTCGATAAATTTCAGCATTGTTCCATTTTTTAAAATTTCATGAATGCATTCTGAAGAAGCGGAAACGTGTTTTTACTTCCTTTTTTTTTTTTTTTTTTTCATTTTACATTTCACAATTCGTTACGTTCAAAATAAAAATAAAAAAGGGCTAGATTTCGGATTCGAGCTCCTTCATTGAACCAATTCCACCACAACTAAACGGATTCCAAGTAAAAAAAAAAATATATATTTTTTTAAAGAAATCATGAAGAAAGAAGAATCTGAAAGAGTTAAGAAAAGAGTTATTTTCTTTGTTATTTCGTTCAGTTCATTTTCTTCCAGTTTCCTCGAAAACCAAATATGGGTAGCAGAGGTTGTTATAGGCATTGATGAAATAGAGAGAGATAGAAGAAATTACTAGACTTTAATGCGAGCAAGGTGATCGGCGACGGAAGTTTTCTTCTGCATCTTGTTTTCTGGGAGTTACATATGTGGTGTTGCGCGGGTTATGGTAACGCAAATTGATATGATTAAAAATGATAATATTCAAAATAAAGAGCAGTATTACTCGAGGGGTTAAAGTATCAAAGACTTTGATATGAAAAAAAAAAAAAAAAAAACTTTTTAAGTGAACGATTTCTCTCAAGCCTCGGCTCAACTGATTTATATGTTCGTAATTTTCTGTATTCATCTCCCTTTATAATATAGCACGGACGTTATTTAACAGAAAATCTCTTGGGTTTGAATCGCATGTTGCAACATGTTTATTTCGAGCAGTCTATGATGGAAATTGTAAGATGTGTAGAAAGTTGTGGTTGTCTGTGCAAAATAAATGCAGCTCAGTTACACAACAGATGAGACTAGCAGTCAAAACCCTCTACAGTCCACAGGAACTGTAGCATCCCTGATCTCTCCACAGCGAACAGCTCGATTTTGATATTCATGCTAAAAGACCAGTGACCACAAAAATACAGTAACGGGTAGATCTGCAGAAACAGATCTTTTGGTTCTCTATATAGTATTGTCCAGCAGGACCGGCACAAAGATGCATGAAATTGATGGCCTATCTCCCTTCACCATTCTAGCAATCTCTTGCGTTTATACAAGGCAATAGCAAAGACATATAAGAATATGCTTCAAGCAGTGCTTCCCCCAATAGTCCACATGAACTTTTTTGGCCCTAGTACCTGATCCTTGAACAACTCTATTCTGATGTTCATTCCCATAATGCCAGCCACAACAACAAAGGAACTCAGCACAAGAGTTGCTGTTGATAACATGACCCCCATTTGCAGGAGATGGTTCTGTTTGTCGTCCAGCATTATGTTGATGTAGTCCTCTGTGTCGTCTACGTACTCCCTCAGCTTCCAAGAGACAACCACCAGAAGAGAATGAGGTATGCTAACAATGGAAAAGTCAATCGAATGCATGCTTGAAATAAAAGAAACCACAACAGAGATTTGTTTTTAGAGAAATACCAAATTCTTTTGCCACGAGAACAATTGTTTTTGAACTATGTTGGTGCCTATGTTTATAAGAAATGGAAAGAGAAAACCCCTAAGAGAAAATTGAGTGGTAAAATGGGTTTGCATACCGTGGTTAATTTGTTTAGTGTACCGTCAATTTGCACAAAATATGACTCCAAGACCATTTCAAGCTCCTTTACATCAAGGTTCTTGTTCCCACCACTGTGACTAGTGCTAGTTCGGTTCCCACCAGGGTTGTCAGGGTTATGTCCACCTTTGTAAACATTGGAACACCCACCAGTTTGCAAAGATATTTCGGGAGGCATCATCCTGATAAAATGCAATGGGAAATTCTAGATGCGACAGAAGCCAATAGAAGGTTGTAATTTATATGATAAAAATGAGACTTATTTAGTTACGTGCCTATCATGCATATCTGATTGAGAGGCTTCATCAACCATTTCATCTATCTCATTCATTGAGGAATCAGAAGCATCTTCTAGGTTTTGATGAACCAACTTTTCTGTCAAATACATTTCAGTCATATCTTCTTCATCATCTAGCAAGTTTTCTAATTCATCCCTTACCTGAACCATCATGAGCATGAGTACCACAATTAAAAGCAAATATGGAATACAACAGTGTGGTTCAATTGTTCTGTCATCCAAACTATATACGAACAACAATGTACAAGGCGTTATCCTTAACTGATTGATAAAATGCGTATTGGTTCTCAATCCTAACACAGCAAATTAACCTTTTGAACACGTCCGGTTATAGCAACTAAGCGGCTTTTAATATGGCGAACACGGTCCAAATTGAGAGTACTAATCGTTGAAGTCAGCTTATCTAACGCAGAATTAGCCTCCTGATCCAACGTCCTTGCCTAGTTTGGTGACAACGGAGAGGAAATAAAAGTAAGCTATATCAGACACACACAAGCTGACACGCAAGAAAAAACTATCAAATGGAAAAGGGAATAACATTTACTTCGGTTTCTAAGCAACTGCAAGCAGCCTCGAGGCATGCCTCCAATGCAACAAACTCAAATGGAAGAACTGCTGATCCATCTTGATTCTCAATGTCACGCTTCCCCTCCACCTTACTCGACTCATCTCGATTCTCAGACACCGTTGACTCATGCGGTATATCTAGTTCATACAAATTCTTCCCGTTTGAACCATCACCATTGCCCTCCTGAAAAAGCAACACAATAAATAACAAAAGCTACAAAAAGAAACAATAAACCAGCATAAAGAAAAGAAAAGGAGGTCTGGTCTACTCCTCAAGTACTGTCTAAAAGCCATATTGGTCTAGTAATCAACTTTTTTTTTTAGACAAAGTCTAGTAATTAACTTGAATCATAGGTTGAACCTATGATGTTATTATAATCTTTAAATAGTAAGGACAAAATAAACAGAAAATGATTTGAACTTAGGATGAAACTCAAACACGTGGCTAACGAATAGAAAGAGGATATAGCGCGTTAGCTACGAATTAAACCATATGTGGCCGGCAAAACTAAATACGTAGCACGCGTGTCATACATGATTGATGGCATGGACGAAATGATGGTATTAAGGAGAGACAAACTGACAAAGTATATCTAAACTAATTAATAACGAAAACGAAACTCATTGACTAGGATAGATACCTCCTGTTAGAAATATTTTGAAATGTTTTGTAAACTAGAAAATATGTAAAATAACAAGAATAAATTTGAAAGAGAAAACTCAGTGTTGAGGCACGTTGTGATAGACACTTTTCTTAGAGTAGATTCCGCCGCCTCTAATATTAAACATGCACTAAACTTCTTGACAGTCTACTCCCAAGATACAACAACGTCAGTTCCCGTAAATCTCCTCGTCAGTGCACACAAAAAGAGATCCTCAAACTCGATATAAAATAGCGAAAGCCCAAAGAAAGAAAGACAAAGAGAAGGAGGATGTGTTTCTCTAAGTTTTGTAGAGAATTTGAAGTTAATGAATTTGTGGGTGGGGTTCCCTATTTATAGAGAATGAAAGGGTACTTGTGAAAAGTCACAACTTATTTAAATGAAAGGGTACATGTGAAAAGTCACATCACATAAATGAAATAGTGTTTGTGAAAAGTCACAACTTAAATGAATGAGCACTTTTGAGAAGTCACAACTTCTCAAATATTAGAGAATACATTGAAAATGTTTCTAATTCACCAAAGGACACAACCCTTTGTTTGGTTGGGAAGCGGTTAAGGCTCATATCTCTAAGAGGCACACATTGGTTCAAGTATCAAGACACAAAATCTAAATAATCGAACCGATACATTGAACAATGGTAATGGTTCACATTATTTTCACTTTATATCAAATATTTTAATCATTTCTAAGATGAAAAACCAACAATCTCCCACCTGATTAAAATATTTTAAAGAGCAGAATAGAATACAATTTTTTTTCTCTTTGGACTAAGTACTATGCATCAATAGAGGTAGCTTGCGGCTTTGAACGTCTACCTAGTGTTAGTGTGTTTCCATCTGAAAGATCCATGGTGAACCAAGTCTTGAACCAGAATTTTTAACTTAGGCTTCTCCACACCACACACATAGTACGACATATATCAGGTTCATTTCAAGGTGGTGCATAAAAGCCGTGCACCGTATCTTGGATTAATGAGCGCTCTAGGAAATAGCCCAATTGCCATAGACTGCGGCCCCACAGTCACACTCACATAGGTAAGTCCTCCAAGAGTACCTGCAATTCAATACCTCGCCTTAGTCTTGGACTCATTCAAAACATTTCGCTTTTCTTTTGCCATTGCATTTGTAACACTTACACCTTAGGGATGAACCTATAATAATATTTTAATAATGCTATCCAGTCACTCAAATAGTTTGTTCTTCCCATTGAACCTTCTTCTTGGGATCTCCAGTCAGAAAGGTTGGGTTGCCACTATTGGTGACCTAATTAATGGACTTCAGTCCCATCCCCCTTGATGTACGTATAACCTTTGACTTTGCAAGTCCTTTCGTCAAAGGATCCGCTAGGTTATCTTCTGACTTTACATATTCCAAAGTCAGGTATCCATTCTTTATCAGGTATCTTATCGTAGAATGTCTGATACTTAAATATCTCATCTTATGATTAAAGTGTTTATTATTACAAACACTTATCACAGCTTGATTGTCACAAAGAACAGAAATAGCTGGCATTGGTTTTTTAACTAGTGAAATTTCTGATAATAAATTCTTAAGCCACTCTACCTCATGTCCGGTAATATCTAAGGCTATTAATTCAGCTTCCATAGTAGATCGTGAAATCACAGTTTGCTTAGAAGATCTCCAAGTCACAACTGCTCTACCGAGAGTGAAAATATATCCACTCGTTCCCTTACGATCTACTGTGTCAGTTATCCAACTAGCATCACTATATGCTTCTAATACAGTGGGATACTCAGAATAATAGATACCATATGTCATGGTTCCTTTCAAATATTTAAGAATTCTTTCTAATGCCTTCCAATGAGAATTATCAGGCCTACTAGTATATCTGCTAAGTCTACTCATAGCATATGAAATATTAGGTCTAGTAGAATTAGCAATATGCAGTAACGTACCAATAATTTGAGAATATCTCAGTTGTGACACAGGATCTCCAAGATTCTTACTTAAATGCAAATAAGGATCAAGAGGAGTACTAACAGGTTTGCATTCGAATCTCTCAAACTTTTTAAGAATATTTTCAATATAATGAGATTGATTTATGTTAATACCATCACGATATCTCATTAATTTAATACCAAGAATTACATGTGCCTCTCCCATGTCTTTCATGTCAAAATTCTTAGATAAAAATTTTTTAACATCAAGAACAATATCTATATTGGTACCAAAGATGAGAATATCATCAACGTAAAGACATAGCATTACGCATGCACCATCAACTATTTTAGTGTATAAACACTTATCAGATTCATTTATCTTAAAATCATAAGATAAAATTATTTCATCAAACTTTTGGTGCCATTGTTTAGGAGCTTGCTTTAAACCATAGAGAGATTTAATAAGTTTATAAACTTTTCTTTCCTGTCCTGGAACCACAAACCCCTCTGGTTGATCTATGTATATCTCTTCTTCTAGATCGCCATTTAGAAATGCGGTCTTTACGTCCATTTGGTGGACTTCAAGTTTATGGATCGCTGCTAGAGCAACTAGAACACGAATTGTGGTTATTCTAGTAACAGGAGAATATGTATCAAAATAATTGATACCCTCTCTTTGTGTAAAGCCCTTTGCAACCAGCCTAGCTTTAAATTTATCAATAGTACCATCAGGTCTCAATTTCTTTTTAAAAATCCACTTACATCCAATGGTTTTACATCCAGGTGGAAGATCACATAAATTCCAAGTACCATTAATCTTAAGAGATTCTATCGCACTATTTACTGCTTCTTTCCAGAAAGTAGAATCAATAGAAAGCATGGCTTCCTTGAAAGTCAATGGGTCTTCCTCCATAGAATAAGTATAAAAGTCATGTCCAAAATCCTTTTCCTTTCTAACTCGTTTTCATCTTCCAAGTTCATTTTCTAATCCAGATACACTATCAAGATTATATATAATCGTAGGTTGACTACTGGTGGAAGGAAAACTTACTGTAGGTAAAGATCTTTCTAATTTATTTTTGAAAGGAAATAGATCTTCAAATAATGTTGCATCTCTAGACTCCATGATGGTGTTGGGATCATTACCTTGGACTTCTAATTTGATAATCAAAAACCTATATGCAGAACTATGTCTAGTATACCCAATGAATACTGCATCTACTGTGTTGGACCTAATTTCCTTTTCTTAATTTTTGGAGAATTAACCTTTGCAAGACAACCCCAAACTTTGAAAAAATTAATATTGGGTATTCTATCCTTCCAGAATTCATACGGTGTCTTGTCAGATCCCTTAAATGGTACCCTATTCAAGATAAAACAAGATGCAAGTATTGCTTCCCCCCACCATTGCTCAGGTAGGCCGGAACTAGAGAGCATGCATTTGACCATATCCATCAAGATTCTATTTTTTCTTTCAGAAACACCATTGGATTAAGGAGAATATGGAGCAGTTTTCTCATGTGTAATACCATTCTCCTCACAGTATTGAGCCAATTGATTAGAGGAGTATTCACCTCCTCTATCAGACCTGATAATTTTAATTTTTTTCTCCAATTGGTTTTCAACTTCAGTTTTATAGATGATAAATTTACTAAATAATTCATCTTTTGTTTTCATCAAGTAAACATAACAAAATTTGGACATATTATCTATAAAGGAAATAAAGTATTTATTACCACCTTTAGATGATACACCATTTAAATAACAACCATCACTATGAATTAATTCAAGTAGCGATAAATTTCTTATAATAGATTTAAATGGCTTTCTAGGCTGTTTTGATTGAACACAAATTAAACATTTTTTATCCAAATCAACAGGAACTTTAGGAATAATCTCTAAATTCATCATTCTTTTGACATTATGATAATTAACATGATCTAATCTAGCATGCCATATTGAAGAGGAACATGTAGAAAATACAAATTTATTATTAGAATCAAATTTGTCTACTACATTATTTTGAATATTTATTACAAACAAACTACCACTCACATAGCCTTTCCCCACAAATGACCCATATTTAGTTACAATAACTTTATTGGATTGAAATAATAATGTGTAGCCTGCCCCATTGAGTAAAGATCCACTAATTAGGTTTCTCCTCGCCTCTGGTACGTAAAATACTTCTTCTAAAGGAAGAGTATTTCTAGATGTTAATTTGAGTACAATTTTTCCTACTCCAAATACTTGTGCAGAGGTGGAGTTACCTATCATCACTTTCATGCTGCTTGTATCCTGATATGTTGAAAAAATTTTACGGTTAGAAGTGACATGTACATTGGCTCCTGTGTCTACTATCCAATCAGTAGCATTACAAGCCAGATAAACTTGGGGGCTTATGGTTACATACTGTTCATCGGTTCCAACAGAGTCAGTCCCGGAAAGCACCATATGAGCCTGTGGGTTAGGCAATCTTGGTTGTTCATTGCCTTGATATTTCTTCTTCTTATAGCGACAATTTTTGGCCAAATGACCCGGTTTGTTACAGTTAAAACAAATGGGTCTTTTATCATCTTTGTTAATATAGGATTTTGGTTTCAAATTATTCTCATAATTAGTTTTACCCTTATTGAATTTGGACTTCTGATGTAATGGGTTCTTATGAGTTTTATGGCCTTCTACAATATTTGCTTTAGACTGAAAATCAGAAACCAATGGTGGGATGGGATCATTTTCCAAGTGTTGTTCTTGGATCCTAATGGCAGAGATCAAAGTTTCCATGGTCATATCTTCAGTCTTATGTTTAAGAGATATGCTAAAATTCTTCCATGAAGGAGGCAACTTGTCTATTGTACAAGCAACTTGGAGACGCTTGGTAATACCCATTCCCCGTTGGCCCAATTCATGGTAAAGAATAGTTAACTCATGGGCTTGCTCTACCACAGATTTGGAATCATCCATCTTGAAACCAAGAAATTGGCTTGCGGTGTACTTATCTATTCCTACATCTTGTACACCATATTTCTTATCAAGAGCATTCCAAATATCTTTAGCAGATTTAATGTGTAGATAAACATCAAAAAGTGTGTCACTTAAATGATTTAAAATCCTACATCTACACAAATTATATTTTTCTGCATATGTTTGCAATTCAATAGTACGTGCGGGCTCATGTAAATCATCAGAAGGAGGATCATTCTCAATAACAAAATATAATCCAAGCATTGTAAGAAAGATTTTCATCTTTTCTTGGCAACGCTTAAAATTGATACCTCCAAATTTCTCTGGTGCAATAGGTTCGTTTGAAGTCCTGGTGGCAACCAATCAATTAAAACACACCTCTAGTTTAACAAAGAGAAATGTACTCTAAGATTGTTGGAAATATTCTGAAATGCTTTGTAAACTAGAAAATATGTAAAATAACAAGAATAAATTTGAAAGAGAAAACCCAGTGTTGAGGCACGTTGTGATAGACACTTTTCTTAGAGTAGATTCCGCCGCCTCCAATATTAAACATGCACTAAACTTCTTGACAGTCTACTCCCAAGATACAACAACGTTAGTTCCCGTAAATCTCCTCGTCAGTGCACACAAAAAGAGATCCTCAAACTCGATATAAAATAGCGAAAGCCCAAAGAAAGAAAGACAAAGAGAAGGAGGATGTGTTTCTCTAAGTTTTGTAGAGAATTTGGAGTTAATGAATTTGTGGGTGGGGTTTCCTATTTATAGAGAATGAAAGGGTACTTGTGAAAAGTCACAACTTATTTAAATGAAAGGGTACATGTGAAAAGTCACATCACATAAATGAAATAGTGTTTGTGAAAAGTCACAACTTAAATGAATGAGCACTTTTGAGAAGTCACAACTTCTCAAATATTAGAGAATACATTGAAAATGTTTCTAATTCACCAAAGGACACAACCTTTTGTTTGGTTGGGAAGCGGTTAAGACTCATATCCCTAAGAGGCACACATTGGTTCAAGTACCAAGACACAAAATCTAAATAACTGAACCGATACATTGAACAATAGTAATGGTTCACATTATTTTCACTTTACATCAAATATTTTAATTATTTATAAGATGAAAAACCAACACCTCCAACCAACGAACCTGATGTTTAGATGCGTGGTGGTGACTCAGAAGACACCTCTGGAGCTCCTCAATAAAGGGGGTCACAAATGGGTCTCGCAAATTCAGCAAAATAATCTCATGAGCCGTAATTATGGCTTTTACATGCTCCAGATTGATCACGATCGCCCTCTCACGGCCTAGAATGGTTGATGGGTAGGAGAGAATTGGGTCAAGGATCTGGAGGTCTCGGGCGGGGAGACCCGTGCGGCGCATGATGGCATGCTTCCCGGCTTCCACCACATGCGCCTTTCCCATTGTATCCACCACCATCCAGGCCCGAATCCCAGTTCGCTTTTTTCTTAGCCACGTGGAGGTGGTCAGTACCTACTCTGGGCTGTCTTCTAATTGCCCAATGTGGTCGGAAAGATCACAACCGCTCATCTCTCTTTCTCTCTTCCCCGGTGTCTCTGCATTTCTTAGTGGGTACTAACTCCAACAAAGAGGCTACAATAAGCAGATGAGAGGGAGTGCCAGGTTGCAACTGAACAAGATGGCACCGTGTCTGGTTAATACCGGAGAGCAAAAGTATGATGTGTGTGACTATAAAGTCAAGATTTTTGTTTTTATTGAGGTAGATTGTATCTGGATTTTGAGTATTTGAAGTAAGTAATCAATTAAGGAAAACCTTTGCTAAACAAAATAGTAACAATTCTTTTCATACTTTTGCAAGTACTTGCCTGAATTAAAAGTTGGGCTACTAAGTGGGACAGCCCAAAATAGGTAGCACGAAGCCCAAAGTTGATGGTTGATGTGGGTGAGTGCCTGGTTTCAACTTATGGCTATTGGGCTGAAATCATCCATGTACGCGGAGCCGATTTATTTAATTACTGGTCTTAAAACCAAAGTTTTTTCTTAGATTCCGAAATCAATTAAGTTTACTGAAATCCAGTCCAAAAACTATTGGGTGGTGGTTCACGTGTGTAATTTCATGCTTCAGTTTTCATAGTTTTTATTTCGAGTATGTTTCTTGTTAGTTTCTTAATTAATTTAATTAAAGGACTGACAACATACAGCAACTCGACTACCCGACGATCAAGGAACCACAACCACTTTTTAGCATGCTTTTATTTTTGGAACTTGTACGTACTTTTCCAATTATTACATAATAATTAGAAAAACGAGCTCACTCTAATGAGAAAGAAGCCGTTTGATCATAATTTGGAGCTACAATTCTCACTATAAAAAGTAATAAGCAAACCATCTATCGATCATGGCAAGGCATTCCTTAGGCTTGTACTCCGGTGCTGTGTGACCCGCGCCCTGCACAAACCAAAACGACATTATATATGCATAACAGATTTTCTTTCTTGAATACGATATATAGGGAATTATATATATTGCGAAGCATGGATAATTCTTGCCTTTATAGTTGTGAATGTCAAACTGTACTTTTCCTCTGTATAGATCGTGACGTATCTGAAGAAAACAAATTGAGATTTATCATGCATGAGATTGTAGCAAATTAAAAAAATGGAAAATCATACTGTCTAGATCAAAGGAGTAGGGTCACAAATTAATTAGGTGGTCATGGAAGTTCACCCTGCAATTTGGCCATCAACAAACCAAGGTCTCCAGTCATCCTTTACAGACAAGTCCAGCAATTCAATCCATTCTAATGTGCCCACATATGGAATTGACATGTCGTGATCACCGCTACACGAAGAAAAGCTCTTCAGGTTAGGAAAACTTAAGAGAATTTTGAAATAGAGTCTTTTCCAAATATATATATGTGTGTATTTATATATTACTTTACGGCACCTCAATTTTATTGATTATCCTCATTTGTGGTAGAGAAAAACCGTGGCTATAACAAAACCGTGATAATCGTTACTAGGGTTAAACTGACACACCAAGCTAAGCCCAAGGCAGGGGAGGGAGGGTATAAGCTTGGCATGGCAATCACAGGAATTTATTACAGTAGTTCCTTGTTCGATCGATAAGTATGAGTAACGAAATTCTCATAGAAGGTGCATATATACTTAGATCTAGTACGTGCGTAGTACCTGTAAACTAGAGCTCGAAGATCTTTCTTGGTGAGGTTTTGGTGGTAATCAATACTTGTTATGATATTGTGTGTATATGTTAGGGTATAATTGCATCTCTCCCAGTCTGTTATGGTTCCCTGAACAATCACAAGCCAACTTAAACAAACTTAGTGATCATCAAACCGTAATGAATTCAAATTCTATCTCGATTATAATTACCATACGTACTACTATATACCTCTCGAATGTGGAGAGCCTTTTGCACCGATTTATCATTCGCCCAAATGAGGGAGTACACATAGTTATAGAACTGGAAATAATAAATATGCTGAATGATTATAAAATAGTCATAATTTTGATAGAGCTAGCCAGCTAGCCTAGCACATCTCATCTCGAAGAGTTGAAATTTGTGTACATGTGTGTGTGAGTGAGAGAGAGAGAGAGAGAGAGAGAGAGAGAGAGATACCCGACACCATGGTTCAAGAACTTGATCTGGTGTTGAATGGAGTATATCTATGAAATTATCATCATCGAGATGAGGGCTCAAACTCCAGAGTTTATTCGGCTTTGGAGGCTGTGAAAAAGCGCAATTTGGTTCCAAGATTTGCGCAATATATATATTTGCTATGCACTACAAATTCCATCGCTAAATTAATATTCATTGCTCGATCAAACTAATTGACAACATCATGACTTGTGTAATCCAGAATGAATGTTCTTAATTAATCCTACTCACCTCATTGACCTCTCGAAGATCTTCTACACATTGTGTATTGTTTGGATCTGGATTTATATAGCTTCCTTGGCAGTTTCTTTTAGTTGACTATAAGCACATATATAGATAATAAATTACATAGTTTTAGAATGAGATATTTTTTTTGATCGGTACTTCTATACATTGTATATAATATTGGAATAGAATTATATAGAATCTTAATAACAAGTATAGTACTCCGTAGAAAAATATTACTAAAAGCATTCATTGGCTAACTAATTAAGATCGATTAGGACTTCACCTGATAAAGTCTATCGGATATAAGTGCTGTTTGATGAGCGAATTTTAGTCTTGCATTAGTGTCCCAAATCTCATGTGTTAGTGGGTTACCAATCACAAAACCCTGTGTCGAATTTTCCAAACTATAAGTCTATCGGATATAAGACATTAATAATGATCAATACGATTGAGCTAAATGCAATTCAAATGACTATATATATATATATATATTGCTATAAGTACATACTTTGAGATTCAATGGTGGCCAATGTCCAATCTCGTTACCTACAACATGCACATGAAGACGAGTAATCATGCCGCAACAACTAACATATATAGAAAAACAATAAAACTCTGTTTTTGTTATTTATCGAGCTGTTAGTGGAGATCATGATTAGTTATTTTTAATACGAGTAATGTTAGATACAGTACTTTTAGGGTGTGCAAGTTCCGCATACTATATTTGAAAAAAAAGTAGAGTCTACCATTTAAAAAATGATTTTTAATATAAGTTTTAAATTTATCCATTTTTTTCAAATGAGACTTGCAAATCCTAAGACTCAAATATCGTTTATATTCTAACACATATGATAACAAGAAGGATAACAATAAGGATGTTCTCCTATTTCTTCCAAATAATGATGAAAACGAAAAGGAAATTAATGTGATCAACAAAATATATACGAATTTGTTTAAATTTTGAAATCATATTAACATAGTTTATTTAGAATGAAACTGGATCGAAGCTTAACTAATAATATATAATTTACCATTTGAAACTTCTTGAACGATGATCGGGACGGTTTTTCCAGAATAAGAATCGCCGGCAATATAGAGCGGATTTACGAGAAACGTGGAATGAGCCATGAGCCACTACAATATATATAACAAAGTCTCAAATAAAGTAAGTATCTGCCTCATTTGGATGATGAGATGAGATGAGATGATTTTAGATCGATGAAAGTTGAAAGTTCATGAATAAAATATTGTTATAATATTATTTTTTAATATTATTATTATTTTGAGATTTAAAAAAGTTGAATTGTTTATGATATTTTATGTACGAATTTGAGAAATTTTTAATGATGAGATGAGATGAAACTATTTCTATATCCAAACGAGACCTATATGTTTGTACATGCATGCATGAGTTATCCTAAAATATTACAATTAAAGCTACTAATTCTAACGTCGGTTGGGTTAGGTTAGATGAACCGTGATCGTGGAGATATTCTTAATTTTCTGCTAAATGCATGTATATTCATACATATATATATATTGAGATTAAACCCCGGCCCTTCGGTAAATTAATTCGAGTCCGCTCACCTTTCTTAAAAATTCATAGGTTTGTGCTGTTGACGATGTATCGTTGATGTTGTATGCTTCCCAAGTTGTTGCATATGAGAATCCAGTACCGACCGGTGCATCCAAAAATATTATGTTCGCAATCTAAAAGTTCAACCCAAATTACTTCGATCATAAAATGTTATGTTCTAGTTTACACATCAAATAATATATCTTACTTTTGTCCACGAGTACGGGTTCAATTCCAACGTTGGTTTGTTCCCACTAGAGTTTGCATAGTCAAAAGTAAAAGGACCTACACACACGAATGCGCGCCAAATCATAGAGTCAATGAATTAGCAAAAATTAGTAGTCCACAACACTCTTTTATGTTTGAATTTGCCAAAAGCTTGATGGCCTAATAATATATAACCCGATTCTCCAAATGTAAAACCTATGCTCGAAACCCCACCCCCCTTATAAAAAAAAAGTTTATGTTTGAAATTAAGACTCATTAATAGGAAATAAATAGCTAGACACAACAAGTAGATATTACAATATATGTATTGTAAAATTTACTTGACATGTCTATCTCTCTTTTTATTTAAAATTTTTAAGTAGTAATAAAAATGTAAGCGGATAAATTTCCACCGCACCAAAGAGCAAATAGTAACTAATTATGTTAAAACTAAAAATAATCACATATTATTCAAAATAATACAGCCTCCATGTGGTTGAGGCACGGACAAATACACCACAGCAAAAAGGGAACAAGCCATTAATATTTTATCGACCCTTCATAACTTTGGCTGCAACAACCATGTTCTCATGTGTACTTGTCCTCATTTCAAGAAAAACACAAAAAAAAAAAAAAAAAAGCTGAAAAAGGAACGATCTGCTGTACTCTTAAATATTATTCCTTTGAATAATGATGGAGTTACTATTTTACTAATAGTCATCTATTATTCTTTTAATTTTGTATTTTACTTTTTTTTAATTTTGTATTTTACTTAATAATTAAGAAAGTGAGTATTAATAAAGTTATATGTTTTTTTAATTTTTTCTTAGTAATTAAGAATGTTAAAAAAATACTTAAAAAAATAATAATAAAAAAATTAAAAAAATCTGAAATGCACTTGTATAGTAACAGGATAGCAATCCTATCACTACCCTTTGTGGGAAAAAAAATCTTCCAAGTATTATGCTAGTTGAATTAATTATAGGGTGCGAAACACGTTCTCAGGAAAGGTGGACGCGGCCACGAAACCGAAAATTATTATTAAGTTTAGGAAGAGCTTTTCAGCCATGATTTGTAAAAATTAAATAACAGAGAGATAGACAGAGATGGCTACAAGGGAGAAATATATGATACCAATTTCAAATAAAAGGCCCGAGAGACCGGAACAACCAGGACCACCGGTGAGCCAAAGCACAAGAGGGTCATCCTTGGGATTCCTTTCAGACTCGATGAAGTAATAAAACAATTGCACCTCGTCTAACTCTCCAACGCCAATGTACCTTTGTCTCATGTAAAAGCAGAACCATGCATATAATTAAACTGATCTCTCTATACATACATATATATATATATATATATATATATATATATGGAATGCTGTAATGCAACATGTGTTATACACACTGACCCGGTTTCGAGTTTGAAGGGAAGCTTGCCAGGGAAACCTGGAAGAGTGTCGATGTTGGACTGCGACTCAACTGAGTTGGAGATCAGGAGCAATACATGAACAAGTACTACTACAGACAACCACATTGTGAGATTACTACTACTACGTCAACGTCTGAATATATAGATTTCAGAGGTGGTACTGAAGGTGCACAGCTGTCTGCATATAACCAGCTTTCCCTCGCTAATAATCTAGTCAATGCTGCCATCATCCCCGGCCCCTATATATATATATATATATATATGAACAGTATCAATTAAGTTACCAAGGCAGCCTAGTAGATATATATATATATCGAAGGTACCGACGATATCATTAATTTGAATTTGTAGCTCGTGGGAAATGATGTAGGAAGAGAAGGTGACTGTATCTTGACGGGTAGGTTTAAAAACTGGTAGCTACGGAGCTACCTTCCTAGTTCGTATACACCAAGTTACCAACGACCAAATGCATGATAAAGGTGTTAAATATTAATATTTTAAGATCAATATTAATAATTGTATCTTTAATTTTCTATAATCTACACTAATATAATAACAACAATTAAAAAATGTATATCTCTCTTTTACAATTTGATAAAGATTTTGAACTGATTATGAGAGAATGATCACCTTAATAACTTTACCTCCGAGTGTCTTTCAATGACTAGATGCACAATGATGCTGTAGATGAGAATCCTTAACCCTTGATCAGTACTATTTATAGACTTCTGGCTGTTAAAAAATTTTAGGAGTTTTCTTATCCCATTATAACTCATTTATTAACTGATAAATTTTGAGCTATTCCAAACTCTATCAATATGAGTGTATGAGACATAAAGTTTAAATAAAACTCTTACACAAGGATCGACGAAATATCATGTATCGTTCTGTTCAACTATTTTTTTTTTTTACTTCTTAATTTTTATTAGGGGAAAAATATGTATTCATATGAAATACATATGACTTACGTTTCAAATTAAGTTATTTATTGTGTAATGATGTGAGAAAATGAATAGAATTATATATGAATTATGAAGAGTGTCGATGATGGATTGCGACTCAGAGCATCTTCATTGGCTTGGCTAAAGTTGAAGGATGATTAAAATTTAGATAATCTGTGTCAAAAAAACCCCACATTGGATTGGACATCTCTAAAACAATTTGGATTTCAACTACAGTGCTTCACCAAATATAGCTAACCACAATTGCTTCATTAAACATTAAAATATTAGTTCCTCACTCCAAGCAAACAAATTAAATTAATCAAAATATAATTAATTTAACATTTAGAATATAATTATTATTAACATTTAATAATACTTTTTTAATATTAATTTAATTAGAGTATAATTATTATTAACATTTAATAATACTTTTTTTAATATTAATTTAATTAGAATATAATTATTATTAACATTTAATTGGTAGAACTATAAAATGTGATAAAATTAAATTAAATTAATGAATTATTAAAATAATAATATTTTATTATTATATAGAGAGTAAATAGATAATTCAACGTGAGGATTGAATTTAAATGAAATAGACAAATATAAATTCATGTGATATTAACTAAAATCTGAAGATAGATTTGACCAATACAATAAGAATGCTCTCAACCAAGTTGGAGAACAGGAGCAATACATGAACAAGTTCTACTATAGACAGCCACATTGTGAGATTGCTACTGCTGCTACAACGTCTGAATATATAAATTTCAAATTTCAGAGATGGTACTGAAGGTGCCTTGCAGTCTGCACATAACCAACCTTCCATCGCTAGCTAATAATCTAGCCTGTTTGCTATGTACCGTCATCCTCGGCCCCAATATATTTTCATGAATAATGATAGATTTATTATTCTCCTGTCATTGATCATTTATTATTTATTATTTATTATTTATTATTTATTATATTTTTATTTAATAATTAAGGAAGTGACTATTAATGAAGTTGTATACTTTTTAAATTTTTTCTCAATAATTAAGATTTAATAATACTTAAATAGTTAATTTTAAATTAATAAAAAGGTATTTAAATTAAAATACTACTAAAATTTTAAATTAAAATACAAATAGTTAAGATTTATTAATACTTAAATAGTTAATTCACCTAGCCGTTCATTTCCCACGTGAGGCTTGACTTGCAGGACCAGTTCAATATAGATGGATGTATCCCATTGAACGATTTTTTGGAAAGTTGAAACGAATAGTGGATAATAAGGCCCGACCAAAAGGATCAATTGTAGAAGCATATATTGACGATGAGTGGCATACCTTTTGTTTCAAATATTTCCACGGAGTTGACACTCGGCTTGATCGGCCGGAAAAAAACTTTGAACGTTGACCAAACAAGACCACTGAATGTGTTTTCTATGTTTTCCTAACAAGTACGTCCAATTGGTGCAGTGCGTGGTTATGACTTGTGTGGTAGAGAATTTGAGAAAGATCAGTGGTACATGCTGAACAATTGCCTTGAGATAGATAACCACTTGAAGTACTTATAACTTTTTCTTAACTTAAATTTGCTCATTTACTTTAAAAAAATTCTAGGAATATAAAATATTTGTGATAATCATCAATTTCAGTGATCATATTGACGTGCTCAAGGAACTGAGAGTAAATGATATAAACCAGGAACATGAAGAGGAGTTCTCGAGATAGTTTGAAGAACGGGTAATGACATTATATATGCTTTACTTAATAACCAATGAAAAAAATATTGATTTAAATTTTGATATAATATATACTTTACTCAATATGTAGGTTGTATAAATACTTGCGAATAATCCAAAAGATATATCGGATGAACTGTATGGATTGATCCGTGGCCCATCTAGACGCACTGCTCGATATTCTGCATGTGTTTATCTGGGAAGTAGGTATAACACAATGGATCGAGATTGTTATAGGAAAACCCAAAATAGTAGTGTCTTAGTCGAAAGAAGTCATGATGGAGAAAACATTAATTTCTATGAGGTTATTACTGATATAATTGAAATGAAATATTTGGGAGAGCTTGCGGTGTATCTGTTTAAGTGTGATTGATGAGATTTAAGCAATCCTCGAACTGGAGTCCGTGATGAAGAATATTTTTAAGTGTTAATACATCAATAAAATGGTATGAAGATGATCATTTTATTTTGGCTTTTCAAGCATCTTAAGTATTCTATTTAGATGACCAGGAGTTAGGAAATCAATGGCGAGTAGTACAAAACTATTATCTAAGAAATATATATGATGTTATCCCTCAGGCGGAAGGACAAGTTGAAGAAGAAGATGACCCATCTACTCAAGAAGCATACCAAGAGAGTCAACCCACCTTAAATTTGTTTGTGAATTTGAGCCAGTATGAGATGATTCTATTAAATAAAGAAGATATTGAAGTTGAAATTGTTGATGCGATAATTGAAGAAAATGTTGAATCATCTGAAGTATCTACAGATGATGAGAGCGAATTGTCAAATGAAACTGATACAGATTATGATTAACCAATTATGTGTTAACATTACACTTGATGACAAATATTTTACTTATTGAATGTATCAGTAGTTTAAAATTATGTCACCAAAGAGGAAGGAAGTTCGCAACCCATCTCCACCTGTTCCTAGCTCTCATTTAGACTCACCATTAGAGATTGACTCTACGGAACAAGGTAAAAATCTAATACTCATAAAAGTTACTAATTAAGGTCCTATAATAGACATATAATAGAGATTGATTATAATGTTATATTTTATAGAGTCTACAGTACAATCTTGTTAAGGTCGAGGCACCACTAGAGAGGTGGCGTTGGAAAAATATCGTAAGGTGGGTAAGATTAAGGTTAACATTCCTGACGAACATACCAAAGGCGAAAGACAACCAGCAGTTTGGCTTGCATCGCATGTGAATGCTCTTATACAAACTTATGTACCTTTGGCAACGACTTCATGGAAGGAAGTGCCCCAAGATGTTAAAGACCTTATCAATAAGCGTTGTTTGGTAATGTTTAAAACATTGATTTAGTAGAATAAATTTCTATATTTTACTTAATTTAGAATATTATAAATGATAATATGTTTGTGACTATTTTTTTAAGGATGATTTCAAATTAAATTTTATTCGGAGAAAGGAGCGTAAGACTGTGGAAGAGCTTATGGGTAATGCATTCTGCAAATATAAGGCGATGTGTTATGATCATTATAATAAGTTTGAGAAGAAGGAAGATGCACGTCAACATCCTTTTCAGGATGTCCGATTTTTTTAGGGTAAAAAACTTTGTGACATGTTTGAGGATCCATCATATTAGGTATAATTAAATTTAATTATTTTACTTGTCCTATTTTTCATTTTGTTTCATAATATTTACAATTTTTTTGCAGGACGAAGTTCTATAAATAAAACAAATAGATCAAAATTGAAGATTAATCATCATGCAGACTCAAGATTTTTGTATCGCCTCTCTAAGAAATTGGTATTGCTATTTTTTTTTATTGGATATAGTTAATTATTTGGATGAATCATAATGACTTTATATCTTAATACATATTTATTGTAGTAAGATTCAGATAACAATTATGATCTGACAAAATTATATGATGGATCGTACACTAATTGTAATGGAGAGTACTCATCCTGATGCCCATGAAAATTATGTAAGTATTATAACCTGTTTTAATTAAATATATTAGAATATTTATGACGATATTAATTATTTATCTTATATATGTCTAGGATAAAATGGTTGTCCTACGTGTTGAATCTGCGTCAGATCAAAATTCCGCAACAAATGATATTGATATTTTTACTCAAATCATGGTCAACGTTCAGGATATTTGAGGGGTTTGTGTCACTGTGTAAAGCCTTCTCCCTCTTCCTCTTCTTTCGGGTTTGCATCTATGACTTCTATAGCTCTAGAGAATGCAAATTCTAGAATCGAAGAATTGACTGCAAGGCAACATGAGTTAAAGGCTCAATTGACAAAACAAGCGAACATGGAGATGCGCCTAAAGCAACATGAAGAACAACAAGAAGAGTTTAGAAAATAAATGCAACTCCAAATGCAACAGCTTATACAACAGTACTTGCCTCCAAGCAATTGATGGTTTTTTGCGTACAGATTTTGGGATTATCTATTTACGTACGAAAAATGCCAGTCTCATGGTTATTTATTTAGTTTGCACTTATTATAAAACTTTTGTGAGTATTAAACAGTTTTTAATGTATTTTTTCAAATATTATGAATGTCCATTTAGTTTTTTTATTATTGAGTTTAAATAAAATAGTTCTCGTTTGAACGACCATATAACGTTTGAACGCAATTTATTAAATCGTTCGAACGATCACATTACGTTCGAATTTTCATATATTTTTGAAGTGTTCGAACATATCTTCTATTGTTCGATCTGCCCTTTTAACGTTCGAACAGAAAGCTAAATTTATACCGTTCGAACTTGTGTATAATTTATTTGTGCTCGAACGTATTTTGCAGTCGTTCAAATAAATTAATCCGGTTCGAACGTAAAATTGTAACCGTTCGAATGATATTCTGGGACGAATTTCAACCGTGACAAAAGAAATTCCCGTTCGAACGTGTTTGAATGGTTTCTTTCAAATTCGTCCCAATAAATATTTTGGGATGAAATGACTATAATTTGGGATAATAAATGTCATCCATAAAGAGCCTTTCTGTTGTAGTGGAAGCTGATTGTGTATCTGCCATGATTTTTAAAAGAAAAAAAAATAGTTCTTCAGGCCAGTGAGATCATCCTACCTAGTAGAATTTCATACAGGCAAGAAAACTGATTAAATTTGACAATACATAGGGTTTAAATTGGACCAAGAATAAACATATAGGGTTTATTCATTAAGAAATTGTTTCCACATAAATTATAAAGAATGAATACATAGTAATACATGGAAGGTAATACTCGTCATTAGAGGACCTATTGCCATGATTCATGTATTTATTACTTAAATGAAGATTATTGATGGGTTTAAGATCAGGAGTGTTGACCAAGTGGGAGAATATTGACCGATTCTTGCTCATGAAGACGTTCATGAGTGGGAGTCTATCATCTTAAGAGTCCTTTAAGTGGTCCAACACTCCTCCATCAATTTAAATTGATCCCATGAAAATAGGATCACGTGGGACACGTAAACCCGAAATTTGATGGAAATTTCGGCTATAAATACATGTGTTTGGTCCCCAAACTCACTCACTCAATTCCCTTCGGTAATACACCATCTAAATAGAGTAGAGAAGAGTTTAGAAGAGCCAAACACAGTGAAAACTGAAACTTTTACAGTGAATTACATCAATGGCTGAAGGTAATATTTCTTGGCATTAAACCCTTTAATTCTCATTTCTAAAGTGTTATTCCGCATTAGAGAATTTTATTTAAGTCTAACAGTTGGTATCAGAGCATTAAAATCCTCTGTCTTGATGTTTAAATTCAAAAACCCGAGTTCCTATGTTTTTGGCCGTGAATTGAAAATTTTTTTTTGGGTTTTGATTTTTGGACGTTTTTTATTTGAAAGAAGTTTAGAAATCATAAAGAAATATTTTTTCTAAGCTTTCTGTGATTAAAAACATGATTTTTGACGTGAAAAACACTGTAAAAATGAGAAAATCGCACTGCGTCTGGAGGTTGAAGACGACGCGAACGACATGTCGTTTTCAGGCTTGTTGAAAACGACATGTCGTTTTCAGCAGCTTTTGGTTCATTCGGTTCTGCTAAACGACAGGTCGTTTTCAACTTTGATGAAAACGACATGTCGTTTAGCATAAAGATTTTTATTCCCGTATACCACTAAACAACACGTCGTTTTCAATTTAATGAAAACGACATGTCGTTTTACTTCGGAGGCCGTTCAAGTGTAATGACAAAAATGACACGTAGTTTTTCAATTGATGAAAACGACATGTCGTTTTATTCGGTGGTCGTTTATCAAACATGAGGATAAACGACATGTCGTTTTGAGTTTCAGTAAAACGAAATGTCGTTTAAGAGCTGTGTCTGTTTTAAGGATATGGGAAAAACAACACGTCGTTTTTTCCTTCTTGAAAAACGACCTGTCGTTTACTTGGTGCAAAAAAAAAAAAAAAATTTCCCCTTTTTTAAATGGCTTGAATAGTGGGTTTTTGGGTCTAAGGACCATTGTGCTTATAATTTTTTATTTTTAATTATATGCAATGAGGATATTTGTTTATTATGCTCATATTTAGTTTGCATAAATTGATTAATTTTTTTGCTTTTTACATGCAATTTTTGATGAGTATATAGTTTAGAGCATGAGATTAAATGTTATGCATAATATTATAATCTAGATTGTACAATATTTATGCTTATATATTATAAATCTTTTGTGCATAGTTATAACATGTGAGTATTAGTTACAATTATGTAATTCATAATATTAAGCTAGTCTTATGCAATTTAAATGTCTAGTAATCCATATAGTTTTATGTTAATTAGAGAATAGCCACAGCATCTTTAATTAAGTAAAATTATAATGATTGATTAGGATCACATAAGGAATATTAGACATTAATTGTAATTAATTATACATAAATATAATAAATTTTATCCCACAGGAATTTTTATTATATTTATATTATTAATTAGGTTAAAATATCAAGTTATTCATAAATTACCCACAGAAATTATGAATGAAATAAATAATTTGGTAGTTTTATCATAAAAGTCTACGATAGAATACATATCAAATTCATAATATACCCTTTAGAATTATGAATTAAGTAATTATATTGATAAAATTCTATCATATAGATTAATTGGATCTACTGGTATTAAAAATTTAGCCCACAGGCAATTTTATGTCATTAGATTCAATTTTTAGGCATGATTTACATTGTTAAAACATGTATATTTATTTAGGTCTCAATTTTAACATAAACATGTAATCTGTATGCAGTTTCACAACCTACAAATTTCTCTGATATTCGTTATGATATCCTTGAACTTAAGGGAGATAACTATAAGGTCTGGAAGGAAAGAATTCTTCTTCATTTAGAGTGGATGGACATAGATTATGCTATTAGGAAAGACGAACCACCAGCTGTAACTGATACCAGTAATGCAGCAGACATCGCACTTTATGAGCGATGGGAGCGATCTAATCGCCTAAGCATGATGTTCATTAAGACTAGAATATCAGCTGGTATTTGTGGTTCTGTCGATCAGCATGAAAAGGTCCGAGACTTGCTAAAAGCCATTGATGAACAATTTGTCACTTCAGACAAGGCTCTAGCAAGCACCCTAATTATGAAGTTTTCATCCCTAAGACTCACCAGTGTGAAAGGTGTGCGTGAGCACATCATGCAAATGAGGGACAATGTGGCTCAATTGAAGAAACTCAAGGTTGAAATGTCGGAGTCCTTCCTAGTGCACTACATCCTGAACACACTCCCGCATCAATATGGACCCTTCAAAATCTCTTACAACACACATAAGGATAAATGATCAATTAATGAACTCATGACCATGTGTGTTCAAGAGGAAGGGAGGCTGATGATGGAACAGGGTGAAAGTGCAATGCTGGCAACGCATGGAAAGGGCAAATATCAAGCCAAACTGAAGGGAAAAGGCAAAATACCTCCCCAAGGTGGTATTAAGAAAGATTCCAAGTGTTTCTTTTGTAAAAAGAAGGGACACATGAAGAAGGAATGCGCCAAATTCCAGAAATGGCTTGCAGACAAAGGTAATTCGACCTCACTTGTTTGTTATGAATCTAATATGGTTAATGTCAATATTAACACATGGTGGATTGATTCTGGATCAACAATCCACATTTCGAATTCCTTGCAAGTTTTGCAAAACCTAAGGAAGCCTGTGGGAAGTGAGCGAAGCATCTTATCAGGAAACAAGATGGGCTCGCATGTGGAAGCTGTTGGAACTTGCTATTTAATTTTATCTAGTGGTTTTGTTTTAAAGTTGGAGAAGGCCTTTTATGTTCCAAGTTTTTCTAGAAACTTGATTTCAGTTTCAAGACTAGTACCTTTTGAATATTCCTTTAATTTTTCAAATTCATCATTCAGTTTATTTTATAAATCTGATTGTGTTGGGAATGGTACTTTGTCTGATGGTCTTTACTGCATTAATTTACAAAACAATACCACTTATGATTCAATGCATGTTCACACTGGCACTAAAAGATGTGTTATTAATGAGAATTCCTCTAAATTATGGCATCGGAGATTAGGCCATATCTCCATAGATAGGATTAAAGGATTAGTAAATGAAGGGGTACTTAATACTCTAGATTTTACTGATTTTGAGACTTGTGTGGACTGCATAAAGGGAAAGCAGACCAACAAGTCAAAGAAATGTGCCAATAGGAGTTCAGACATATTAGAGATCATACATACTGATATATGTAGTCCAGACATGGACTCATATGGTCAGAAATACTTCATCTCTTTTATAGATGATTACTCACGATATATGTATCTCTACATGTTTCATAACAAGAACGAAGCATTAGAAGCCTTTAAAATCTTTAAGGCTGAAGTAGAGAAACAATGCGGTAAACAAATTAAGATCGTGAGATCAGATAGAGGTGGAGAATATTATGGTAGATACACTGAGAATGGACAAGCACATGGGCCATTTGCAAAGTTTATTCAAGAGCATGGGATTGTTGCCGAATACACCATGCCTGGTTCACCGGACTAGAATGGTGTAGCAGAAAGAAGAAACCGAACATTATTGGACATGGTGCGGAGTATGCTTAGTAGCTCCAATCTTCTTAAATCATTGTGGGCTGAAACACTTAAGACGACAGTGTATATATTAAACCGAGTTCCAACCAAGGCTGTTTCTAAAACACCATTTGAATTATGGAAAGGTTGGAAATCGAGTTTGCGACATATGCGCGTTTGGGGATGCCCGTCTGAGGTGAGAATTTATAATCCACAAGAGAAGAAACTAGACCCAATGACCATTAGTGGGTATTTCATTGGATATGTTGAAAGGTTTAAATGTTATAGATTTTATTCTCCATCTCACAGTACTAGGATTGTGGAATCAAGAAATGCAAAGTTTTTTGAGAATGACTTGATCAATGAGAGCGATCAAACCATGAACATAGTTTCTGAGAATGATCATTCAGAATCTCAACCTTCCACTTCAAGTGATAGATTGGTTATTGTTTACAACACCTCTCAAGTACCAACTGGTGTTGAACTACCAATCATTGATGTTCCACAAGTTGCTGACGACACTCTAGTAGATCAGGTAGTTCAAGAGTTGCCAACAACTTTTGAACAACAAGTTGAACCACATACTACTTCTTAGGAAGATGATGGTGCAACATTAAGAAGATCTGTTAGAGAAAGAAGATCAGCAATTCCTAGTGATTATGTTGTGTATCTGTAAGAATCTGACTATAACATTGGAGCCGAAAATGATCCCGAGTTATTTTCACAAGCCATGAGTTGCAAAGAATCAGAATTATGGTACAATGCCATGAAGGAAGAGATGAATTCCATGAAGAGTAACGAAGTCTGGGATCTTGTTGAGTTGCCTAATGGTGTAAAAGCCATTGGATGTAAATGGGTCTTTAAAACCAAAAGAGACTCATTAGGCAACATTGAGAGATACAAGGCAAGACTTGTTGCTAAGGGATTCACTCAGAAAGAAGGAATCGATTACACGGAGACTTTCTCTCCCGTATCTAAGAAAGATTCCTTGCGTGTTATTTTGGCATTAGTAGCCCATTTTGACTTTGAATTGCAACAAATGGATGTGAAAACAGCATTTCTCAATGGAGATCTAGAGGAGGAGGTTTACATGAAACAGCCTGAAGGATTCCCCTCTAGTGATGGTGAGCAATTGGTTTGCAAGCTCAAGAAATCTATATACGGTTTAAAACAAGCATCTCGCCAATGGTATTTGAAATTCCATAATGTAATTTCTTCATTCGGTTTTGTAGAAAACGTTATGGATCAATGTATATACCAGAAGGTCAGTGGGAGTAAAATATGTTTTCTTGTTTTATATGTGGATGACATTTTGCTAGCAACCAATGATAAGGGTTTGTTGCATGAAGTGAAACAATTCCTCTCTAAAAATTTTGATATGGAGGATATGGGTGAGGCATCTTATGTCATTGGCATTAAGATCCATAGAGACAGATTTCGAGGCATCTTGGGTCTGTCTCAGGAAACCTATATTAATAAATTTTTGGAGAGATATCGGATGAAGGATTGTTCACCAAGTGTAGCTCCCATTGTGAAGGGTGATAGGTTCAATTTGAATCAATGCCCAAAGAACGACCTTGAAAGAGAACAAATGAAGAACATTCCATATGCTTCTGCTGTCGGAAGCCTAATGTATGCTCAGGTCTGTACAAGACCTGACATTGCATTTGCTGTGGGAATGTTAGGACGATATCAGAGTAATCCAGGTTTAGACCACTGGAGAGCTGCAAAGAAAGTAATGAGGTACCTTCAAGGGACCAAAGAATACATGCTTATGTATAGACGAACGGACAATCTGGAAGTAATTGGCTACTCAGATTCTGACTTTGCTGGCTGTGTTGATTCACGCAAATCAACATCAGGATACATATTTTTGATGGCCGGTGGAGCTATATCATGGAGGAGTGCCAAGCAGACTTTGACTGCCACTTCTACTATGGAAGCCGAGTTCGTCTCTTGTTTTGAGGCCACTTCACATGGTGTATGGCTTAAGAGTTTCATTTCTGGGCTTAGAATTATGGATTCAATCTCTAGGCCATTGAGAATGTATTGCGACAATTCAGCTGCTGTTTTTATGGCTAAGAATAACAAAAGTGGGAGTCGGAGTAAACACATCGACATTAAATATTTAGCCATAAGGGAACGTGTTAAAGAAAATAAAGTGGTCATTGAGCACGTAAGCACTAAACTAATGATCGCTAATCCTTTGACTAAGGGTATGCCACCGTTGAAATTCAAGGATCATATAGTGAATATGAGACTTGGTTCCATTATGTAGTTTTTCATTGTATGAACAATGTTATTTTTTAATGAAATTCTTAATCATTTTGATGTTATTTTCTCATATTAATGTGCACCTTAATTTATTTTTGAGAAAATTTATCTGTATTGGACCAAGAATAAACATAGGGTTTATTCATTAAGAAATTGTTCCCACATAAATTGTAAAGAATGAATACATAGTAATACATGGAAGGTAATACTCGTCATTAGAGGACCTATCGCCATGATTCATGTATTTATTACTTAAATGAAGATTATTGATGGGTTTAAGATCAGGAGTGTTGACCAAGTGGGAGAATGTTGACCGATTCTTGCTCATGAAGACGTTCATGAGTGGGAGTCTATCATCTTAAGAGTTCTTTAAGTGGTCCAACACTCCTCCATCAATTTAAATTGATCCCATAAAAATAGGATCACGTGGGACACGTAAACCCGAAATTTGATGGGAATTTCGGCTATAAATACATGTGTTTGGTCCCCAAACTCACTCACTCAATTCCCTTCGGTAATACACCATCTAAATAGAGTAGAGAAGAGTTTGGAAGAGCCAAACACAGTGAAAACCGAAACTTTTACAGTGAATTGCATCAATGGCTGGAGGTAATATTTCTTGGCATTAAATCCTTTAATTCTCATTTCTAAAGTGTTATTCCGCATTAGAGAATTTTATTTAAGTCTAACATATTGGCGATGCACTACGTACAGATCATTATACGCGGCCAACTCAGTTAGTCATTCTGAATTAATGCTCATTATAAAACTGAAACTGAATTTTATTTTCTGTCTTCAAATATGGTAAAAGAAGAACAACTCCAATGAATAATAATTTTCTCACATCCTTGAATGCTGCAAGATCTTTGACACATTGTACATTTGCAGGATCTACGACCACAATGACTGGAAATTTACAAGGGAAAAAAACAACAATGAGAGTGACAGATCAAAACATATATTGTCGTGAATCGACTATGATATAGTGCACATAATATAAACATAAACACAGGACATAAGTGCTGCAGGCATTCAATTCAAGTTTTGAGAGATTTACTGCATAGAGTTCTTCAGATATAAGGGACACACGATAAGCATATTCGATTTCTGCATTGACATCACCACGACGATCTGTTACTGGGTTGCCAAGTAGGTATCCCTATTTTCAATTGATTTAGTCATGACATACCAGAAACCCAAATCAGGAATATTGCAATATTAATTGAAAATCTAATGCTACAAAACAAGCTCTAATAATGATGCAATTATTTCTGCAATAAAAGTAATTACATTGAGCTTCAGGTAGGGGTCCATTAATTATATATTACCATTACATATTTCTTCAACGATGATTGGAACGACAAGGCCTGAATAAGAATCACCACCTACGTAAAAGTGCATTTGACTGGAATTGTGGGTGATTTATCAGCCACTGTTTCACAAATCGAAAAATAAAATTTAAAACACAGCGCGCGCGCTCTTTGTTAGATACATATATAAATAATTATATGATAATTTTTTTTTGTGGACTTTCTAAGGAATTAATTTATATATTTACTTGGGAGTAGGAAAACTGAGTGATCTCTGGTCGAATAATATATTTATATTTCACTAACCTTCGGCGGGAACTGATAGGTTTGTGCCGCTGAGATTTTATCGGTGATATTGTAACCTTGGGAGGTTCTTGCATATGAGAATCCCGAGCCAACGGGAGCATCTAAGAATATAATGCTGGCAACCTGCAGGATATTAAATCATGACCGTCTAATTAATTAATTGCTTATGATATATTTACGGCATAGGAGGAGGGCGAGATGATGACATGCATACACATGAATATGGGTTCAACAAAAGGGGTGGAAATCTTCATAATTGAATTTAAGTGGTCCTACATTACATAATATATTAAAGTAAAGAGAGAACAATTAATCAATTTAAGGCATCTCGGGATCCATGTTTTTTGTATAATTTCTCTCTAATTAATTTGTATTTTTGGGATCTGATCAGGTGCGATCTTTAATTGACATGATAAATGATATAATATCAACCAATATCAATTTTGTAATATTGTCTTCAAATATATTAATATAATGATATGGTCAATTTCTTTTGTTAAAAAAATTATATGTAAAAATTAATTTGACCCATTACATTACATAGTACTATTAATAGAGGTAGGTGTGTCTACAACTTGATCTAAAAATAAATATAAGAGTATTATATGGTGGGTCCTTATTTCCCTTTTTGCTTTGATCGAAAACAATGTAATGTAGGAAGAATACAAGTTTGAAACAAAAACACACACAAATCAAGCATCGATCGGATTATAGAATATTTCTTACGTACCCAGTTTCAAGTTTGAAAGGCAGTTTTCCGGGAAATCCTGGTAGAGTCTCCACAATTGACTGGGAGTCAGCCATGCACATTAGGACAATCAGAAACAACAGCACAAAAACCAGAGTGATGGAAGCCATGAATGATGAGGTACCGGACATCGTTCTGATCACGCGTCGCCAATATCCTGCCATATCTAAAACAAAGCTCGATCTGTATCTTATGT
This sequence comes from Juglans regia, assembly GCF_001411555.2. Classification (NCBI taxonomy): domain Eukaryota; kingdom Viridiplantae; phylum Streptophyta; class Magnoliopsida; order Fagales; family Juglandaceae; genus Juglans; species Juglans regia. The sequence continues at coordinate 1,729,930 of NC_049913.1, forward strand.
CATGTCAAATTAAATGAAATATCACTAGTTGCAGGTTGGATATACACGATCTCAGCTACCCATATTAAATGACAATGCTGCAACTACTGCTGCTGGAGCTCCCAACAACCACCATTGGGAGCTCCCACTTACTCTTCATGTGTATTTATTTTTTATTTTTCTATATAGATTTTTTTAACACTCTTAAATATATATTTTTTTTAAAAAAAATCACAATATCATTAAAAAATATTTTCTTAATCACAAAGTAAAAAAAAATTAAAAAAAATATTAGTCTTTACATTGGAACTAATAAAAAAAATATTAATCATAAAAAACACTTCATGATTAAGGAAGTATTTTTTAATGATGTTGTATTTTTTTTATTTTTAAAAATATTTAAAATTGTTAAAAAAATCTATGTAAAGAAAAAAAAAAACACACACACATAAAAGAGCCAGCGGTAGCTTAAGCATTTTCCTTAAATGAAATATCAATAGTTTGGTCTGGTATCGGTTATATTTTTCTTAAAATAGGTCAAAATCGATCCGGTTCTGATTTTTTTTTTTCTAAAACCGGTTGGATAATATATAGATTATAATTTTTATATATAATATATCATTATATATAAAATAATTTTGTCTTATATGATAAATTACTAATTAATATAATATTAAATTTTAAAATCTTATATCATTATAGTTGTCCTAATAGTTATATTAATACTATATCACTATATATTATAATATACTATAATATATCACTATATTTTATATTATAATATATCACTATAGTCTATAATATAATTATAATATATATTATAATATACTACAATATATTATCACTATAGTATTATATATATATATATTATATAATATAGTATATAGTATATTTAAATCAGAAAACAAGACTGAACTGGACAGGAACCGATAAAACTGAAAGTACCGATTTAGGGGACAACCGGTGTAGAATTGGTTCTTGAAAATGCAAAATCGGTACGTGTCAGTTCGATTCCAATTTTTGTCCAAAACATGACCAAATTGGATCGGTTATACCACTATGTATTAGTATGTATGGGATGTTCTTAAATTTCTACCAAATATAATGCATCTTCAAATTTAAACCCCTTTGGTTAATTAATCGGACTCGGAGTACTCCGCTCACCTTTGGTTAATTAAACCCCTTTGGTTAATTAATCGGACGCGTTGATGATCATGTGTTGCTGACGTTATATGCCTCCCAAGTTGTTGCATATGAGAATCCCGTAGCTAGCGATAGGTGCATCCGAAAATATTATGTTGGCAACCTAAAAGGTCATCGACCCAATTACTAGTTCAATCATAAAATGTTACGTACTAGTTTAAACTTGACACAACAAATTAATAATTAAATCTCTTACGTACGTACTTTTGTCCACGAGTAGGGATTCAATTCCAATGTTGGTTTGTTCCCACTAGAATTTGCATAGTTGAAAGATAGAGGACCTATACAAGAATCATGTCAAATTATAGAGTTATTATAACAAGGTCGGTTAATAAAAATAGCTAGCAAGGAGTCCACCACATCATCCCGGGTGTTTAAATTCTGCGGTCCATTTAAAAAAGTAGGCTTGGGTTCCACGTGAAGAGACTTTTTAATTTTCATCGTGTACCCTATTCTTTTTTATTTAAAATTGAGACTACACATCTTAAGATTGTATGATGTACTACATTTATAGAGTATTCATATAGGTTAACTCAAAAAATGCAAAAGATTAATAAGAGTCCACTACTTCTTTGTGTATATATATATATATATTTCTTTAGTCGAAACATTCAAATTTGGATATTATAGTACTTGTATACATACTGATTAATTAATATTTCAAGTTTCTCTAGAATTCATGAGCAGCTAGCTAGCTAGCTAGCTAGGACGTTACTTCATGACATGTAGGTGCAGGTGGTACTGAAGGTGCCTGGCCTGCACATAAATCTAGATACTACGAAGAGATCGAAGGTTATTGCCTTTTGACAGGTAGGTTTAACTGTTAGCTGCATTGGCCTCATAATTGGTCATGAATTAGTTGTACCCAGAATTTTTTAGCCTGTTAATAAAGGGGATTTTGGTCCAATATGTACTAAAATATTATCACGAAATTCTAATTCGATTTTTTTGGTCCATCTCTTATGCCAGTTCTGCTATGAACAAACGGGATAACCGGTTGTAAAAAAAATAAAAGGCAAAAAAGCAAAAAAGAAAATATAAAGAAAGAAAAATGTTGGAAGTAAAGCAGAACATATTTTTCTTCTTCAGGCGAGTAGCTGAGCAGATTTTTCTTCTTTCTTCAAGTGAGAAAGACCACATTTCAAATGTAAAGTAGAGCACATATTTTGTTTTTTTCTCAAATCCTTCGCCTCTAAGACTTATCTCATTCTCTTTCTTCTTCTAATTCTACATTTTGGTTTTCTTTTCTAGAGAAAGTGCGAGAAAATTAAAAAGGCAGTTGAATAGGGATATAACTTTCTTTGATTATCTTGTCTGGGCTACTTCTATATTTTTTGACCTAGGATTTTTGAATAGATCCAATTGGTTGATCAATCAATCACAAGATTGGTTGATCAATCTTGTTTTTTGGATTTCCCCTTTATTTCTTCACCATTTTTGGTTGATCAATCAATCACAATATTGGGTTCTGATTGTTATGTTTGATATCTCTGTCATGTTTTTGGGTTTATTTGTAAAGCAAAATTTCAAGTTTTTTTTTTTTTTGTTAGCTCTATACCCATATGGTTATGAGTGTGAAATTTGTTTTTTTTTTCCCCTTAATTTTTCTTGCTTTTAATTCTCATCTTAATATGCCTTTTGATTTTTCAAATCATTTTGATGAAGAGCTATTTTTTTTTCTTATTCATTCTTCTCATTATGTCTTACTTTTATTTGTAAGATGTTGATTCAGTGAATATGGTTGTGTGTTAACACCAAAACTTGAAAAATAAGAAAGAAAAATAGTAACTAAAGTTTGTTTAGAATGCTTTCGTGCGTGCCTGTTTGCAATCGTGAAACTTTCACGGGATTTGATCTTTTTTTCATTAAATTAAGTGTTTCCCTGGTGCGTGTCTGTTTATACGAAGAGGGAGAGGGAGAGGTCGGTTGGAGGAGAAAAGGAAGGGAGTGAAATTGGAGAGGGATCGGTTGCCTTTATTTATTACAACGATTCTAGACTTAAACTCAATTGTGTAGCCTTTCTGATTTAGTACAGGCACTGATACTAAATTTATACGAATACTAGGTACAAATAAAACATCATTAAGTAAAATAACCAAACATTTCACTTTGAATTTACATGTACCTTGCCCCCAAGACATCGCAATATGTATTGTTGCCCATATACACTTTGTGCTCTCCTGTATGTTTATCTTCAAATTTGACAAACATATATTTGTTCCTGCATATATGTCTTGTTGCTACAGAGTCAACCCACTATGAATCTGACATTGGTTCTACTAGCATTACTTTTGATACTGTCATTACAATTTCCTTACTTTTTTATGTTTTTCCTTTATTAGGACATTGTGATTTGTAATGCCCATTCTTTTCACATTTAAAATAGTTTCCAGAAAATGGTTTATTCTGTTTCATTTTTAACAATTTTTTTTTCTTAAACAGATTTGACTTCATATTGGTCTGTGTAGAACGGTTGTCTTGAGCTATCAATAAATTAGATGATTCACTATCTTTATTCATTCTCTTCATCATTTATCCTTCAAGTACTAAAAGTACTAAAAGCGATATCATTGTTATTTCATTTTGTTACTTTATTTTCACTATGTTAAAGAAGTAACAATGTGATCCCAAGATGAAAAAAGACTATTTAGTATGGTTGTAACTTGCATTTTATCAGTGAGAAGATGATCGACATCATGTAATTTTTTTGCAATTAACTCCATTTGAAGTACATGATCGCCAATATCATCATTCTCTTTCATATACGTCCAGTTATACTTATATAATAATAACTGTATATAAGTATCTGACCTTAAATTATACTTTACTTCAACTGCATCCATAATTTCTTTAGCAGTTTCATAGTCTTCGAATAAAGAAATAATATGATCACTCATGCAATGCAAAATTAAAGCTTTTGCCCATGCATTGTGTTCTATCCATTTATCTTTATTTGAAACGCTACTCTCACTTTCACTTTTATCATTTTCTACAATTTTTTTCCCATGGCTTTGGTATTGTTAATGTATATAAGGTCTTTTCATGGGTTAGAAGAAAAGTTATATTCCTTCTCTAGGTTTGAAAATTTCTTCCATTCAGTTTTTCTATCTTTGAGGGATCAATACTTTTCTTCGGTGCCATGAATAATAAATCTTAAAAATTAATCAATAAGAAGAATGTAGAAATAATAAATGTGTACTATTTAAATATAATAGTTCAACTGTGAAAAATTAAAACTATTACAGACTTAGTAATAATAATAATGACTTTGGATTTAATCTAAGGTGGCAGCCAAAAAACTCTCCTATTATATTTTAAATAAAGAGAATAATGAAAATGATGCCCCGATCGAGGATATCCATGACCTTTCCTTGATGTTTCACATTTTTCAAAAAATTTTTGGCGATAATTTTGACCAACATGTGCTTTGTAATATTTTGGCTTGAAATTTGGAGCACAACGACTTTTGAAAGAACTAAATCGGGCTTGAAAATGATTTCGAACGGCTCGATTGAACAAATCTGTCGTGAACCGGTTTAAGCTAGTTCAAATCGGGTTTTGGAGAAAATCAGCGGTCGGCAGCTCGGTCAACGGCTCGATAAGCGGCTTGGCTCAGAGATCGGCTTGCGGCTCGGCTTGAAGGTAGCAAAACGGTGCCGTTTGGAGGTGACTGTTGTGTCTCTTCAGTGTTGAAAATGACGTTGTCGTTTTTCCCCTTGGGTTGAACGACAATGTCATGTAGTCTAGAAGGAATTTGAAATTCTTGACCGTTGGACAAAACGACGTTATTGTTTGGATCTATGGGCTGAACGACGCTGTTGTTTAGCCCCTCCTGAATTTGAACTTGATGACTGTTGGTGTTTCGTCTAAGGTCGTCTTCAACCTTGCGCTAGGACTTTCTAGAAATGGTGAAACTTGTGTCTCCACTTCTGTCTGACCAATTGGTGGCTGGTGACGATGACTTCGAAGTGCTCCCGAGGTCCACTAAGTTCGGCGGTGGTGAGGGGCTCCGACAACCGGCTGAAACAGTACAACATGTGCAAATGGACTAGATAATTCACTGTTTCTTTGTGTGAAATAATGCCAATAATTTTATTCAAAATAATAACAACTTATAAGATTTTGAAGATTCCTAGTGTACTCTAGACCTCCATCGTGATCTGAAAAAGTTTCTCTCTCGGATTTTCAAGCAAATGAAGATGATTATAATATGCAAGTGTGGTTGCCAAACTAAACACTTGCCTATTTATCGTCTTCACAATACGCGATAAAATTTCCTCTATCATGACTTGTGCTCTTGATACAACTATTAAATAATAAAGAACAAATAGAAGCAAAATTTTGGTAATATGGTGACACTCTCGTATGGGTATTTGTCCCACAAGTTGGTGATAAACAAATGAAATTGAGTGAATTCATTTGTGCACCAATGACCCCTATTTATAGGCCATCATACACCGGTTGGCAAATGGCATAACCATTGGTAAACCAATAGTAATTCAAAGGTCACAACTTTAAGAAGTGACACAACAACCTTTTGATTAAATCAAAAGGTTGTATCTCTTGAAATTTCACTAGTCACACACAACATTTTGACTATCTAGTGAACTTCCTTAAACATCATCCCTCATGAGAACTATCACCATGTTAGAGGATGTCATTTTAAGAGGTACATCGTTTGGTAATCACACTCTTTAGAATAACACAAATTTTATTTATAATCTTCATTTATGATGGAAGAATATTTTACATAAAATGAACGTGAGGTTACAACCAAAATTCTAAAACCATGCTCATAAAAAAAGTAAAATTAAAAATTTATAATAAAAGATTTACAAGTAGTCCATAGAGAAAATAAACAGAGTAGAGTAGTTAATGACGAAGGTTAAGGAGTACTTGAACGATCCCAAAAGAAGAAACAAACCAAACAAATGTATTAGGAAGTTGAAGTAGAGAAGATAAGCATATCCTGTTTTCCAAGATTTGATCGACAGGACAGGCCTCCTTGTTATTGATGGACAAACAGTTGCAACTTGTAGATACTTCTCCAATTATTACATAATAATTAGAAGAAGGAGCTCACTCTAATGAGAAATGAGCCGTTTGATCATAATTTGGAGCTACACTAGAAAAAGTAATAAGCAAACCATCTATCGATCATGGCAAGACATTCTTATGGCTTGTACTCCGGTGCTGTGTGACCCGCGCCCTGCACAAACCAAAACGACATTATATCTACTCTATAATAAGAGAGGCAATAGAAGATTTTCTTTGATTTCACATTGTATAGTTAGTTACAGTTATGCCCTCATTTGTAGGGGTCGTGCCCACGCCACCTCGCGTCCACCACCTGCATTTCCACAAGAGCATTGCTATTCATAAGCCCATACACCACACACCAAATTTTTTTTATTTTTTTAAAATTTTTTTAAAGTTTTTTTTGGTTTTATTATTCTTAAAATAATTGAATTATTCTACTCATAATCCATATACCACACATTTAGTAAGAGAATAAAATTAAAGAAATCATAAAAATGTTGGTGTGTGGTGTATGAGGCTTAAGAATATAATTTTTCTTTCCACAATTACATTTCTATCCTATTTTCTTTGAGTTCACATTGCAAAATTACGATTTTGCCCCCGTTTGGACAATTTCATTGTTGTCCTCTAATCTTTGACTCACATTGAGCAATTACTATTTTGCTCTCATTTGCCTAATTACATTTTTGTCCTCTAATTCATTACAAATACAATTAAATTGCTATTATTCTAATATATGAATAGTCGATTTTGTTTAAGTTCACACTATCCCCATTTGCACAATTATGTTTTTGCCCTCATTTGCACAATTACATTTTTGTTCTCTAATTCATCATTAAAATTTTCTATTATTCTAATATTAATTAGAATATAATAATAATAATAAACTTAAGAATAATTTAAATTGAAGATTTCGGTTTATTGAATTTTTTGGAACAAATTAACAATTTAGGATTTTTTAATATTTCTTCTTAGATTTAAAAATAACTGTATTTTTTGTATATAATATTATTTGAAAAACTAACAATTGCCTTCGTATTATTTTTCATAATAATTCATAAAAATAAATCATAACCATTGGACTAATAATATTTTCATTCTACAAAATTTAATTATTATTTTGGATATAAGAATTAGCAATAGCACAACCACTACGGACGGCCTCCACATTGTGATCAGAGTAATACGGCTGCTGCTGCTGCTGCTGCTGCTGCTGCTCCTGCTCCTGCTCCTGCTTCTGCTGGTAGAATTCATGAGCTGCTAGCTAGCTAGCAAGGACGTTAATTCATGACATGTAGGTGGGTGGTGAAGGTGCCTGGCCTGCACATAAATCTGTACTATGAAGAGATCGAAGGTTATTGTCTTGACAGGTAGGTTTGACTGTTAGCTGCATTGGCCTCGTAATTGGCCATGAATTAGTTGTACGCAGAATTTTCAGCCAGTTAATAAAAGGGATTTTTGGTCCAATATGTATTAAAATATTATCACGAAATTCTAATTTGATTTTTTTGGTCCCTCTCGTATGCCATATCTGCTAAGGACAATCGAGATGTGCAAGCGGGGTAACCGGTTGTAAAAAATACAAAAGACAAAAAAGTAAAAAACAGAAAACAAAGAAAGAAAAATGTTGGAAGTAAAGCAGAACATATTTTTCTTCTTCAGGCGAGTAGTAAAGTAGATTTTTCTTCTTTCTTCAAGTGAGAAAGACCACATTTCAAATGTAAAGCATAACACACATATTGTTTCTATCTCAAATCCTTCGCCTTTAAGATCACCTCTCTCTTTCTATTTCTCTTCCGATTCTACATCCTGAGTTTGGTTTTCTTTTCTTGAGAAAGTGCAAAAAAATTAAAAAGGCAGCTGAATAGGGATATAACTTTATTTGATTATCTTGTTTAGGCTAGTTCTGTATTTTTTGGCCTAGGATTTTTGAATAGATCCATTTGCTAGATAAGTTTTTTTTTTTTTTGGATTTCCCCTTTATTTCTGCACCATTTTTCGTTGATAGATCGATCATAAGATTGGGCTCTAATTGTTATGTTTGACATCTCCGTCATGCTTTTGGGTTTATTTGTAAAGCAAAATTTCAAGTTTTTTTTTAATGCTATTTTAACTCTATACCCAGATGGTTATGAGTGTGAAATCTGTTTTTTTTTCCTTAATTTTTCTTGCTTTTAATTCTCGTCTTAATATGTCTTTTGATTTTTCAAATCATTTTTATGAAGAGCTATTTTTTTTATTCATTCTTCTCATTATGTCTTGCTTTTATTTGTAGGATGTTGGTTCAGTGTGGATGGTTGTGCGTTAACACCAAAACTTGAAAAAGAAAAATAGTAACTAAAATTTTTTTAGAATGCTTTCGTGCGTGCCTATTTGCAATCGTGAAACTTTCATGGGATTTGTTCTTTTTTTTTTTTTTTTATTGAATTAAGTGTTTACCCTGGTGGGTGTCTGTTTATACGAAGGGGGAGAGGGAAACGAAATGGAAAGAGAGAGGGAGAAGTCGGTTGGAGGAAAAAAGAGAGGGAGTGAAATTAGAGAGGGATCGAGGCGAGGATAGGAGAAGGAGAAGGAGAAGGAGAAGGAGAGGGAGATGGAGATGGAGATGGAAAGGAAGGGATTAGAACCGACGAAATTTCGAGCGAGAGAGAGGGAACAAAATGGAGAGAGAAGGGGAGGAGAAAATGAAACATGTTTTTCATCAAGAATAAAAAAGCAAACGGGTGAAAAACACACCTAACGTGGACATGCCGGTTGTACGACGGTTGCACCAAGCGCTTGCATCCAACATTTTTCATTATTAAAACATAATAAAATAGTGTTTCAATCATTTAAGAGCACATCTAAGCATTGCCATTCGTCTAGCTAAAGTCATATCTAAAATTTAGCTCAAAGTACATATTTTGCATAAAACTAAAATTATTCAAGATATAACCCCACATTGCATTAGTCAAAATAATAATATAATATTATTTTTTTAATAATAATATTTTTATTTATCTTTTATATATTATAATTATACTAATCATATGTTAATTAATAATTTAAATTTTTAATTAACTTATTGTTTTCCAAGTATTTATTTCTTTTCAACCTAATATAACACAGACCGCATCTACATATATATATATAATCAAATACTTGAGAGAGAGAGAGAGAGAGAGATTATAGGGTTAAAGCAGAAGAAAAGTTTATAAATAAAAAATTCATTTTAGCTGTAAATAGTAACTCGTCAAACTTGGAGAAAAGTAGGAGTTATTGTATCTCAAAAATGGAGCTGCACCGGCATTTGTGCTCTTAAATACACGTGCGAATATTCATCATGCAAACAGGTAGAGTAAAGCAGTGGAATATAATTTGAGAAAGGCATATATATTAATGCGCACACGTGATTAATTGTTGTAACATAATTAATCTTAGCCCTAAGAATATGGAGATGGCTGACTGTTTGGTAGCGAGCAAGCTGTCGTGGACCACAACTTCAATTTTCAGTGCGCCGGCAACTTCTGATCAAAGATCAGGCGGATATATTGGAGCTGAGCCTTACCCATTCAGGAAACAAAATATATACACACTTTCCGGTTATTAATAATTATTATTAGTTGCACTATCGTATAAAAGGATAATTAGGCATTTCCAAATTTATATATATATATATATATTTATTTATTGAAGGATACTAATTCGAACAAGAATTTAATAAAATAATCTTAATTTTATTGATAATCTTCATTTATGGTGAAAGAATACTTTATACAAAAGAAAGATTACAACCAAAATTTTAAAACCAAGCTTATAAAAAAATTAAAAATAAAAATTTATAATAAAAGATTTACAAGTAGTCCATAGAGAAAATAATGGCTATTGATTGATAGAGTAGACACATTATTTCTACAAATCATGAAGATCTAAAAAATATATAAATTGTATTTACAAAAAAAATATATATATAATATAATATTATTATTTTAACTTTATAATGGTTAGTCCAATGTGGACTCACCTAGTCAAAAATTGATATTATAGCCAAAAATTAAAATTCTAGTCAAATTTTAGACTTGGCAATAGCTAGACCATTGCCAATGCTCTGATGTGCAGAAAGTCGTGGTTGTCTGTGCAAAATAAATGTAGCTCAGTTACATACAGTCCACAGGAACTGTAGCATCCCTGATCTCTCCACAGCGAACAGCTCGATTTTGATATTCATGCTAAAAGACCAGTGACCACAAAAACACAGCAAGGGTACAGATCTTTTGGTTCTCTATATAGTATTGTCCAGCAGGACCGGCACAAAGATGCATGAAATTGATGGCCTATCTCCCTTCACCATTCTAGCAATCTCTTGCGTTTATACAAGGCAATAGCAAAGACATATAAGAATATGCTTCCAGCAGTGCTTCCCCCAATAGTCCACATGAACTTTTTTGGCCCTAATACCTGATCCTTGAACAACTCTATTCTGATGTTCATTCCCATAATGCCAGCCACAACAACAAAGGAACTCAGCACAAGAGTTGCTGTTGATAACATGACCCCCATTTGCAGGAGATGGTTCTGTTTGTCGTCCAGCATTATGTTGATGTAGTCCTCTGTGTCGTCTACGTACTCCCTCAGCTTCCAAGAGACAACCACCAGAAAAGAATGAGGTATGCTAACAATGGAAAAGTCAATCGAATGCATGCTTGAAATAAAAGAAACCACAACAGAGATTTGTTTTTAGAGAAATACCAAATTATTTTGCCACGAGAACAATTGTTTTTGAACTATGTTGGTGCCTATGTTTATAAGAAAGGGAAAGAGAAAACCCGTAAGAGAAAATTGAGTGGTAAAATGGGTTTGCATACCGTGGTTAATGTTATGAGGTGGCTTGAATCAGATGGAACAGTGCATGTGTCGTAGGTTCACTCGAGCGAAGGTTCACTTGGCTCAAGCGAAGTAAGTCAGAGAGTGTTCGCTCGACCCTCGCTCGACACCAAGCTCGAGCGAGATCAAGTCAGAGAGTTTCGAGAGCTTCGCTCAACCCTCGCTCGACATGCAGCTCGAGCGAGATCAAGTCACAGAGTGTTCGCTCGACCTCGCTCGACACCCAGCTTGAGCGAGATCAAGTCAGAGAGTTTCGAGAGCTTCACTCGACCCTCGCTTGAGTGTTAGCTCGAGCGAAGTACAGAAAACCTACGTTCGCTCGACACTCGCTCGAGTGTTCGCTCGAGCCAATGTTCACAGAAGTGAACATTTCTGTTCCTATAAATACCAAACGGCGCCCACTTCTTAGATAACTTCAGAAAATCACTTTTTGTCTTGTTTTTAGTGTTTTCTTGAGAGGGAAGTTCTAGAGTGAGTTTTGAGAGATAACTTCCTTGTGAAGTTTTGTTGTATTCATCTGTACTCCATCTCTGTTGATAGTGAAATCTTCGATACCGACCCCACCAGTGGACGTAGGCTCATTTTGAGTCGAACCACTTAATTCTTGGTGTTCTTTCTGTGTGATTGTCATCTTTTCTTTCGTTTAGTTCCGCTACTATACTTCGAGTTAGTCTTAGATATACAGTTATTCCCAACAGTTAATTTGTTTAGTGTACCGTCAATTTGCACAAAATATGACTCCAAGACCATTTCGAGCTCCTTTACATCAAGGTTCTTGTTCCCACCACTGTGACTAGTGCTAGTTCGGTTCCCACCAGGGTTGTCAGGGTTATGTCCACCTTTGTAAACATTGGAACACCCACCAGTTTGCAAAGATATTTCGGGAGGCATCATCCTGATAAAATGCAATGGGAAATTCTAGATGCGACAGAAGCCAATAGAAGGTTGTAATTTATAAGATAAAAATGAGACTTATTTAGTTACGTGCCTATCATGCATATCTGATTGAGAGGCTTCATCAACCATTTCATCTATCTCATTCATTGAGGAATCAGAAGAATCTTCTAGGTTTTGATGAACCAACTTTTCTGTCAAATACATTTCAGCCATATCTTCTTCATCATCTAGCAAGTTTTCTAATTCATCCCTTACCTGAACCATCATGAGCATGAGTACCACAATTAAAAGCAAATATGCAAATATGGAATACAACAGTGTGGTTCTATTGTTCTGCCATCCAAACTATATACGAACAACCATGTACAAGGCGTTATCATCTTAACTGATTGATAAAATGCATATTGGTTCTCAATCCTAACACAACAAATTAACCTTTTGAACACGTCCGGTTATAGCAACCAAGCGGCTTTTAATATGGCGAACACGGTCCAAATTGAGAGTACTAATCGTTGAAGTCAGCTTATCTAACGCAGAATTAGCCTCCTGATCCAACGTCCTTGCCTAGTTAGGTGACAACGGAGAGGAAATAAAAGTAAGCTATATCAGACACACACAGACACACACAAGCTGACACGCAAGAAAAAACTATCAAATGGAAAAGGGAATAACATTTACTTCGGTTTCTAAGCAACTGCAAGCAGCCTCGAGGCATGCCTCCAATGCAACAAACTCAAATGGAAGAACTGCTGATCCATCTTGATTCTCAATGTCACGCTTCCCCTCCACCTTACTGGACTCATCTCGATTCTCAGACACCCTTGACTCATGCGGTATATCTAGTTCATACAAATTCTTCCCGTTTGAACCATCACCATTGCCCTCCTGAAAAAGCAACACATTAAATAACAAAAGCTACAAAAAGAAACAATAAACCAGCACAAAGAAAAGAAAAGGAGGTCTGGTCTACTCCTCAAGTACTGTCTAAAAGCCATATTGGTCTAGTAATCAACTTTTTTTTTTAGACAAAGTCTAGTAATCAACTTGAATCATAGGTTGAACCTATGATGTTATTACAATCTTTAAATATTAAGGACAAAATAAACAGAAAATGATTTGAACTTAGGATGAAACTCAAACACGTGGCTAACTAATAGAAAGAGGATATAGCTAGCACGTTAGCTACGAATTAAACCATATGTGGCCGGCAAAACTAAATGCGTAGCACACGTGTCATACATGATTGATGGCATGGACGAAATGATGATATTAAGGAGAGGCAAACTGACAAAGTATATCTAAATTAATTAATAACGAAAACGAAACTAAGGGAACCTTACGAAATCATTGACTAGGATAGATACCTCCAACCAACCAACTTGATATTTAGATGCGTGGTGGTGACTCAGAAGACACCTCTGGAGCTCCTCTATAAAGGGAGTTACAGATGGGTCTCGCAAATTCAGCAAAAGAACCTCATGAGCCGTAATTATGGCTTTTACATGCTCCAGATTGATCACGATCGCCCTCTCACGGCCTAGAATGGTTGATGGGTAGGAGAGAATTGGGTCGAGGATCCGGAGGTCTCGGGCGGGGAGACCCGTGCGGCGCATGATGGCATGCTTCCCGGCTTCCACCACATGCGCCTTTCCCATTGTATCCACCACCATCCAGGCCCGAATCCCGGTTCCCTTTTTTCTTAGCCACGTGGAGGTGGTCAGTACCTGCTCTGGGCTGTCTTCTGATTGCCCAATGTCGTCGTAAAGATCACAACCGCTCATCTCTCTTTCTCTCTTCCCCGGTGTCTCTGTGTTTCTTAGTGGGTACTAACTCCAACAAAGAGGCTACAATAAGCAGATGAGAGGGAGTGCCAGGTTGCAACTGAACAAGATGGCACCGTGTCTGGTTAATACCAGAGAGCAAAAGTATGATGTGTGTGACTATAAAGTCAAGATTTTTGTTTTTATTGAGGTAGATTGTATCTGGATTTTGAGTATTTGAAGTAAGTAATCAATTAAGGAAAACCTTTGCTAAACAAAATAGTAACAATTCTTTTCATACTTTTGCAAGTACTTGCCTGAATTAAAAGTTGGGCTACTAAGTGGGACAGCCCAAAATAGGTAGCACGAAGCCCAAAGTTGATGGTTGATGTGGGTGAGTGCCTGGTTTCAACTTATGGCTATTGGGCTGAAATCATCCATGTAAGCGGAGCCGATTTATTTAATTACTGGTCTTAAAACCAAAGTTTTTTCATAGATTCTGAAATCAATCAAGTTTACTGAAATTCAGTCCAAAAACTATTGGGTGGTGGTTCACGCGTGTAATTTCATGCTTCAGTTTTCATAGTTTTTATTTCGAGTATGTTTCTCGTTAGTTTTTTAATTAATTTAATTAAAGAACTGACAACACACAGCAAATCGACTACCCGACGATCAAGGAGCCACGACCACATTTTCTCATGCTTTTATTTTTGGAACTTGTACGTACTTGTCCAATTATTACATAATAATTAGAAAAACGAGCTCACTCTAATGAGAAAGAAGCCGTTTGATCATAATTTGGAGCTACAATTCTCACTATAAAAAGTAATAAGCAAACCATCTATCGATCATGGCAAGGCATTCCTTAGGCTTGTACTCCGGTGCTGTGTGACCCGCGCCCTGCACAAACCAAAACGACATTATATATGCATAACAGATTTTCTTTCGTGAATACGATATATAGGGAATTATATATATTGCGAAGCATGGATAATTCTTGCCTTTATAGTTGTGAATGTCAAACTGTACTTTTCCTCTGTATAGATCGTGACGTATCTGAAGAAAACAAATTGAGATTTATCATGCATAAGATGGTAGCAAATTAAAAAAAAGGAAAATCATACTGTCTAGATCAAAGGAGTAGGGTCACAAATTAATTAGGTGGTCATGGAAGTTCACCCTGCAATTTGGCCATCAACAAACCAAGGTCTCCAGTCATCCTTTACAGACAAGTCCAGTAATTCAATCCATTCTAATGTGCCCACATATGGAATTGACATGTCATGATCACCGCTACACGAAGAGAAGCTCTTTAGGTTAGGAATGCTTAGAGAATTTTGAAATAGAGTCTAGTCCAAATATATATATATATTATTCTATTTTTTTTTATAAAAAAGTCGGCACTCAAATTTTATTGATTACTTTCATTTGTGGCGAAGGAAAATCATGGTTATAACAAAACCGTGATCACCGTTACTAGGGTTAAACTAGGGTTAAACTGACACACCAAGCTAAGCCCAAGGCAGGGGAGGGAGGGCATAAGCTTGGCATGGCAATCACAGGAATTTATTACAGTAGTTCCTTGTTCGATCGATAAGTATGAGTAGCGAAATTCTCATAGAAGGAGCATACATAGATCTAGTACGTACGTAGTACCTGTAAACTAGAGCTCGAAGATCTTTCTTGGTGAGGTTTCGGTGGTAATCAATACTTGTTATGATATTGTGTGTATATGTTAGGGTATTATTGCATCTCTCCCAGTCTGTTATGGTTCCCTGAACAATCACAGGCCAACTTAAACATATTTAGTGATCATCAAACCGTAATGAATTCAAATTCTATCTCGATTATAATTACCATACGTACTACTATATACCTCTCGAATGTGGAGAGCCTTTTGCACCGATTTATCATTCGCCCAAATGAGGGAGTACACATAGTTATAGCACTGGAAATAATAAATATGCTGAATGATTATAAAATAGTCATAATTTTGATAGAGCTAGCCTAGCACATCTCATCTCGAAGAGTTGAAATTTGTGTACGTGTGTGTGTGTGAGAGAGAGAGAGAGAGAGAGAGAGAGAGAGATACCCGACACCATGGTTCAAGAACTTGATCTGGTGTTGAATGGAGTATATCTATGAAATTATCATCATCGAGATGAGGGCTCAAACTCCAGAGTTTATTCGGCTTTGGAGGCTGCGAATAAGCGCAATTTGGTTCCAAGATTTGGGCAATATATATATTGGCTATGCACTACAAATTCCATCGCTAAATTAATATTCATTGCCCAATCAAACTAATTGACAACATCATGACTTGTGTAATCCAGAATTAATGTTCTTAATTAATCCTAGCTACTCACCTCATTGACCTCTCGAAGATCTTCTACACATTGTGTATTGTTTGGATCCGGATTTATATAGCTTCCTTGGCAGTTTCTCTTAGTTGACTATAAGCACATATATAGATAATAAATTACAGAGTTTTAGAATGAGATATACTTTTTTTGTAGCCAAAAATGAAAATAAATTACAAGAGAGTATCGGTACTTCTATACATTGTATATAATACTGGAATAGAATTATATAGAATCTTAATAACAAGTATAGTACTCCTTCGTAGAAAAATATTACTAAAAGCATTCATTGGCTAACTAATTAAGATTGATCAGGACTTCACCTGATAAAGTCTATCGGATATAAGTGCTGTTCGATGAGCGAATTTTAGTCTTGCATTAGTGTCCCAAATCTCATGTGTTAGTGGGTTACCAATCACAAAACCCTGTGTCGAATTTTCCAAACTATAAGTCTATCGGATATAAGACATTAATAATGATCAATACGATTGAGCTAAATGCAATTCAAATGACTATATATATATATATATATATATATATATTGCTATAAGTACATACTTTGAGATTCAATGGTGGCCAATGTCCAATCTCGTTACCTACAACATGCACATGAAGACGAGTAATCATGCCGCAGCAACTAACATATATAGAAAAACAATAAAACTCTGTTTCTGTTATTTATCGAGCTTTTAGCGGAGATCATGATTAGTTATTTTTAATAAGAGTAATGTTAGATACAATACTTTTAGGATGTGCAAGTTCCGCATACTATATTTGAAAAAAAAAAATAGAGTCTACCATTTAAAAAATGATTTTTAATATAAGTTTTAAATTTACCCATTTTTTTCAAATGAGACTTGCAAACCCTAAGACTCAAATATAATTTATATTCTAACACATATGATAACAAGAAGGATAACAATAAGGACGTTCTCCAATTTCTTCCAAATAATGATGAAAACGAAAAGGAAATTAATGTGATCAACAGAATATATCCGAATTTGTTTAAATTTTGAAATCATATTAACATAGTTTATTTAGAATGAAACTGGATCGAAGCTTAACTAATAATATATAATTTACCATTTGAAACTTCTTGAACGATGATCGGGACGGTTTTTCCAGAATAAGAATCGCCGGCAATATAGAGCGGATTTACAAGAAACGTGGAATGAGCCATGAGCCACTACAGTATATATAACAAAGTCTCAAATAACGTAAGTATCTGCCTCATTTGGATGATGAGATGAGATGAGATGATTTTAGATTGATGAAAGTTGAAAGTTCATGAATAAAATATTGTTATAATATTATCTTTTAATATTATTATTATTTTGAGATTTAAAAAAATTGAATTGTTTATGATATTTTATATACGAATTTGAGAAAATTTTAATGATGAAATGAGATGAAACTATTTCTATATCCAAACGAGACCTATATGTTTGTACATGCATGCATGAGTTATCCTAAAATATTACAATTAAAGCTACTAATTCTAACGTCGGTTGGGTTAGGTTAGATGAACCGTGATCGTGGAGATATTCTTAATTTTCTGCTAAATGCATGTATATTCATACATATATATATTGAGATTAAACCCCGGCCCTTCGGTAAATTAATCCGAGTCCGCTCACCTTTCTTAAAAATTCATAGGTTTGTGCTGTTGACGATGTATCGTTGATGTTGTATGCTTCCCAAGTTGTTGCATATGAGAATCCAGTACCGACCGGTGCATCCAAAAATATTATGTTCGCAATCTAAAAGTTCAACCCAAATTACTTCGATCATAAAATGTTATGTTCTAGTTTACACATCAAATAATATATCTTACTTTTGTCCACGAGTACGGGTTCAATTCCAACGTTGGTTTGTTCCCACTAGAGTTTGCATAGTCAAAAGTAAAAGGACCTACACACACGAATGCGCGCCAAATCATAGAGTCAATGAATTAGCAAAAATTAGTAGTCCACAACACTCTTTTATGTTTGAATTTGCCAAAAGCTTGATGGCCTAATAACATATAATCCGATTCTCCAAATGAAAAACTTGGGTTCGAAACCCCACCACCCTTATAAAAAAAAAAGTTTATGTTTGAATTTAAGACTCCCGAATAGGAAATAAATAGACACAACAAGTAGATCTTACAATATATGTATTGTAAAATTTACTTGACGCTCTATCTCTCTTTCTATTTAAAATTTTTAAGTAGTAATAAAAAAGTAAGCGGATAAATTTCCGCCACACCAAACAGAAAATAGTAACTAATTATGTTAAAACTAAAAATAATCACACATTATTCAAAATAATACGGCCTCCATGTGGTTGATGCACGGACAAATACACCACAGAAAAAACGGAACAAGTCATTAATATTTTTAATATTCATGTGAACATTAATATTTTATCGACCCTTCATAACTTTGGCTGCAACAACGATGCTCTCATGTGTACTTGTCCTCATTTCAAGAAAAAAATAAAAAATAAAAAATAAAGCTAAAAAAGGAGCGATCTGCTGTACTCTCAAATTTATTCATTAGAATAATGATAGGATTACTATTTTATTACTATCTATTTATTATTCTTTTAATTTCATATTTAATTTTTTTTAATTTTTAATTTTACTTAATAATTAAGAAAGTAAGTATTAGTAAATTTATATATTTTTTTAATTTTTTCTTAATTATTAAGGATATTAAAAAAATACTTAAAAGAAAATAATAAAAAAATTTGAAAAATTTGAAATGCACTTAATTGGATAGTAACAGGATAACAACCCAATCACTACCCTTTGTGGGAAAAAAAATCTTCCAAGTATTATGCTAGTTAAATTAATTATAGGGTGCGAAACACGTTCTCAGGAAAGGAGGACGCGGCCATGAAACCGAAAATTATTATTAAGTTGAGGAAGAGTTTTTCAGCCATGATTTGTAAAAATTAAATAACAGAGAGATCAGACAGAGATGGCTACAAGCTGGGAGAAATATACGATACCAATTTCAAATAAAAGGCCAGAGAGACCGGAACAACCAGGACCACCGGTGAGCCAAAGCACAAGAGGGTCATCCTTGGGATTCCTTTCAGACTCGATGAAGTAATAAAACAGTTGCACCTCGTCTAACTCTCCAACGCCAATGTACCTTCGTCTCATGTAAAAACAGAATCATGCATATAATTAAACTGATCTCTCTATACATACATACATACATATATATATATATATATATATATATATATATGGAATGCTGTAATGCAACATGTGTTATACACACTGACCCGGTTTCAAGTTTGAAGGGAAGCTTGCCAGGGAAACCTGGAAGAGTGTCGATGATGGACTGCGACTCAACTGAGTTGGAGATCAGGAGCAATACATGAACAAGTACTACTACAGACAACCACATTGTGAGATTACAACTACTACGGCAACGTCTGAATATATAGATTTCAGAGGTGGTACTGAAGGTGCCCAGCAGTCTGCATATAACCAGCTTTCCCTCGCTAATAATGTAGTCATGTGCTGCCATCATCCCCGGCCCCTATATATATATATATATGAACAGTATCAATTAAGTTACCAAGGCAGCCTAGTAGATATATATACATCGAAGGTACCGACGATATCATTAATTTGAATTTGTAGCTCGTGGGAAATGATGTAGGAAGAGAAGGCCGTGACGGTATCTTGACGGGTAGGTTTAAAAACTGGTAGCTACGGAGCTACCTTCCTAGTTCGTATACACCAAGTTACCAGCGACCAAATGCATGATAAAGGTGTTAAATATTAATATTTTAACATCAATATTAATAATTGTATCTTTAATTTTCTATAATCTACACTAATATAATAACAACAGTTAAAAAATGTATATCTCTCTTTTACAATTTGATAAAGATTTTGACCTGATCATGAGAGAATGATCATCTTAATAATTTTACCTCCGAGTGTCTTTCGATGGCTAGAGGCACAATAATGCTGTAGGTGAGAACCCTTAACCCTTGATCAGTACTATTTATAGACTTCTGGCTATTAAAAAATCTAAAACTTTGTGTTTGACTGTTATTAGAGATATCAAGTTATATTATCTTTTAGGAGTTTTCTTATCCCATTATAACTCATTTATTAACTGATAAATTTTGAGCTATTCCAAACTCTATCAGTATGAGTGTATGAGACATAAAGTTTAAATAAAACTCTTACACAAGGATCGACGAAATATCATGTATCGTTTTGTTCAACTTTTTTTTTTTTTTTTTTACTTCTTAATTTTTATTAGGGGAAAAATATGTATTCATATGAAATACATATGACTAACGTTTCAAATCAAGTTATTTATTGTGTAATGATGTGAGAAAATGAATAGAATTATATATGAATTATGAAGAGTGTTGATGATGGATTGCGACTCAGAGCATCCTCATTGGCTTGGCCAAAGTTGAAGGATGATTAAAATTTAGATAATCTGTGTCAAAAAGACCTCACATTGGATTGGACATTTCTAAAACAATTTGGATTTCAACTACATTGCTTCACCAAATATAGCTAACCACAATTGCTTCATCAAACATTAAAATATTAATTTCTCACTCCAAGCAAAAAAATTAAATTAATCAAAATATAATTAATTTAACATTTAGAATATAATTATTATTAACATTTAATAATACTTTTTTTAATATTAATTTAATTAGAATATAATTATTATTAACATTTAATTGGTAGAACTATAAAATGTGATAAAATTAAATTAAATTAATTAATTATTAAAATAATAATATTTTGTTATTATATAGAAAGTAAATAGATAATTCAATGTGGGGATTGAATTTAAACGAAATATACAAATATAAATTCATGTTATATTAACTAAAATCTGAAGATAGATTTGACCAATACAATGAGAATGCTCTCAACCGAGTTGGAGATCAGGAGCAATACATGAACAAGTACTACTATAGACAGCCACATTGTGAGATTGCTACTGCTGCTACAACGTCTGAATATATAAATTTCAAATTTCAGAGATGGTACTGAAGGTGCCTTGCAGTCTGCAGACTGCACATAACCAACCTTCCATCGCTAGCTAATAATCTAGCTAGTTTGCTATGTACCGTCATCCTCGGCCCCAATATATTTTCATGAATAATGATAGATTTATTATTCTCCTGTCATTGATCATTTATTATTTATTATTTATTTTATTTTTATTTAATAATTAAAGAAGTGACTATTAATAAAGTTGTATGTTTTTTTAATTTTTT
This sequence comes from Juglans regia, assembly GCF_001411555.2. Lineage (NCBI taxonomy): Eukaryota > Viridiplantae > Streptophyta > Magnoliopsida > Fagales > Juglandaceae > Juglans > Juglans regia. Next base: position 1,751,291 of record NC_049913.1, read on the forward strand.
CTCAATAATTAAGATTTAATAATACTTAAATAGTTAATTCTAAATTAATAAAATGGTATTTAAATTAAAATACTACTAAAATTTTAAATTAAAATACAAATAGTTAAGATTTATTAATACTTAAATAGTTAATTCACCTAGCCGTTCATTTTCCACGTGAGGCTTGACTTGCAGGACCAGTTCAACATAGATGGATGTATCCCATTGAACGATTTCTTGGAAAGTTGAAACGAATAGTGGATAACAAGGCCCGACCAAAATGATCAATTATAGAAGCATATATTGACGATGAGTGGCATACCTTTTGTTTCAAATATTTCCACGGAGTTGACACTCGGCTTGATCGGCCGGAAAGAAACTTTGAACGTTGACCAAACAAGACAACAGAATGTGTTTTCTATGTTTTCCTAACAAGTACGTCCAATTGGTGTAGTGCGTGGTTATGACTTGTGTGGAAGAGAATTTGAGAAAGATCAGTGGTACGTGCTGAACAATTGCCTTGAGATAGATAACCACTTGAAGTACTTATAACTTTTTCTTAATTTAAATTCGCTCATTTACTTTAAAAAAATTCTAAGAATATAAAAGATTTGTGGTAATCATCAATTTCAGTGATCATATTAACGTGCTCAAGGAACTGAGAGTAAATGATATAAACCAGGAATATGAAGAGGAGTTCTCGAGATAGTTTGAAGAACGGGTAATGATATTACATATCCTTTACTTAATAACTAATGAAAAAAATATTGATTTAAATTTTGATATAATATATACTTTACTCAATATGTAGGTTGTACAAATACTTGCGAATAATTCAAATGATATATCGGATGAACCGTATGGATTGATGCGTGGCCCGTCTAGACGCACTGCTTGATATTCTGCATGTGTTTATCTGGGAAGTAGGTATAACACAATGGATCGAGATTGTTATAGGAAAACCCAAAATAGTAGTGTCTTAGTCGAAAGAAGTCATGATGGAGAAAACATTAATTTCTATGAGGTTATTACCGATATAATTGAAATGAAATATTTGGGAGAGCTTGCGGTGTATCTGTTTAAGTGTGATTGATGAGATTTAAGCAATCCTCGAACTGGAGTCCGTGATGAAGAATATTTTTTAAGTGTTAATACATCAATAAAATGGTATGAAGATGATCATTTTATTTTGGCTTCTTAAGCATCTTAAGTATTCTATTTAGATGACCCGGAGTTAGGAAATCAATGGCGAGTAGTACAAAACTATTATCTAAGAAATATATATGATGTTATCCCTCAGGCGGAATGACAAGTTGAAGAAGAAGATGACCACTCTACTCAAGAAGCATGCCAAGAGAGTCAACCCACCTTAAATTTGTTTGTGAATTTGAGTCAGTATGAGATGATTCCATTAAATAAAGAAGATATTGAAGTTGAAATTGTTTATGCGATAATTGAAGAAAATGTTGAATCATCTGAAGTATCTATAGATGATGAGAGCAAATTGTCAAATGAAACTGATACAAATTATGATTAACCAATTATGTGTTAACATTACACTTGATGACAAATATTTTACTTATTAAATGTATCAGTAGTTTAAAATTATGCCACCAAAGAGGAAGGAAGTTCGCAACCCATCTCCACTTGTTCCTAGCTCTCATTTAGACTCACGATTAGAGATTGACTCTACGGAACAAGGTAAAAATCTAATAGACATATAATAGAGATTGATTATAATGTTATAATAGACATATAATAGAGATTGATTATAATGTTATAATAGACATATAATAGAGATTGATTATAATGTTATATTTTATAGAGTCTACAGTACAATCTTGTTAAGGTCGAGGCACCACTAGAGAGGTGACGTTGGAAAAATATCGTAAGGTAGGTAAGATTAAGGTTAACATTCCTGACGAACATACCGGAGGCAAAAGACAACCAGCAGCTTGGCTTGCATCGCATGTGAATGCTCTTATACAAACTTATGCACCTTTGGCAACGACTTCATGGAAGGAAGTGCCCCAAGATGTTAAAGAGCTTATCTAGAAGCGTTGTTTGGTAATATTTAAAACATTGATTTAGTAGAATAAATTTCTATATTTTACTTAATTTAGAATATTATAAATGATAATATGTTTGTGACTATTTTTTTAAGGATGATTTTGAATTAAATTTTAGTCGGAGAGAGGAGCGTAAGACTGTGGAAGAGCTTATGGGTAATGCATTCCGCAAATATAAGGCGATATGTTATGATCATTATAATAAGTTTGAGAAGAAGGAAGATGCACGTCAACATCCTTTTTAGGATGTCCGATTTTCTGAGGGTGAAAAAGTTTGTGACATGTTTGAGGATCCATCATATTCGGTATAATTAAATTTAATTATTTTACTTGTCCTATTTTTCATTTTGTTTCATAATATTTTCAATTTTTTTGCTGGAGCGAAGTTCTATAAACAAAACAAATAGATCAAAATTGAAGATTAATCATCATGCAGACTCAAGATCTTTCTATCGCCTCTCTAAGAAATTGGTATTGCTATTTTTTTATTATTGAATATAGTTAATTATTTGGATGAATCATAATGACTTTATATCTTAACACATATTTATTGTAGCAAGATTCAGATAACAATTATGATCTGACAAAATTATATGCTGCATCGTACACTAATTGTAATGGAGAGTACTCATCCTGATGCCCATGAAAATTATGTAAGTATTATAACCTGTTTTGATTAAATATATTAGAATATTTATGACGATATTAATTATTTATCTTATATATGTCTAGGATAAAATGGTTGTCCTACGTGTTGAATCTGCGTCTGATCAAAATTCCTCAACAAATGATATTGATATTTTTACTCAAGTCTTGGTCAACGTTCAGGATATTTGAGGGGTTTGTGTCATTGTGTAAAGCCTTCTCCCTCTTCCTCTTCTTACGGGTTTGCATCTATGACTTCTATAGCGCTAAAGAATGCAAATTCTAGAATCGAAGAATTGACTGCAAGGCAACATGAGTTAAAGGCTCAATTGACAAAACAAGCGAACATGGAGATGCGCCTCAAACAACATGAAGAACAACAAGAATAGTTTAGAAAATCAATGCAACTCCAAATGCAACAGCTTATACAACAGTACTTGCCTCCAAGCAACTGATGGTTTTTTGCGCACAGATTTTGGGATTATCTATTTACGTACGAACAATGCCAGTCTCACGGTTATTTATTTAGTTCGCACTTATTATAAAACTTTTGTGAGTATTAAACAGTTTTTAATGTATTTTTTCAAATATTATGAATGTCTATTTAGTTTTTTTATTATTGAGTTTAAATAAAATAGTTATCATTCGAACGACCATATAACGTTTGAACGCAATTTATTAAATCGTTCGAACGATCACATTACGTTCGAATTTCCATTTATTTTTGAAGTGTTTGAACATATCTTCTACCATTCGATCTGCCCTTTTAACGTTCGAACAGAAAGCTAAATTTATACCGTTCGAACTTGTGTATAATTTATTTGTGCTCGAACGTATTTTGCAGTCGTTCAAATAAATTAATCCTGTTCGAACGTAAAATTGTAACTGTTCGAATGATATTGTGAGACGAATTTCAACCGTGACAAAAGAAATTCCTGTTCGAACGTGTTCGAATAGTTTCCTTCAAATTCGTTCCAAAAAATATTTTGGGATGAAATGACTATAATTTGGGATAATAAATGTCATCCATAAAGAGCCTTTCTGTTGCAGTGGAAGCTCATTGTGTATCTGCCATGATTTTTAAAAGAAAAAAAAATAGTTCTTCAGGCCAGTGAGATCATCCTAGCTAGTGAGATCATACAGTGAGATCATACAGGCAAGAAAACTGATTAAATTTGACAATACAGCTAGGCTAGAGATCATGACTTCAATTTGAAAACTTAACGAGGTACCAACCCGTCAACTTGACCCTCCACAAACCACGGCTCCCAACCACTTTCGAGGGTCATATTCAGAGTTCTTATCCATTGTAGGGTGCCAATCTATGAAACAGACAGGTCTTGGTCTCCGCCGTGAGACGGAGGGCGGGGGAGGGGAATCATTAGAATATTAATTAATCGAGTTAAAAAATGTACTGTATTAACAAATATGATTGAAGATATCAAAATTTAAGATGAAGAGCAGTACGTAGTATTATTGATCATTTGATATATTTTTCACCAAGCACTCAAATATATCGAAAAAAAATGAGAAATATGAAGTGATGCGCTCTCACTTGTAAATCAGAGATCGGTAACCTGTCCGCTCTGTGAAATTACGATGGTAATCAACGCTACTTATAACATTATATGTGTAGGACATGGTCCTATTACATCTCACCCAGTTCTTGATGGTTCCCTGAGAGTCATCATAATTCATATGTAGCGAAGTTAGGAATTAATAACAGTAGTGGCCGGAAGTCTATATATATATATATATATATATATACATACGTACCTTCCGTATGTGTAGCGCATTTTGTACATTTTCATCATTAGCCCAAATGTAAGAAAGCAGTACGTAAGTATAACTCTGTAAGTAAATGAAGAATTAAGCTATATAGTTTACAATATCATGATCATTTGGTACCATAAATATTAATATCAGTTTATGTATATAGAGTAGGATCGAGTAAGCTGCAGGGGGAAAAAAGCAGATGATTAGGTTACCCGGCACCATAATGCAGGGGGTGGTTTAGACCATGAAAGGAGCTGTAAAACATTCCTCTGGTAAAAGAAGAACTCAGTTAGTCATTCTGAATTAATGCTCATTATAAAACTGAAACTGAATTTTATTTTCTGTCTTCAAATATGGTAAAAGAAGAACAACTCCAATGAATAATAATTTTCTCACATCCTCGAATGCTGCAAGATCTTTGACACATTGTACATGATTTGCTGGATGTACGACCACATACTCGCCCTGACAGCTTTCTTTCGATGACTGGAAATTTAGAAGGGAAAAAAACAACAATGAGAGTGACAGATCAAAACATATATTGTCGTGAATCGACTATGATATAGTGCACATAATATAAACATAAACACAGGACATAAGTGCTGCAGGCATTCAATTCAAGTTTTGAGAGATTTACTGCATAGAGTTCATCAGATATAAGTGACACACGATAAGCATATTCGATTTCTGCATTGACATCACCACGACGATCTGTTACTGGGTTGCCAAGTAGGTATCCCTATTTTCAATTGATTTAGTCATGACATACCAGAAACCCAAATCAGGAATATTGCAATATTAATTGAAAATCTAATGCTACAAAACAAGCTCTAATAATGATGCAATTATTTCTGCAATAAAAGTAATTACATTGAGCTTCAGGTAGGGGTCCATAAATTATATATTACCATTATATATTTCTTCAACGATGATTGGAACGACAATGCCTGAATAAGAATCACCACCTACGTAAAGTGCATTTGACTGGAATTGTGGGTGATTTATCAGCCACTGTTTCACAAATCGAAAAATAAAATTTAAAACACAGCGCGCGCGCTCTTTGTTAGATACATATATAAATAATTATATGATAATTTTTTTTTTTTGTGGACTTTCCAAGGAATTAATTTATATATTTACTTGGGAGTAGGAAAACTGAGTGATCTCTGGTCGAATAATATATTTATATTTCACTCACCTTCCGCGGGAACTGATAGGTTTGTGCACGCTGAGATTTTATCGGTGATATTGTAACCTTGGGAGGTTCTTGCATATGAGAATCCCGAGCCGACGGGAGCATCTAAGAATATAATGCTGGCAACCTGCAGGATATTAAATCATGACCGTCTAATTAATTAATTGCTTATGATATATTTACGGTATTGGAGGAGGGCGAGATGTTGACATGCATACGCATGAATATGGGTTCAACAAAAGGGGTCCTAATCTTCATAATTGAATTTAAGTGGTCCAACATTATATAATATATTAGTGTGCATGCAGAGATAACAATTAATCAATTTAAGGCATCTTGGGACCAATGTTTTTTGTTTAATTTCTCTCTATTTAATTTGTATTTTTGGGATCTGATCAGGTAATTCGATCTCTAATTGACATGATAAATGATATAATATCAACCAATATCAATTTTGTAATATTGTCTTCAAATATATTAATATAATAATATGGTCAATTTCTTTTGTTAAATAAATTATATGCAAAATTTAATTTGACCCATTCCATTACATAGTACTGTTAATAGAGGTAGGTGTGTCTATAACTTGATCTAAAAATAAATATAAGAGTATCATGTGGTGGGTCCTTATTTCCGTTTTTGCTTTGATCGAAAACAATGTAATGTAGGAAGAATACAAGTTTAAAACAAAAACACACACAAATTAAGCATCGATCGGATTATAGAATATTTCTTACGTACCCAGTTTCAAGTTTGAAACTTGAAAGGCAGTTTTCCGGGAAATCCTGGTAGAGTCTCCACAATTGACTGGGAGTCAGCCATGCACATTAGGACAATCAGAAACACCAGCACAAAAACCAGAGTGATGGAAGCCGTGGATGATGAGGTACTGGACATCGTTCTGAGCACGAGTTGCCGATATCCTGCCATATCTAAAACAAAGCTACCCATATTAAATGAAGGACAATGCTAGAGTCACTGTTGGGCTCTTTATGTTATGTGTATTTGTTTTTTGTTTTTTTAATATTTTTAAATATTTCTAAAAAATAAAAAAATTCACAACATTATTAAAAAATAATTTTTTAATCACGAAATAAAAAATAGTTACAAAAAATATTATTCTTCCCATTGGAGCTAACAAAAAAGTTATTAATCATTAAAAAACACATTAAAAAACACTCCCTTAAAAGTGTTAAAAAAATATTTATTTATTTTTTATTTTATTAAAAGTGTTAAAAAAATGTTGTGATTTTTTTTTAAAATATTTAAAAGTGTTAAAAAAATCTATGTAAAGAAAAGAAAAAAACACACACACACACACACATAAAAGAGCCAACGTTAGCTCAAGCATTTTCCTTAAATGAAACATCAATAGTTCGGTCCGATATTGATTTTATTTTTCTTAAAACAGGTTAAAATCGATCTGGTTTTGATTTTTCTTTTTCTAAAACTGGATGGGTTCATATATATATTATAATTTTTTATATTGTATATAATTTTTATATATGATATATAATTATATATAAAATAGTTTTGTATTATATGATAAATTACTAATTAATATAATATTAAATTTTAAAATCTTTTATCACTATAGTCTATAATATAATTATAATATATATTATATATACTACAATATATTATCACTATAGTATTATATACTATAATATATACTATAGTATAGTATATAATATATTAAAACCAAAAAATCGGACTGAATTGGACATAAACCGGTAAAACTAGAAGTACTGGTTTAAGGGAGTAATCGGTGTAGAATTGGTTCTTGAAAATGTAAAACCGGCGTATACCGGTTCGGTCCCAAATTTTGTCTAAAATCAGATTAAACCAGACCGATTACACCCCTATGTATAAGTATGTATGGGATGTTCTTAAATTTCTGCCAAATTAATAATTAGATCTCTTACGTACGTACTTTTATCCACGAGTAGGGGTTCAATTCCAATGTTGGTTTGTTCCCACTAGAATTTGCATAGTTGAAAGATAGAGGACCTATACAAGAATCATGTCAAATTATAGAGTTATTATAACAAGGTCGGTTAATAAAAATAGCTAGCAAGGAGTCCACCACATCATCCCGGGTGTGTAAATTCTGCATGCCGTTCATTTAAAAAAGTAGGCTTGAAATCCACGTGAAGCAACTTTCTAATTTTCATCATGTACCCTATTCTTTTTTATTTAAAATTGAGACTACACATCTTAAGATTGTATGATGTACTAAATTTATAGAGTATTCATATAGGTTAACTCAAAAAATGCAAAAGATTAATAAGAGTCCACTACTTCTTTGTGTATATATATATATTTCTTTAGTCGAAACATTCAAATTTGGATATTATAGTACTTGTATACATACTGATTAATTAATATTCCAAGTTTCTCTAGAATTCATGAGCAGCTAGCTAGCTAGCTAGCTAGGAAGTTAATTCATGACATGTAGGTGCAGGTGGTACTGAAGGCAAAGTTTTAAAAATCGTTTCGTATCGGTTGGTACGGCCGGTATTTGTCGTACCGGCCACTGGGCCGGTACAGGTACTACCTGTATTTCGTACCGGTCGAAATACCGGCCCTTTCGGCCTGTACCGGCCGATATTTCGGCTTTCGTTTTTTTTTTTTCAAACTACAAGCTTATTTTTTGACCCTTAATTCAGATTAGACTATTTATAATTTATATATATGTATTTATATATAATTTATTTATATATAGATTATTATTTTGGAATATAATTTTGAAATATAATTTATTTATATATCGACTATTATGAAATGTTATCCCGAAACGCTATCCTGAAACGGTACCAGTACCGAAATATTTTGTTTCAGTGCCTTGATCGGTACAGCGTCCGATACGGTATTCAAAACATTGACTGAAGGTGCCTGGCCTGCACATAAATCTAGATAGTACGAAGAGATCAAAGGTTATTGCCTTGACAGGTAGGTTTAACTGTTAGCTGCATTGGCCTCGTAATTGGTCATGAATTAGTTGTACCCAGAATTTTTTAGCCTGTTAATAAAGGGGATTTTGGTCCAATATGTACTAAAATATTATCACGAAATTCTAATTTGATTTTTTTGGTCCATCTCGTATGCCAGTTCTGCTATGAACAACTGGGGTAACCGGTTGTAAAAAAAAACAAAAGGCAAAAAAGCAAAAAAGAAAACATAAAGAAAGAAAAATGTTGGAAGTAAAGCAGAACATATTTTTCTACTTCAATAGTTGAGCAGATTTTTCTTCTTTCTTCAAGTGAGAAAGACCACATTTCAAATGTAAAGTAGAGCACACATTTTTTTTTTCTCAAATCCTTCGCCTTTAAGGCTTATCTCATTCTCTTTCTTCTTCCGATTCTACATTTTGGTTTTCTTTTCTTGAGAAAGTGCGAGAAAATTAAAAAGGCAGCTGAATAGGGATATAGCTTTCTTTGATTATCTTGTCTAGGCTACTTCTGTATTTTTTGACCTAGGATTTTTGAATAGATCCAATTGTTGGGTAAGGTTTTTTTTTTTGTTTTTTGGATTTCCCCTTTATTTCTTCACCATTTTCGGTTGATCAATCAATCACAAGATTGGGTTCTAATTGTTATGTTTGACATCTCTGTCATGTTTTTGGGTTTATTTGTAAAGCAAAATTTCAAGTTTTTTTTTTTTTGCTAGCTCTATACCCATATGGTTATGAGTGTGAAATTTGTTTTTTTTTTTCCCTAATTTTTCTTGCTTTTAATTCTCATCTTAATATGCCTTTTGATTTTTCAAATCATTTTGATGAAGAGCTATTTTTTTTCTTATTCATTCTTCTCATTATGTCTTACTTTTATTTGTAAGATGTTGGTTCAATGTGTATGGTTGTGCGTTAACACCAAAACTTGAAAAATAAGAAAGAAAAATAGTAACTAAAGTTTGTTTAGAATGCTTTCGGGCGTGCCTGTTTGCAATAGTGAAACTTTCACGGGATTTGATCTTTTTTTCATTAAATTAAGTGTTTCCCTTGTGCGTGTCTGTTTATACGAAGAGGGAGAGGGAGAGGGAGAGGTCGGTTGGAGGAGAAAAGGGAGGGAGTGAAATTGGAGAGGGATCGGTTGCCTTTATTTATTACAACGGTTCTAGACTTAAACTCAATTGTGTAGCCTTTCTGATTTAGTACAGACACTGATACTAAATTTATACGAATACTAGGTACAAATAAAACATCATTAAGTAAAATAACCAAACATTTCACTTTGAATTTACATGTACCTTGCCCCCAAGACATCGCAATATGTATTGTTGCCCATATACACTTTGTGCTCTCCTGTATGTTTATCTTCAAATTTGACAAACATATATTTGTTCCTGCATATATGTCTTGTTGCTACAGAGTCAACCCACCATGAATCTGACATTGGTTCTACTAGCATTACTTTTGATACTGTCATTACAATTTCCTTACTTTTTTATGTTTTTCCTTTATTAGGACATTGTGATTTGTAATGCCCATTCTTTTCACACTTAAAATAGTTTCCAGAAAATGGTTTATTCTGTTTCATTTTTAACAATTTTTTTTTCTTAAACAGATTTGACTTCATATTGGTCTGTGTAGAACAGTTGTCTTGAGCCATCAATAAATTAGATGATTCACTATCTTTATTCATTCTCTTCATCATTTATCCTTCAAGTACTAAAAGTACTAAAAGCGATATCATTGTTATTTCATTTTGTTACTTTATTTTCACTATGTTAAAGAAGTAACAATGTGATCCCAAGATGAAAAAAGACTATTTAGTATGGTTGTAACTTGCATTTTATCAGTGAGAAGATGATCGACATCATGTAATTTTTTTGCAATTAACTCCATTTGAAGTACATGATCGCCAATATCATCATTCTCTTTCATATACGTCCAGTTATACTTATATAATAATAACTGTATATAAGTATCTGACCTTAAATCATACTTTACTTCAACTGCATCCATAATTTCTTTAGCAGTTTCATAGTCTTCGAATAAAGAAATAATATGATCACTCATGCAATGCAAAATTAAAGCTTTTGCCCATGCATTGTGTTCTATCCATTTATCTTTATTTGAAACGCTACTCTCACTTTCACTTTTATCATTTTCTACAATTTTTTTCCCATGGCTTTGGTATTGTTAATGTATATAAGGTCTTTTCATGGGTTAGAAGAAAAGTTATATTCCTTCTCTAGGTTTGAAAATTTCTTCCATTCAGTTTTTCTATCTTTGAGGGATCAATACTTTTCTTCGGTGCCATGAATAATAAATCTTAAAAATTAATCAATAAGAAGAATGTAGAAATAATAAATGTGTACTATTTAAATATAATAGTTCAACTGTGAAAAATTAAAACTATTACAGACTTAGTAATAATAATAATGACTTTGGATTTAATCTAAGGTGGCAGCCAAAAAACTCTCCTATTATATTTTAAATAAAGAGAATAATGAAAATGATGCCCCGATCGAGGATATCCATGACCTTTCCTTGATGTTTCACATTTTTCAAAAAATTTTTGGCGATAATTTTGACCAACATGTGCTTTGTAATATTTTGGCTTGAAATTTGGAGCACAACGACTTTTGAAAGAACTAAATCGGGCTTGAAAATGATTTCGAACGGCTCGATTGAACAAATCTGTCGTGAACCGGTTTAAGCTAGTTCAAATCGGGTTTTGGAGAAAATCAGCGGTCGGCAGCTCGGTCAACGGCTCGATAAGCGGCTTGGCTCAGAGATCGGCTTGCGGCTCGGCTTGAAGGTAGCAAAACGGTGCCGTTTGGAGGTGACTGTTGTGTCTCTTCAGTGTTGAAAATGACGTTGTCGTTTTTCCCCTTGGGTTGAACGACAATGTCATGTAGTCTAGAAGGAATTTGAAATTCTTGACCGTTGGACAAAACGACGTTATTGTTTGGATCTATGGGCTGAACGACGCTGTTGTTTAGTCCCTCCTGAATTTGAACTTGATGACTGTTGGTATTTCATCCAAGGTCGTCTTCAACCTCGCGCTGGGACTTTCTAGAAACGGTGAAACTTGTGTCTACACTTCCGTCTAACCAATTGGTGGCTGGTGACGATGACTTCGAAGTGCTCCCGAGGTCCACGAAGTTCGGTGGTGGTGAGGGGCTCCGGCAACCGGCTGAAACAGTACAACGTGTGCAAATGGACTAGATAATACATTGTTTCTTTGTGTGAAATAATGCCAATAATTTTATTCAAAATAATAACAACTTATAAGATTTTGAAGATTCCTAGTGTACTCTAGACCTCCACCGTGATCTGAAAAAGTTTCTCTTTCGGATTTTCAAGCAAATGAAGATGATTATAATATGCAAGTGTGGTTGCCAAACCAAACACTTGCCTATTTATCGTCTTCACAATACGCGATAAAATTTCCTCTATCATGACTTGTGCTCTTGATACAACTATTAAATAATAAAGAACAAATAGAAGCAAAATTTTGGTAATATGGTGACACTCTCGTATGGGTATTTGTCCCACAAGTTGGTGATAAACAAATGAAATTGAGTGAATTCATTTGTGCACCAATGACCCCTATTTATAGGCCATCATACACCGGTTGGCAAATGGCATAACCATTGGTAAACCAATAGTAATTCAAAGGTCACAACTTTAAGAAGTGACACAACAACCTTTTGATTAAATCAAAAGGTTGTATCTCTTGAAATTTCACTAGTCACACACAACATTTTGACTATCTAGTGAACTTCCTTAAACATCATCCCTCATGAGAACTATCACCATGTTAGAGGATGTCATTTTAAGAGGTACATCGTTTGGTAATCACACTCTTTAGAATAACACAAATTTTATTTATAATCTTCATTTATGATGGAAGAATATTTTACATAAAATGAACGTGAGGTTACAACCAAAATTCTAAAACCATGCTCATAAAAAAAGTAAAATTAAAAATTTATAATAAAAGATTTACAAGTAGTCCATAGAGAAAATAAACAGAGTAGAGTAGTTAATGACGAAGGTTAAGGAGTACTTGAACGATCCCAAAAGAAGAAACAAACCAAACAAATGTATTAGGAAGTTGAAGTAGAGAAGATAAGCATATCCTGTTTTCCAAGATTTGATCGACAGGACAGGCCTCCTTGTTATTGATGGACAAACAGTTGCAACTTGTAGATACTTCTCCAATTATTACATAATAATTAGAAGAAGGAGCTCACTCTAATGAGAAATGAGCCGTTTGATCATAATTTGGAGCTACACTAGAAAAAGTAAAAAGCAAACCATCTATCGATCATGGCAAGACATTCTTATGGCTTGTACTCCGGTGCTGTGTGACCCGCGCCCTGCACAAACCAAAACGACATTATATCTACTCTATAATAAGAGAGGCAATAGAAGATTTTCTTTGATTTCACATTGTATAGTTAGTTACAGTTATGCCCTCATTTGTAGGGGTCGTGCCCACGCCACCTCGCGTCCACCACCTGCATTTCCACAAGAGCATTGCTATTCATAAGCCCATACACCACACACCAAATTTTTTTTATTTTTTTAAAATTTTTTTAAAGTTTTTTTTGGTTTTATTATTCTTAAAATAATTGAATTATTCTACTCATAATCCATATACCACACATTTAGTAAGAGAATAAAATTAAAGAAATCATAAAAATGTTGGTGTGTGGTGTATGAGGCTTAAGAATATAATTTTTCTTTCCACAATTACATTTCTATCCTATTTTCTTTGAGTTCACATTGCAAAATTACGATTTTGCCCCCGTTTGGACAATTTCATTGTTGTCCTCTAATCTTTGACTCACATTGAGCAATTACTATTTTGCTCTCATTTGCCTAATTACATTTTTGTCCTCTAATTCATTACAAATACAATTAAATTGCTATTATTCTAATATATGAATAGTCGATTTTGTTTAAGTTCACACTATCCCCATTTGCACAATTATGTTTTTGCCCTCATTTGCACAATTACATTTTTGTTCTCTAATTCATCATTAAAATTTTCTATTATTCTAATATTAATTAGAATATAATAATAATAATAAACTTAAGAATAATTTAAATTGAAGATTTCGGTTTATTGAATTTTTTGGAACAAATTAACAATTTAGGATTTTTTAATATTTCTTCTTAGATTTAAAAATAACTGTATTTTTTGTATATAATATTATTTGAAAAACTAACAATTGCCTTCGTATTATTTTTCATAATAATTCATAAAAATAAATCATAACCATTGGACTAATAATATTTTCATTCTACAAAATTTAATTATTATTTTGGATATAAGAATTAGCAATAGCACAACCACTACGGACGGCCTCCACATTGTGATCAGAGTAATACGGCTGCTGCTGCTGCTGCTGCTGCTGCTGCTCCTGCTCCTGCTCCTGCTTCTGCTGGTAGAATTCATGAGCTGCTAGCTAGCTAGCAAGGACGTTAATTCATGACATGTAGGTGGGTGGTGAAGGTGCCTGGCCTGCACATAAATCTGTACTATGAAGAGATCGAAGGTTATTGTCTTGACAGGTAGGTTGACTGTTAGCTGCATTGGCCTCGTAATTGGCCATGAATTAGTTGTACGCAGAATTTTCAGCCAGTTAATAAAAGGGATTTTTGGTCCAATATGTATTAAAATATTATCACGAAATTCTAATTTGATTTTTTTGGTCCCTCTCGTATGCCATATCTGCTAAGGACAATCGAGATGTGCAAGCGGGGTAACCGGTTGTAAAAAATACAAAAGACAAAAAAGTAAAAAACAGAAAACAAAGAAAGAAAAATGTTGGAAGTAAAGCAGAACATATTTTTCTTCTTCAGGCGAGTAGTAAAGTAGATTTTTCTTCTTTCTTCAAGTGAGAAAGACCACATTTCAAATGTAAAGCATAACACACATATTGTTTCTATCTCAAATCCTTCGCCTTTAAGATCACCTCTCTCTTTCTATTTCTCTTCCGATTCTACATCCTGAGTTTGGTTTTCTTTTCTTGAGAAAGTGCAAAAAAATTAAAAAGGCAGCTGAATAGGGATATAACTTTATTTGATTATCTTGTTTAGGCTAGTTCTGTATTTTTTGGCCTAGGATTTTTGAATAGATCCATTTGCTAGATAAGTTTTTTTTTTTTTTGGATTTCCCCTTTATTTCTGCACCATTTTTCGTTGATAGATCGATCATAAGATTGGGCTCTAATTGTTATGTTTGACATCTCCGTCATGCTTTTGGGTTTATTTGTAAAGCAAAATTTCAAGTTTTTTTTTAATGCTATTTTAACTCTATACCCAGATGGTTATGAGTGTGAAATCTGTTTTTTTTTCCTTAATTTTTCTTGCTTTTAATTCTCGTCTTAATATGTCTTTTGATTTTTCAAATCATTTTTATGAAGAGCTATTTTTTTTATTCATTCTTCTCATTATGTCTTGCTTTTATTTGTAGGATGTTGGTTCAATGTGTATGGTTGTGCGTTAACACCAAAACTTGAAAAAGAAAAATAGTAACTAAAATTTTTTTAGAATGCTTTCGTGCGTGCCTATTTGCAATCGTGTAACTTTCATGGGATTTGTTCTTTTTTTTTTTTATTGAATTAAGCGTTTACCCTGGTGGGTGTCTGTTTATACGAAGGGGAGAGGGAAACGAAATGGAAAGAGAGAGGGAGAAGTCGGTTGGAGGAAAAAAGAGAGGGAGTGAAATTAGAGAGGGATCGAGGCGAGGATAGGAGAAGGAGAAGGAGAAGGAGAAGGAGAGGGAGATGGAGATGGAGATGGAAAGGAAGGGATTAGAACCGACGAAATTTCGAGCGAGAGAGAGGGAACAAAATGGAGAGAGAAGGGGAGGGGAAAATGAAACATGCTTTTCATCAAGAATAAAAAAGCAAACGGGTGAAAAACACACCTAACGTGGACATGCCGGTTGTACGACGGTTGCACCAAGCGCTTGCATCCAACATTTTTCATTATTAAAACATAATAAAATAGTGTTTCAATCATTTAAGAGCACATCTAAGCATTGGCATTCGTCTAGCTAAAGTCATATCTAAAATTTAGCTCAAAGTACATATTTTGCATAAAACTAAAATTATTCAAGATATAACCCCACATTGCATTAGTCAAAATAATAATATAATATTATTTTTTTAATAATAATATTTTTATTTATCTTTTATATATTATAATTATACTAATCATATATTAATTAATAATTTAAATTTTTAATTAACTTATTGTTTTCCAAGTATTTATTTCTTTTCAACCTAATATAACACAGACCGCATCTACATATATATATAATCAAATACTTGAGAGAGAGGGTGAGAGAGAGAGAGAGAGAGGGAGAGAGATGATAGGGTTAGAGCAGAAGAAAAGTTTAGAAATAAAAAATTCGTTTTAGCTATAAATAGTAACTCGTCAAACTTGGAGAAGAGTAGGAGTTATTGTATCTCAAAAATGGAGCTGCACCGGCATTTGTGCTCTTAAAATGATGAGATACTATTACCCTAAATTATATATACACGTGCGAATATTCATCATGCAAACAGGTAGCTAGAGTAAAGCAGTGGAATATAATTTGAGAAAGGCATATATATTAATGCGCACACGTGATTAATTGTTGTAACATAATTAATCTTAGCCCTAAGAAAATGGAGATGGCTGACTGTTTGATAGCGAGCAAGCTGTCGTGGACCACAACTTCAATTTTCAGTGCGCCGGCAACTTCTGATCAAAGATCGGGCGGATATGGGATATATTGGAGTTGAGCCTTACCCATTCAGGAAACAAAAAAATATATACACACTTTCCGGTTATTAATAATTATTATTAGTTGCACTATCGTATAAAAGGATAATTAGGCATTTCCAATTAATATATATATATATATATATATATATATTGAAGGATACTAATTCGAACAAGAATTTAATAAAATAATCTTAATTTTATTGATAATCTTAATTTATGGTGAAAGAATACTTTATACAAAAGAAAGATTACAACCAAAATTTTAAAACCAAGCTCATAAAAAAATTAAAAATAAAAATTTATAATAAAAGATTTACAAGTAGTCCATAGAGAAAATAAACAGAGTAGAGTAGTTGATGAAGAAGGTTAAGGAGTATTTGCACGATCCCAAAAGAAGAAACAAACCAAACAAATGTATTAGGAAGTTGAAGTAGAGAAGATAAGCATATCCTGTTTTCCAAGATTTGATGGACAAACAGTTGCAAGTTGTAGGTACTTCTCCAATTATTACATAATAATTAGAAAAAGGAGCTCACTCTAATGAGAAATGAGCCGTTTGATCATAATTTGGAGCTACAATTCTCACTATAAAAAGTAATAAGCAAACCATCTATCGATCATGGCAAGACATTCCTTAGGCTTGTACTCCGGTGCTGTGTGACCCGCGCCCTGCACAAACCAAAACGACATTATATCTACTCTATAATAAGAGAGGCAATAGAAGATTTTCTTTGATTTCACATTGTATAGTTAGTTATGGTTATGCCCTCATTTGTAGGGGTCATGCCCAAGCCACCTCGCGTCCACCACCCTGGCCCTACAATTGCATTTTCACAATTACATTTCTGTCCTATTATAGTTGAAAATGGGTTCAAGTGAAGTGGATATGACAGCTATGTGTATTACAAGAAAGTTGGGAAAATATTAGTATATCTACTGCTGTATGTAGATTACATGCAAATTGCATGTAAAGACTCCAATCTGATTGAAAAAGTCAAATGCTTACTGAAGTCAGAATTTGAAATGAAAGAACTAGGACCTGCCAAGAGAATCTTGGGAATGGAAATAGTAAGAGACATGAAGAAAAGGCTACTCTACTTATCACAAAAGTCTTATATTTCAAAGATTCTTAAAATGTTTGGCATGGATCATTTAAAATCTGCAAGCACTCCCGTTGGGCAACAATCAAAACTGTCAGTCACACAAACTCCTCAAACAGATGAAGAAATAGAGTTTATGCATAAAATACCTTATGCTAGCATGGTGAGAAGTGTAATGTACTCTATGGTCTGCTCTAGACCTGACTTGACCTATGCTGTTAGCATAGTCATCAAATTCATGAGCAACCCTGGAAAACCTCATTGGTATGCTATCAAATGGGTGTTTGAGTACTTATTTGGTACAGCTTGCTTGCAATTGAAGTTTGGTGGAAACTCACAAAAGGGAAGTGAAATAGAAGGTTTTGTGGACTCTGATTATGCTGGAAACATAGACACCAAAAAGTCTTTAACAAGTTTTGTGTTTACAGCTTTTGCACCGTTGCCATCAGTTGGAAGGCAAATCTGCAACCAGTTGTTGCCTTATCGACAACTGAGGCTGAATACATTGCCATGACTGAGGCAATCAAGGAGGTTGTATGGTTGAAAGGTATATCTAAGGAGTTAGGCATGTCTGAAGGGAATGTCACAGTATATTGTAATAATCAGAGTACCATTCACCTTGCTAAAAATCAGGTATATCATGAAAGGTCAAAACATATAGACATTAGGCTACATTTTGTAAGAGACATCATTTCAGCTGGAGAGATTGGGGTAGAAAAGATCCCAACAGAAGAAAATCCTTCTGATATGATGACTAAGTGACTACCAATAGTCAAGTTCAGACATTGCCTGAACTTGATCAATATGGAAAATTGCCAAGTCACTTAGAGGGGATTTGCAGCAACAGTCAAAGAGGGGAAAAAGGCAACTTGGAAGGTTTAAATGATTTCCAAGGTGGAGAATTGTTATGATAGTGTCAACCATTTAGAAAGAAGCATATGTGCACATGGCTGCACATGTGGAAAGACTCGAGTACTGGATAGTTTCTGTGAAATAGGAACTTATCCTTCAGTTATGGTTTTTTCTGTTAAAGCTTAAGTTCTATAAATAGAAGCCTTTCAATTTTACTGGTATGAGATTGACACAGAGAGAATACACAAGTGACAAAAAAGAGAACATTTGCTGTAAGGCTCCAAGAAAGTGTGAGGTGTACATGAGAGAGTGTTCTGTAATCTCAAGATTGTATTTGATAATCAATGAAGGAAAGTCTCTTGACTGTTGCTGCCGTGGATGTAGATCACTAGGATCGTACCACGTAAACTCTTTTGTGTTCTTTATATTCCTGCTATGTGTTGTTTCAAGTTCTTTACAATTCTTGGCATATGAGTTGGAGGCATTAATCATAGTAAGAAAATCAGAGTTTTAACATATATACACACGCTATAACAGATTTTATTGAACACGATATAAGGAATTATATTTTGGAGAATTCTTGCCTTTATAGTTGTGAATGTCAAACTGTACTTTTCCTCTGTAAAGATGGTGACGTATCTGAAGAAAACAAAATGAAATTTACCATGCATGAGATGGTAGCAAATTTAGAAAATGGAAAATCATACTGTCTAGAAAGGAGCAGGGTCACAAATTAAATAAGGTGATCATGGAAGTTCACCCTGCAATTTGACCTTCAACAAACCAAGGTCTCCAGTCATCCTTTATAGACAAATCCAGTGTTTCTATCCATTGTTGTGTTCCCACATACGGAATTAACATGTCGTGATCACCGCTACAGAAAGAGAAGTTCTTCAGGTTATGAAAACTTAAAAATTTCGACATAGAGTACTTTTTCCCAAATATTTATATATTACTCGTTAATAGGGTTATGCTGACACGCCAAGCTAAGCCCAAGGTAGGGGAGGGAGGGCATAAGCTTGTCATGGCAATTCCAGGAATTTATTACAGTAATTCCTTGTCCGATCAATAAGTATGAGTAGCGAAATTCATATAGAAGGTGCATACATGGTAGATCTAGTACGTACGTATATAGTACCTGTAAACCAGAGCTCGGAGATCTTTCTTGGTGAGGTTTTGGTGATAATCAATACTTGTTATGACATTCTTTGTATATGTTAAGCTCTTATTGCATCTCTCCCAGTCTGTTTTGGTTCCCTGATCAATCACAGGATAGCTTAAACGTATTTAGTGAAACCGTAATGTGTATTTAAATTCTATCGCGATTAGAAGTACCATATGTACGTACTAATTAAATACCTCTCGAACGTGGAGAGCCTTTTGCACCGTTTTATCATTCGCCCAAACATAAGAGTACAGATAGTTATAGCTCTGGAAATAATAAATTATAGGCTGTATGATTATAAAATAGATAAAACATAGCATCTCATCTCGTCTCATTTAGAAGAGAATAAATTGTGTATGTGAGAGAGAGAGCAAGAGAGAGAGAGAGAGATACCCGACACCATGGTTCAGGAACTTGATCTGGTGCTGAATGGAGTATATCTATGAAATTATCATCGAGATGGAGGCTCAAACTCCAGAGTTTATTTGGCTTTGGGGAGAATGCAGCGCAATTTGGTTCCAAGATTTGGGCAGCATATATATCATCTAAGCACTAAAAATTCCATGGGTACGTAAATCATTATTCATTGCCCGATCAAACTAATTGACATTAACATGACTTGTGTAATCCAGAATGAATGTTCTTAATTAATCCTACTCACCTCATTGACCTTTCGAAGATCTTCTACACATTGCATATTGTTTGGATCTGGATCTATATATCTTCCTTGGCAGTTTCTTTTAGTTGACTATAAGCACATATATATATATATAGCATTTTGTTAACAACTATACATAGTCCTTCAGGTAGAAAAATATTACCAAAAGCATTCATTGGCTAACTAAAGAGCACTTCACCTGATAAAGTCTATCGGATATAAGTGCTGTTCGGTGAGCGAATTTTACTCTTTCATTTCCGTCCCAAATCTCATATGTTAGTGGGTTACCAATCACAAAACCCTGTGTCGAATTTTCCAAACAAAGAGAACAAACATGAAAGAATACAGTGCAATCCAAATGACTATACATATATAATATTATTATATATAAATAGTGCTGTAAGTACATACTTTGAGATTCAATGGTGGCGAATGTCCAATTTTGTTACCTACATGCAATTTAACTTGAGATCAATCACAAGATCAAGACGGAGTAATCATGCCGCTGCAACTAACATATATATATATATATATATATATATAAAAGAAAGGTCGATCATCTGAATAATGATCTGTTTTTGTTATTTATACATGGGAGATGAATTCTTTCTTCCAAATAATGACGAAAACGAAAAAGGAAATTTGTGCGATCATGCTAGTACCGTATTTTTCTTAGAGTGAAATTGAGAAATTAATTTACCGTTTGAAACTTCTTGAACAATGATTGGGACGGTTTTCCCAGAATAAGAATCGCCGGCAACATAGAGTGGATTGAAGAGAAATGTGGGATGAGCCACTGCATGAAGCAATATGATATAATAAATACAAATTAGTCGTCTCAAGTAACGTCTAAGTATATATGCACAATCAGAAGTACTTATCCTAAAATATATATTACAAGCTACTGCAGCTGATCATCATGGGTAGATTACATCTACAGTGGTCGTTGAGATGCTCTTAATTTTCTGCCAATTAATGCATGTATATTATATATACCCTGAGATTTAATCCCGGCCTTTTGGTAAATTAATCCGAGTCCGCTCACCTTTCTTAGAAATTCATAGGTTTGTGTTGTTGACGATGTATCGTTGCTGTTGTATGCTTCCCAAGTTGTTGCATATGAGAATCCAGTACCAACCGGTGCATCCAAAAATATCATATTCGCAATCTAAAAGTTCGACCCAAATGACTTCGATCATAAAATGTTACATTCTAGTTTACACATCAAATAATATATCTTACTTTTGTCCACGAGTACGGGTTCAATTCCAACATTGGTTTGTTCCCACTAGAGTTTGCATAGTCGAAAGTAAAAGGACCTACACACACGAATGCCAAATCATGGCGTCAATGAATTAGCAAAAATGAGTAGGCCATGACACACTTTTATGTTTGAATTTGCTCTGAATTTGCCAAGAGCATGATGGTCTAATGACATATAACCTAATATTTCAAATGAAAAATTTGGCTTTGAACCCCCACCGGCCCCCCATATAAAAAAAAAGTTTATGTTTGAATTTAAGACTCCCAAATCGGAAATAGGTAGACACAAGAAGAAGATCTTACAATATATATATTGTAAAGTTTGCTTAAGGTGTCTGTCTCTCTTTCTATTTAAAATTTTTAAGTACTAATAAAAAGGTAATAAGCGGATAAATTTCCATTACACCAATCAGCAAATAGTAACTAATGTTAAAACTAAAAATAATCACATATTATTCAGAATAATACAGCCTCCATGTGGTCGAGGCACGTACGGACAAATACACCACAGAAAAAAGGAAACAAGCCATTAATCTTTTTAATATTCATGTGAACATTAATATCTTATTCGACCCTTTTCATAACTTTGGCTTCAACAACGGCCATGCTCTCATGTGTTGTCCTCATTTCTATGTAATGTACCCAATTTATCCCTTCCAAGTGGGTGGGGCCGGGGCGCACCAACCCTCGTGGAAAAATATCTTCCAAGTATTATGCTAATTAAATTAAGAGTATAGATATGCACAGATCTGACAGAGATGGCTACAAGCTGGAGAAATATATGACACCAATTTCAAATAAAAGGCCCGAGAGACCGGAACAACCAGGACCACCGGTGAGCCAAAGCACAAGAGGGTCATCCTTGGGATTCCTTTCAGACTCGATGAAGTAATAAAACAATTGCACCTCGTCTAACTCTCCAACGCCAATGTACCTTTGTCTCATGTAAAAGCAGAACCATGCATATAATTAAACTGATCTCTCTATACATACATATATATATATATATTATATATATATATATGTATGGAATGCTGTAATGCAACATGTGTTATACACACTGACCCGGTTTCGAGTTTGAAGGGAAGCTTGCCAGGGAAACCTGGAAGAGTGTCGATGATGGACTGGGACTCAACCGAGTTGGAGATCAGGAGCAATACATGAACAAGTACTACTACAGACAACCACATTGTGAGATTACTACTACTACTGCAACGTCTGAATATATAGATTTCAGAGGTGGTACTGAAGGTGCCCTGCAGTCTGCATACAACCAGCTTTCCCTCGCTAATAGTCTAGTCATGTGCTGCCACCATCCCCGGGCCCCATAAATATATGGAAAATATTAAGAAATACTTTCTTAATCATGAAATAAAATAAATATTATTTTTTATTCTATTTCGTGATTAAGAATGTATTTTTTAATGATATTTTAAATTTATTTTATTTT
Source organism: Juglans regia (assembly GCF_001411555.2). NCBI lineage: Eukaryota > Viridiplantae > Streptophyta > Magnoliopsida > Fagales > Juglandaceae > Juglans > Juglans regia. The sequence goes on from NC_049913.1 coordinate 1,774,181, forward strand.
TTAAAAGTATAAAAAAATCTATATAAAAAATAAATTAAAAAAATATACATAGAAAAATACATGTTAAGCCCAACGGAAGCCACAGCGAGACTGTAGCATGTCCATTTTAAATATTTAAAAAATCATAATATTATTAAAAAATACTTTTTTAATCGTGAAGAAAAATAAAAAATTATAAAAAAATATTTTTTATAATTTTTTATTTTATTTCGTAATTAAGAAAGTATTTTTTAATATATATTTTTTTTACTTTCTAATTAAAAAAATATTTTCTTAATAATATTTTAAATTTATTTTATTTTTTAAAAATATTTAAAAATATTAAAAAATTTATATAAAAAATTATTTAAATAAAATACCTATAAAATAATCTACACCCCCAGCGGGAGTTGTAGCATCGCCCTAAATATATATATATATATATATATATATATATATATATGAATATATCTACTAGGCTGCGTGGGTAACTTAATTGGTACTGTTCATCGAAGGTACCGACGATATCATTAATTTGAATTTGTACGTGTAGCTCGTGGGAAATGATGTAGGAACAGAAGGTGACTGTGCCTTGACAGGTAGGTTTAAAAACTGGTAGCTAGCTTTCTAGTTCGTATTCACCAAGAGCTTTTTAACATTGGTATATGTATATATATAAAATTACTTTTTTCGTATATTCATTTTATCATTTAAGTAAAACTTTTATATTATTTTATACATATTTGAGATAAAATAATAATATTATTATTATTAATTTTTTTCTAAAATCAATTTTTTATATCTATATTTTGTAATTAGCATCTACTAAATACACTTGACATTACTAATATAAATGTAATAATAAAAAATATAATTTTTTTTATATATTATATTAAAAATATAATAAATTGAAAAAAAATATAATATATTATAGTAATAAAATGAATGTGCTAATGAATGTTTATTGTGTTGTTAAAGGAGGGAGAAGAGAAAATGATTGTGAGAGAGAGAGTGGGAGGATAGAGAAATAATTAGTAAAATATGTTTTGTACAGTGAATAATAGCTCTTCAAATTTAGATAAATATTGTTCATAGCTAGCTGAGCACTAGCAATGGCTTTTTCATCTTTATCTTCAACTTCATATGTGCATGTCTTTAAATTCATCTATATTAACTTATGCATATCTAAATATTTACATAGCTATGAATACTACTTCTTCAAGTTTGAAGAAATACTATTCATTTTTCAAACATTATTTTTAATGTTTTTTCTCTCTCCTACCCATTAAAATCAACTTTATAGAATTTGTACTAAGATGATTTTGATATATGAAATTTGTATTAAGTTAATGATACAAAGTGTTTTTTAGTACGTATTAATATTTATTGATAAAATTGGTCATTCTGATATATGAAATTAGTAATATTTAGATATATGAAATTTGTATTTTTTAGAAATTTTAAAATATATAAAAAATAATAATTTTAAGAAAAAAATTAAAAATAAAAATATTTTATTATTATTTAGTTCAAAGATTCATAATTCAATGTGGAGGTTTTTCTTGATATGCAAAAGCAATCTTTAAAAGATGTAATTTTGAATATGCATATAAAGAAATCAATGCCAGTGCTCTTAATATATGGATATGCATAAGTCAATGTAGATGAATTTAGGCTTATATTATGCAAACAGAGCATCTTCAGGTAGGTGGCACCTATAAACAACACTTATCAAAGACGAATCAAGAGCTGCCACGTAGGTGTTCTTCAGTAGACCATTCAACACACATAGCAGGGGATCACTTCTCTCCCCTTCCCGCTCGACGAAAACGCTCTCATTGTGCTCTCTCGCTCTCACTACTCTCTCGCTCGACGGAACCTCTCTCGCTCTCCGTCACTCTCCTTCCCTCTCCGAACACCATAATCGACCTCCAGAATCTCTCTCTCTCTCTCTCTCTCTCTCTCTCTCTCTCTCTCTCCTTCGATTTGACTTCTCCCTCATGAAAACCCTAAACTGACCTTCAGAATCTCTCTCCTTCCCTCTCTCCCCTTCGATCTCCCTCACGGAAACCCTAAGACAAAGTTCAAAATCTCTCTCTCTCTCTCTCTCTCTCTCTACTTCGATCAAGAACCCGGAATTAAGACCTCGAAACTTTGACTTGCAACTTCACCGTCAGAGGACCTCAAATCAGGTACCAATTTCTCTAATCTCCGATTTTCTCTTATTCCTAATTTTTTGTAATCCCTAATTTTTTATAATCCCTAATTTCCCTAATTTTTTGTAATCCCTAATTTCTAATGGTCTGTGTTTTGTGTGTTTTGATGTAGGATTTTTGGCTTTGATTTCTCACTGTCTGTACAACGACAAACCAGTCAAAACCATGGTCTGTGTTTTGTTATTCTATAGTTTTCTCTAGTTTCCGATTGTAATGTAGAATGAAAAATATGTGTATACACTTTGTCACACACAGAAAATGCATTATCGGTCTGTGTTTTTTTACATTGGTGGCATATATTCTATACCACTTTGTCACACATAGAAAATGCATCCCAAGAAACCATCAAATTAAACTGACATATAGTATTTATCCATGTTAGACTACTTCAGTAACACCTCGGCCACAAGTTGATTGATTATATTGTTTTAGGGATTGATTTAATATTGATTACATTGTTTTATACTCTCTAGTTTTTAAGGGATTAATTTAATATTGATTACATTGTTTTATGTTAGAATGAAGGATCTTGGGTGGAGTTTGGATAGTGATGATGTTGACATACTAACGACTAGAAACTGTCCACAAGTTGTGTATGAAACTATTGAGGATGAAACTGTGGATAATCAATGTGATGTGAATTTAGGAGATGGATTGAATATGGGAGATGGTGTGAATTTGGGAGATGGTGATGGAGATGGAGTAAATATGGGAGAAAGTCTTAGATGCACGCTATTTTAAGGAGAAAGAGAAGGATGTGAGAACGAAATCGAGTAAGCCGGTTTTGAAAACATGTTGAAAATTTGAAGAAGAGGCGGCTAAAGTATATACAAGGAAGTCCTTCAATATATTTCAAGACGAGCTATTCAATTGCCAACGATATAAAGCAACAAAGGTTCAGTAAGAGGTGAGAGTAAAATTTATAAGGTGGCACCTAAGGCCAAGGACAAACGTATCTATTATGTGACTTTAGACTGTAAAGAAGTAAAGACAATGTATATATGTCATATGTTTGAGTTTGTGGGTATTCTTTGTAGGTATATCCTATGTGTATTCGTGAAGAAATCAAACTTAGATAGCTTGTCACATCAGTATGTTCTAGAGCGATGGACCATAAATGCTAAAAATCAAGCTATCCGTGAAATACCAAATCCTGAGGGGCATGTTTCCACACAAGAAGATCCGATCATGCGAAAAAGTCATTTGATGATGAAGTTTTACAATATTGCAGAACTTGGGTCATAATCAAGGTTTAAAATGGACCACCTTTCTCTTGCCTTGGACAAGGTACACAAGGAGTTGCTTCTCATGGATAGTATTGAAGAACAAAATTTAGACGGCAGAGATATGTCACGTAACGATTCCCCTGCGTTAAGATCACAAGTAATATCAAATTTCTCACAAACTATACAAGATCCTCAACGAGTGCCAACAAAAGGAAAACCAAAATCTTTGAGAGCAAAGAACCCAAGAGAGACTCAATCAGTGAAGAAAAGGCGTTGTAGCATTTGTAAGATTGATAGTCATACCAAGAACAGCTGTCCTTTATTGGGGTATGGTACAAATATTCAAATTTTTGTTTGTATTTTACTCTAATAACTTAATTTTTATGCGTTTTTTGTCTTTCATGTAGAGATGTTGGAAATGTAAATGACAATATGTCACAAAGGGTGGATCAGTATTGAAAAGAAACATGAGGTTGGTGTTCTTTTGTTTTTTTGGCAGTTTTGTGTATGGATTCTGATGGTAGTCTTATTGTGGGAAGTTATTTGATTTTTTTTTTAATATTACAGGAAATGGTTGGTTCTGATAAAGGCATTGTTTCCATGGAGTTTATGATCATATTTTGGAGATGTTGAATTTCTGGACTTAATGTATTTGGAGCATCTAATGTATTTGTATTTTGGCTATTTTGAATATTTGTATTTGTATTTGTATTTGTTTTGTTATGCCTACTGACATTCTGCTCATGATTTTAGTTAAATTTTTATTTCCCCTCTTTTTCCGCAACTCATTTTTGGTATATTAGATCACTACTAGAACATTAATGGATGTGATTCATTAAAAAAAACAACTTAATACAAAGGTGCAATGAATTATTGAGCTAAGATAATTATTTTATTTATTTTTGACCATCCTTAAAAGAAAAGAAAAAAGAAAGATACATCCTGCATGCATGAACATTTTTACAAACTCCAGTTTAAGCTAGAATATTGCTTTGTTATTGGGCGATTTGGTCTGTACCGTAGCCACTTAACCACTTAACACTACCATAAAATTGTTACAAACTCAAGTGCAGGTTGGACCCAAATTTTGAAGGCTGGCGAGACTAAAGGTTTCCATGATTAATGCTAGTCTGAGGCTCCAACTGTCACCTAGTCATCATGTTTTGATATTTCATAATAGTTGCAAGTAAAGCTTTAATAGGAATTGAAATTTCATTCATGTACCAAGAACATGTAGGATAAGAATAGATACAAAACAATACAAACCCATGACATACGTAATTATTGTTCAAACCATGACATACATGAATATCGTGCAAACCTTGACATATATGACTATTGTTCAAACCATCACAAAAATTATAGCACAAAACAAAACAATACAAAACCATGACAAGAATAGAACTTGTAATGTTTCATTGTACTTCTTTTCCATAGTTTTGAATTTTGCTTCTTCAGCCATTACACGTGCTTCATTGATCCTATTGTTCCTTCTTTGAGCTAACTCCAAGGTAATTTTGCAACATCTGTTTTGTTCGATTTCAAAATCAATCCATTGAAAAAATCTGCATTGTTTGTCCATCTTATACTTTGGACAATTGAAAAACCGTCTGCCAAAACTAGTATCTTTAGCAGAAATCCTTAGCTTTGATGGAATCCCACAGTGGCAAAGTGGTATATCCAAACCAGCTTCATATTTTGCTCTTGAACTCAAAGAACTTGAACAAGAACTAGCATCGTTGTTATATTGCATTTTACACGTCAGTTATGGTGGCAAATACCGAATAAAAGCAACATTTAGATGAATAATTGTGGGGTTGGACCCCTGGCCTTGCCATGCAAGAATACAAAATAATAATTCTGGGTGGATAGGATTGAAAGGGGATCAATACCTTCTAAAATAAATAAAAAAATAGTAAGTAGTTTTACACCTATAATCACATATTAATACTGTAGTTTTACACAAAGTGGAACATAGTTTTACACCTATAATCACATATATTAATACTTCTGTTTTACACCAATCCAACAAAAGTGTGATATATTAATCAGAGGGGAACATGTAGTTTTACAATGCGTGTGATATAGTTTTACACCTATCCAACAAAAGGGACATGGGACCGACCTCTAAATAAAGTGGAACATGTAGTTTTACACTTATAATCACATATATTAATTCTTCATCTAAGGCTTTCCCTTTTTTCCAATAGATAGGGTTTCTTCAATTTTATTGTGGCCGCTTTAATACTACAAATTTGCTTGTGCAGGGCAATCTGCCCGGGAAAAAAAATGAGTACACTATGAACATGGTTGCAGATCGGAACGTGGAGAAAATTACCTTCATTCTTCGGTGGAGTCGAAGGATGGTTAAGGTTTTGTAGGAAATAGATTGTAAAACAAACCAACAAAAATAATCAACCGAAAATTAGGGATTAGAAAAAATAAAACCCTAATCTACTGTGAGGAGAAGAAAAATTTCAATCCAAATCCAAATGACACTACCTCAATGTCATTCTTGCAGGTTTTGTGGCGGCACTACCTCGAAGGTCATTCCCGGGTCACAAGAGGGAAGGACATGGAGTGAGAGAGCAGAAGTTAACCTTCAAACTCATAGAGAGAGGGAGGTTCCGTCGAGCAAGAGAGCAGAGAGTGCGAGAGAGCACAGAGAGCACAAAGAGAGGGGGTTTTTGTCGAGCGAGGGGCCTTTCGGAATCGAGAGAGTGAGAGAGCATAAGTGTTCTTTTCGTTTCGGGAGTGCTTATTCCCTGTAAGAGTTGTCTCTGATCATCTTCATGTACCGCATACGTGGCAACTTGCCTTTAGATTCCAATAAAACTAGGTTATAGGAGACACCTTTAAGAAAATTTTCTCTTATGCAAATATGACTTTGCATATGCATATGCATAGATCAATGTGAATGCTCAGCGACCAAATGCATGATCAAGAATTGACGAAATATCATGTATCATTCTGTTCAACTCTTTTTTTCTTTTCTTTTTATTTTTACTTGTTAATTTTTATTAGGAGAAAAATATGTATTCATATGAAAATACATATGACATAACGTTTCAAATTAAGTTATTTATTGTGTAATGATGTGAGAAAATGAATAGAATTGTGAGTAGAAATTTGTTATATTTATGGATGAGTAAGGGTAGATTAAGCTTAGGATAGGTAATTATAAGCTGTCTCATACAATTGTTTTTGAAAAAATTTGGACTTCACCATAAAAAAAGAATGATTATTTTTTTTAATAGTGAGATCGAGATATCTTTTTAAAAAGAGAAATGATAGTTATAGTTGTGAGTGTGCGAGCGCCGCATAATCACTTTTTAAAAAGGGAGGCATGTTCGAGGGCCCAACCGAGCCCTACAGCCCTCCTCTAAAAGGAGCTAGTGGGCCTTTAGTAGGGTATTCGGCCCACAAGCATAACCCATCCATGAAGCAACTCCCTAGAGGGAAAAGTGGACGGTTGGGGCAGAAGGGACTCGCCGCCCCGACACCATCCCGATGACAAGCTATCATCTAGAACCTGCACTGGCAGGAAGGCGGTAAATATGAAAAACCCGTAATTCCCTGGAAACATGCATGTGAAAGCCTAGCAAAGAACGCTTTTGGGTAAAATAAGTCAATGAGCTACTTCAAATTAATGGCGCCACTCCTCGGACTCCACCCCTAATTAATGACATCACCCCAGAAGCCACACTGCAGTAATAGATTTTGACCAAATGAGCAATAGACATGACATGGGCCCCTCAAAATCAAGGATGAGTTGTCCCCACCAGAAACTTAATATAAAAGTTTTATCTGATTCCTCGAAATTTAGGCACAAACTATTAAGGAGATGTATTGACTTTAGTATCAGAGACTCCTTAACAACCACCAAGGCCCACATTCTCCATGTTTGCTGGAGTGTGCAGGTGATAGCCTGAAGACCTGAGTGTCTGGAACCTAGTCTAAAGGCGTGCAAACACGAAGTTAACAATATGTTTAGTGAACAATGACTGGAACAACAATGTGCCCTCAATACGAAGGAGCTTAATTTCAACGTTTATGCACGTAGATAGATCTGACCCGATTCACCTTTAGAATATTGTACGGCTTGTTACAGTACAGCTAACCATTTATTGACAAAACACATCCATCTTGTAGGTTCTCCAACTATATGTTACATCAACAAAAACAGGCTAATTGGAAAGAGAATTAGCTATTTGATAGTATGTGCTACAGGAAGTAGTAAGAAAACCATCTATCAATCATGGCGAGACATTCCTTAGGCTTGTACTCTGGTGCAGTGTGACCCCCACCCTGCAGCACAAACCAAAATGACACTACATTTATATATAATAGTTTTGCTTGACTACGATATATATGGGGAATTATTTTGCCGGAGCGCGGAGAATGCTTGCCTTTATAGTTGTGAATGTCAAGCTGTACTTTTCCTCTGTAAAGATGGTGACGTATCTGAAGAAAACAAAACGAAATTCACAATGCACGAAAAGGTAGCAAATTTAGAAAAGGGAAAATTGAACAGTCTAGAAAGGAGCATGGTCATAAATTAAATAAGGTGGTTATGGAAGTTCACCCTGCAATTTGACCGTCAACAAACCAAGGTCTCCAGTCATCCTCTATAGACAAGTCCAACGTTTCTATCCATTCTTCAGTGCCCACATACGGAATAGTCATGTCGTGATCACCGCTACACGAAGAGAAGTTCTTCAGGTTCGGAAAGGTTAGAAAATTTTGAAATAGAATCTTTGCCATATATATTTTGATAAGCATTCCACATCACTCATCAATAGGCTTATGCTGTCAGACCAAGTCAGCAAGCCAAAGGCAGGGGAGGAAGAGCAAAAGCTTAATTGGCTTGGCAAGTCAGTGAATTCAATGCATGCAATTCCTTGTTCGAAAAATAAGTACGAGGAGCGAATTCTTATAGAAGAGGCATACATGTAGTAGTAGTACCTGTAAACCAGAGCTCGGAGATCTTTCTTGGTGAGGTTTCGGTGGTAATCAATACTCGTTATGACATTCTCTGTATATGCTAAGCTCTTATTGCATCTATCCCATTCTGTTTTGGTTCCCTGAACACCAACTTAAAAAGTACTCGCAGAAATTGACGTAATCATGAATTTAAATTCTATTTCGACTGAGAGTACCATACGTACCTCTCGGATGTGGAGAGCCTCTTGCACTGTTTTATCATTCGCCCAAACGTAGGAGTACAGATAGTTATAGTTCTGGAAATAATATATAAATAGGTGGTATGATTTTAAAATATTCATAATATATATAGTTGAATTTCGTGTTGGAGAGAGAGAGATCTATGTACGTACCCGACACCATGGCCCTGGAACTTGAGGTGTTGAGGTGTGTATGTCTATGAAGTCGTCACCGAGAACGCTCCATTCCCGAAGTTTATTTGGCTTTGGGGATTGTGTAGCGCAATTTGGTTCCAATATTTGGTTATCAAATATATTGGAGACGCACTACAAATTCCATCGATCGGTAAATCACAATTGGAGATGCACTACAAATTCCATGCATCGATCAGAATTGTTAATCTTAATCCAACTCACCTCTTCGACTACTTGAAGATCTTCTATGCACTTTGCATTGCTTGGATCTGGATATATATATTCTCCTTTGCAGTTTCTTTTAGTTGACTATAAGCACAGATATGTATATATAGAAGACATTACATACATATGTAGGTAGGAGAGTATCTTGGTTAGAGAGTATAAGGCTTTTGTACACTTGGGTTTTGGGAGTTCTTTTATTACTATCTTGTAGCCCCCAAGTGTATTTGTTATTTTCACGGTTTTCCTCCGCCATAAATGAGAGTTTATGAATAAATTGGAGAGGGATCACTCTGACATGTGGCTCCAACTCCTTTTTTAAAAAAAAAAAAAAAATATGTAGCTAGGAGTACAGGATACGTATCCTCTACATTACATAAATACTTTTTACCCGTATACGGCCCTTTACCCGTACGTGCGTTACTTTTTAACTCTACGTCAAGTTTAATTAATGTTAAGTATAATTAATTGGCTGGTAAATTAAGACTAAGATTTATCATTAACTTACGTACGTCAACAAGAACTTAACCAAAAATTAAGGAGCATTAATTTGATCACCTCATAAAGTCTATCGGATATGAGTGCCATCCGGTGAGCAAATTTTAGTCTTGCATCCAGGTCAAAAATTCTATGTGTAAGTGGGTTTCCTAGCACCAAACCCTGCGTCCATTTTTCAAAACTATTAATCCAACAATTATCATGAAAAAGAAAAAATAAAAGACATAAAAGCATTGAATTCAAGATTAGCTAGAAGTACATACTTTGAGAATTAATGGTGGCAAATGTCCAATTTCGTTACCTAGATCATCATGATCATAAGATGAGAAAATCACACCACAACAATTAGCGTAAAAAAGAATTAGATACATAATAATCATATGATCTCTTATGCTGAATAATCTGTTTTTTGTTATTTATGCATATCATGGATCAGATCATGAATTCTTTGTAATACAATAACAAGTTTCTTTTATTTCTTCAAGATAGAAAATGAAATGTTATAAGATGATAAGTTCAATTTGCTAAAATCTTATAACCCTGTTAATACATTTTTCAAAGAATCAATTAATTAAATGGGGAAGATAATATATATACCGTTTGAAACTTCTTGAACAACAATCGGGACGGGTATGCCGGAATAAGAATCGCCGGCAATATAGAGGGGGTTTGAGAGAAACATAGAATGAGCCAAAACCCACTGCATGCACCGTGATGATATAATAGATCATACAAATAATTATTAGTCTCACATAAGGCAAATACGTATAATGTGTATGTATGGGATGCTCGATCTTAATTTTCTGCCAAATATAATGCATCCTCAAATTAAACCCCTTTAATTAGTTAATTAATCGGAGTACTCTACTCACCTTTCTTAGAAATTCATAGGTTTGTGCCGCTGATGATGTGTCATTGACGTTGTATGCCTCCCAAGTTGTTGCATAAGAGAATCCAGTACCGACAGGTGAATCCAAAAATATTATGTTGGCAACCTAAAAGATCATCGACCCAATTAATTACTAGCTAGTTCAATCATAAAATGTAACGTACTAGCTACTTTAAACTTTACACAACAAATTAATAATTAAATCTCTTACGTACGCACTTTTGTCCACGAGTAGGGGTTCAATTCCAATGTTGGTTTGTTCCCACTAGAATTTGCATAGTTGAAAGTCAAAGGACCTATATATCCAAGAATCATGTCAAATTATAGATCAGTTATTATAATAGGGTCGGTTAATAAAAATAGCTAGCAAGGAGTCCACCACATCATCCCGGGTCTGTAAATTCTGCATACGGTTCATTTAAAAAAGTAGGCTTGAAATTCACGTGAAGAAACTTTCTAATTTTCATCGTGTACCATATTTAAAAAAAAAAATTTAAAGCTGCCCGTTTGGATTTAGAGGTTCACCTCATCTAATTTCAACTAAAAATCTAATTATTTTTTATAAATCATCTAAATTCATCTCATCTCTGAATCCAAACGAGCCTTAAATTGAGACTACACATCTTAAGACTTTATATATTACATTTATTGAATAATCATATATGTTGCTCAAGAAATGCAAAAGATACTAAAGAGTCACTTCTTTATATATATATAATTCTTTAATCGAAACATTCAGATTTGAATAAAAACTTGAAACTACTTTTTTCGGTGAAAAATTGTAGTAGTCCTAAGCTGGTTTAATTGCATGACCTGTGAACACTCAAGCTAACATGGAGTTGAAATGGAAGCTTGCTAGGTTTGTCCGTTAGCGTCACAACTAAATAATACGTTACTACCATACAGTCAACGACTCAACCAAAATTCTTAGTGCGGAGATTGTACGATATATATATATTATATATATATATATATATATATGTTAATTTAAAAATGAACTAAGAAAAATTTTACTTATTATTCTCACACTACACACATCACACATAATTTTTTCTTTATTTTTTTCTCTTATCAAATATATAGTATATGGATGATGAATAAAAAAATCAATTAATTTAGGAAGAATTAAACAAAAAAAAAAAAAAAGTAAAAATAAGTATGTATGTAATGATGATATTAAGTAGCAAGTCTCATGAACTAAATTATAAACCGTAACTCCGGTGAGTCGGGTTGAAGCAACCGATCAATACGAACCAAGCCTAGCTGCCTCTAATCTCTCTATTTGTACGTGTATGTAGTTTAATTGACTATATTTTATTCCTTAATAACTCAACACTCAACAGGACGTTAGATATAGTACTACTTATATACATAATAATTCATTATTCCAAGTTTCTGATCAACAGGACGCTACTAACTTTGAAATAATGTTAATTGTACTGTTAAATAATTAAAGAAAATGATAAGAAATATGGGAGAAATATATGATACCAATTTCATATAAAAGGCCCGAGAGAGCGGAACAACCAGGACCACCGGTGAGCCAAAGAACAAGAGGGTCATCCTTGGGACTCCTTTCAGATTCGATGAAGTAATAAAACAGCTGCACCTCGTCTAACTCTCCAACTCCAATGTACCTTTAAAATTCGTTGCATATAAATAAATTAGAACCAGAAGAAGTAGAAGTAGTACAATATATTTAATTAGTGTTTTAATTGCATGATAATCATATATATATGGCATAATTAGCTATATATATACACGTGGACACTGACCCAGTTTCGAGTTTGAAGGGAAGCTCGCCAGTAAAACCAGGAAGAGTGTTGATGATGGACTGTGATGCAACCAAGTTGGAGATCTGAAGCAATAGTACAACCACAACGGACGGCCACCACATTGTGATCTGAGTAATGCTGTAGCTGCTGCTAGAATTCATGAGCAGCTAGCTAGCTAGCTATATATGTTAATTGATGACATGCCTGGCCTGCATATAAATATTATAGGAAGAGATCGAAGGTTACTGTCTTGACAAGTAGGTATAAACTGTCGGTTGGGATTCGAAATTGGGCAAGCCGGTTTGAGGAGAAGAGCGCATGCAGCATGACCGTTGGAGGAGAAAAGCTAATTAATAGACCTCATTCTGAAAAAACTCCTAATCTTGCTAATAATCTAGTGTGCTACCATCGTCCCCGGCTCACATATAAGTATTTGCTCATTTATACCATAATAATGCTACTTATATGCTTGTTTTAATTTATCTTCTTATTTTAACGGTTCATATATTTAATTTTTTTAATAATTAAGAAATTAATAATTAATGTATTTATATTTTTTTTATTTTTTAAAAATATTTAAACATACTTAAAAAATACTTGAGATAAAAGGAAAAACAAAATTACTTTAACAGAGTGGACACTTGTAAGCGGTAAAGCAGCATGTTCGACGTCGAAGGTACTAACATCATTGAATGTATGATAATGATACGATGAATTTGTGTAGCTCGTGGGAAATGTAGGAAGAGAAGATCCTGACTCATGTCTTGACAGGTAGGTTTAGGTACTGGCATGCAGCTCGATGGTTAGGTTCCTATACATGACCAATTAAAGCACTAGCATTCGTTGCATTTAGCCATTTGTTTGCTAATACTGGCCTCTATTGGATTTGCTCTACATTGGAACAGGCATCACACAAGCAAGATGGCTTTTATCTACAGTACTACTTGGCGGGCCATATTTGTGCTGGTCATGTTGTTTGTTGTTTTGCGGAAAAATGTAAAAAAATAATAATAATAATTTAATTGGAATGAACGGAATAATCGACGTTATGTTATTAAATATAAAATTTTGAAATAAAATATATTTGATTTGACTAAAATATAAAATATAACTAGTACATCTTATAAAACATATGACTATAAAAAATTAGATGAAATAATAATAATAATAATAATAATAATTAAATAATAAATAATATTTTATTATTATATAAAAAAATGATATGAATAATCTAAATTGGGATTAGGTTTTGAGTGAGATAGGTACGTAAAAGACAAAATGTATAATATTGGGCAAATTTTGACTATATATAGGATGGGCAAACTAATTATGCTCGACAAGATGCATGATCAAGGATCGACAAAAGATCATATATCGTCCTTATAATCAACTCTTCTTCTTTTTTTAGTTCTTAATTTTTACTAGGTGAAAAATACGTAATATTCTCGTCATATGAAAATACATATGATACAACGCTTCAAAAGAAATAAAATTTAATTTATTTATTGCGTAATGATCATGTGATCAGAAAATGAATAGAATTTAGTTTATTTACGGATGAGTAATAGTAGATACACATACAAATCTCACAATCATTTTGACAAAAGCTGGACTTCCACCATAAAAAATGATTTTTTTTTTTTAAATTATGGAGTCCATTTATTTTTAAAATGACTACGAAATTTGCATAAACAAAACCGTACGTACGTATAAATATTTATTGCGTATGGTATAGATATATGATGGGCCTGAATATTTGATGTCATCGGTCCAATAAGAATGAGAAATGATGTCATCGGTCCAATTAAGTTTAACTCAATCTCTTAAAAAAAAAAAAAAAAAAAGTAGCTTTGCTATTCATAAGTTTTGCACATCACATATCACAATGTTTTTTTTTTTTTAGTTTTATTATTCTTAAAACAATTGAATTATTCTACTTATCATCTATATATCACATATTTTATAAAAAAAAATTAAAAAATATAAAATTGATGGTGTGTAATGTATAAGACTTATAAATAGAATTTTTCAATAAATATAATATCTATATGAAAAAAAAAATTAATAATAAATCTTATTATTTTTTAAAATGATTACGTGGCACTTGTACACTTTACAAATACGTATTATTACTCTATTAGCTTGCTTAGTTTAAACCCTATAATTGATTACGATCTACAAAATCAAGAAATTAAGTTAACAAAAAAAATTAAAAAGATTAGTTCATTCCCAATAGACCAATTATGTAAATTTTCTCGATGCAAGGGAGGCATGCAAGAGATACTTTCGTCTGTGCCTTTTCTTGTGCTTGATTCTTGCAATAACATGGTAAATAAATTAAAAAAAAAAAAAAAAAACGACTTTCCATGCTCTGCTCTTTTGATCCCATTTAGGCGTTAACGGTAATAAAGTTTTTATCATAATTATAAGAGCGGTGCTGTATATTTCATCGCTTAGAGTAGTCCGTTCCAAATGCTCGTAAAGTCAAAATTATATTTTTTTTATTTTTTATTCATATTTTTTTAATTATTTAAAACTTTTTAAAAAATATATCAATACACTAATAATTACTTTTTTAACTATTAAATAAAAAAAAATTAAAATACATTAAGTATCAAAATGAGAGGACAAGTTAAGTGGGTCAAGTAACATTTTTCTAATTATAAATCACATGCCATCACAAATTTTCTTTATAAAATTTAAAATTTAAAATTTATATTCAAAATCAAATTATGTAACAATAATAGTATGAAGACTTTTAAATAAGAATGTTATTCTAATTATATACATCTTCCTTACGTTATGTCCACAAACGGGATGGATTATGTGTGTGAGGGGATTTTTCTCCCGGCCCAAAGGAATTTTCTAGGCCCAGTCAATTGGGGAGGATCCACTAGGAGAAATGAGAGAATGAGAGAAAGAGGGGGGACAAAGGCATGGGAAGCACAATTTCAGACATGGAAAAGTAATGTAAGAGAGAAAAATATGTGATTTGACATAAAGTAATGGAAGACAAGGCTTAAGGTGTCATGAGAGAAAAGTAGGAAAGTGACTTAAAGCCAAGGAGAGGGGGTCAGACACGCAAGATAGACATCACTCACCACTACTAATGAACACGCATGAAAAGAGTCAGATAAAAGAGGCAGGGTGCCTATATTTTGGGGACTTCGACTTTTGGGGGACTCTTGGACTTCTTCTGATTTTTGGGTTCTTTTTCGACTTCTCCAACAAATAGATCTATAACTTCCATTATACAGTGAGTAAGGAGAGGCCATGAGAGACTGCAAACAAGCTTATTATAGTGAAATCTCCCCTTCCCAAACTCGTGTGAACGTACGCCTTAGCGCCGAACTACACAAATCTATGTATTCATCTTTTCTTGTTTTCTCTGTATTTAAATATTGTTCACTGCCATGGAAAAATGCACCAGCACTGTACAGCCGCACCAGACTATTTCTGGGGGCTCCAAGCAACACCAATTTAGGCCTAGCCCATCTCAGCTCATCCCGGGAATGGACCTTTCTTCCCTTCTAGACTATGACCTTTTTTGGCTTTAATGTGTTTCATGATCACTTAGACCATGAGGATGATCAACGTGATCTCAGGTGGGAGATCAAGATTTGTCAACAAAATGGTTGGTAGATAAATCATGTGGCCATGCAATTTCTTTACCCATTATATATATATATATAGCACTAATAACATAGATTCTCTAGTGTTGCAAACGAACTGAGTTGAGCCGAATTTGAACTAGGGGTCTCGAGCTCGATTAGCATTTATTTTTGATCGAACTCGGCTTGCCTAACATATATTAAGATCAAACTCGACTCGAACTCAAATACCAAAAACAAAGGAGCTAATACGAGATCGAGTAGCTCGAGCTCTAGTTAAATCTAAAAGATGAGGTTTCAAATTCGTGAGATTTAAAAATCTATTTTTAAAAAATCAAAAAAAAAAAAATAAACACAGAGGTGGTGATTTTTACAGATCTAAATATCTGTAACCATTCGGGAAAAAAATTGCAACCAAAATAATCATTACAATAGCCCAACACACAAAAATAGAAGGAAAAAAAGAAAAATAAATCAAAATCTAAGAAATAAAATCTCAGATCCGTATGTATTGACAAGAAATTATTTACAAACGAGCACAAAGATAGGGAGGAAACATACCAGGAAGAGCAAACCAACACACATAAGGCGAAAAAACAAAAAAAAAAATCTCAGATCTGAAAGATGAGGAGGCTTCAGATTCGTAAGATTTTTAAAAAATAAAGTTGTAAAAAAAGGAAATAAAAACAAACACAGAAATGATGATTTTTACTTCTCTATTGAGACGAGAGGGAAGGGAAGGGAAGTGCAGTGCGTGTGAGAGAGCAAAAGAGAGAGAAAAAGTGTTGTGCGACTGAGTGTGTGAGGGTTAGAGAGAGATATATGGGCTGGTGGAGAAACTTTCCATACAAAGAGAGATGGAGGCTGGGGGTTTGAGAGAATCGGGAAAAAAGAGAGTGGGTCTGAAGGGGTAGAGAGAGAGAGAGAGAGAGAAGGGGGGAGAAGTTTTGAAAGAATTTGAGTGGGGGGGAGAAATTACAGGAAGGGAAGGGAAGATGGTGGGGAAAAAGAAAAGCGGTGGGGTGGAGAAAGGTTGTGGGGTCTGTGAGAAAAAACACATTGTTATGTATTTGTGGGTCTAGCTACTAGCACATAGTTTATTTGGGTATATAAATTGCACATAAAATTGTAATAATAATTTAAAATTTCAAAAAAATTAAATTGACATTCTTGTAAAATTTATTTATTTTAATTTATATCAACTAGGCAAACTTGCATTGCACGTGCTGCTTATTAGTGTGTGTATATATATATATATATATATATATATATATATATATTACGAGTATTGTGACGAGCCCATAACAAATCAAGTTGAGTTTATATGAATTTTGTTTACGAGCCTACACCGTGTCGAGTTGAGATTACACGATTTTAGCTCGTTTAATACGAACCAATATTAGTGGTCATGAACAACTTATTTATCAAATGAATCGAATCCGAATCGAGTTTATACGAATCGAGCTCAAGTTGTTCACGAGCAGCTTTGTTCATTTGCAGCCCTACCAGAGATGTGTGTAAGTTGAAAGGGGAGCAAAGATGAAAGAAATGCAATGGGTGTGTTTGGAGTTAGCCACTCCTATTCTCTCATGGTTTCACTGAGACCAAATTAGGTCCTTACAACTCATAAATTACCGCTAAATATGTAGGTCTCGTTTATTTTCACAACTCATCTCAATTCATGTAATCTCATCTAATCATTACAATTTTTCAAATTCTCTCAAAATAAAAATAACAATTCAACTTTTTCAAATCTCAAAATAAAAATAATATTAAAAAAATATATTCTAATAATATTTTATTCAAATTTTAACTTTAATCTCAACTCATCTCATCTCATCAGTGAACAATGATTGTAACAACAAGGTGGTCTTAATACGAAGCTGCGTTCTCTATTTATGCATGCAGATGGATCTTAACTGATTCATCTTTAATAGAACATGAGCGGTGCAACTCTGCTGCTCAGAGTGCACCGCTTCATCTTAACGCTAGTTCAAAATTTCTTTTTTTTTTTTTTCAATTTTTTATTCATATTTTTTTATTATTTTAAAACATTTTTAAAAACTATAAAAAAAAATACCAATACACTAATAGTCATTTCCTTAACAATTAAGTAAAACAAAAAATTGAAATACATGAGGTGTCAAATTGAGAAGGCAAATTGAGTGGGCAAAGCAGCATTTTTCATAGAACATTGTAGATCTAAAGCCTGTTACAGTACAACTAGCCATTTATTGATAAAACACACTACAACAAATTTTAGTTTTAGGGATGAAATTATTTAGGAATGAACTAAATTTCGTTCCAAAAAGTAATTATTGGTAGCAAAATTTAAATTTCATCTAAAAAAATAGATGACTTTATAAAAACGTTCAAACGGCTAAAAATCCGTTTGAACTAGATCTTCTGTGATAAATTAGGTAGTCTCAAAATTTCAAATCGTTCGAATCTGGAATTAATGTTTGTTCGAATGATTTATAATTTGTTCGAAAGTAATCTTGGCAGGGAAGTAATTTATTTTGTCGGAGAAAATTCAAATCCATTCGAACAAAAATTGGTTTGTTCAAACGGGAAAGATTTGGTGGGAAAATTTGATGGGAAGGTTGCAAGATCTTTCGAACACAATATTTATGCATTCAAACGGAACATTTGGTGGAAAATTAAATAAAAATTGGCAGGAAGTTTTTTAAACCTTATTCGAACCAAACATAAAATATTTACGAATTCATATATTAATTTTATGTAATTAATGTAAAAAAATTTTAGTGATTTATTTTTTATTAAATAAGATTTTTAGTTAAATAAATATTGCTTATAATTTCATTTTTTATATATTGTGAACGGTAAGTAAAATGATAAAAACCATAAATTAATTGCATTCCAAAAATATAAAGTATGGCCAGAATATAATATATGACTATTTTAATATTTATATTAATTATACAAAATACAAATAGTTATGATTGTCAATACAAAAAAAGCACATTTAATGCTAATAAAATATATACACTATTGGGCCATATCGTGTAGCACCGCCTCGACTCCAACAATGTGTGTCTCAATATCAGTCACTCGAGACATGAGCTTCGACTCAATCTCTATGAGGGCGACCCGGACTGCATCAATAATCTCTTATGTCTGTGTGCGCATCTCTGCACGCATGATATCTGCAATCTCCTCACGAGTAGCACTGTGTGATGCACCTTGTGTGGATGCCTCACCATATACGCCATCTGCACCTCTCTGAGTGTCAACCTTTGTAATGGTTGCACAAATACGAAATCAGGAGTGTCCAGTGCTACGAGATAAGATCGTCAAGTTGATCGGTCCAATTGGCTCCCGAACACGCTCAAACTCATCTAACCTGACTCCTTTCGCTAAAAGATCCAATCGTGTGAGCAAGAGTCCAAACGGCAATATATCTATCATAAAAAAATTTTGATAAGTAAAAGTATTATATATTTCAAAATGAGTAACCAAGTATACTGAATAAAATAAAACTCTACATGTCGTAATATAGGTGGCTTCTGATCGAATCCTACCGAATATATATCTCGCTAGGTCGATGGACATAAATTGTGCCCAATCCATACTCATCTCAATCTTGTGCAATCGAGGATCGATGTTGTTGACTATTATAATGTTCATGTTCTTGAAAAAACTAGATAAGTCCACCTGTTTGATGCTCTTGCTCCCATCAGAGCTTCACTCTAACTGTCAGGTTGAGCTTCACTTGACTCTTGGGTTTAGCTTCCCTTCAGCCAACTATCGAGTGCTACATAAGTGAGCTCTTTGTTTGCGCTTCGCTTGAGTGCCATGTCAAGTGAGAGTTGAGGGGAACTCTCAGTTTGACGTCTTCTCAACTCACAACTAGGCTCTATATAACCTAATACTCTTTTCTCATGGTTTCTCTGAGACCAAATTAGGTCTTTATAACTCATAAATTACCATAATATGTGTAAATGGATTTTTCCACCATAGGCTCTTGAAACAAGCCCACGAAAAACTTCTAGGGAGGCAAGTTCGAGGGCCCAATCGAGTCCTACAGCCCTCCTCTAAAGGGAGTCAATGGGAGCTTTGTAGAGTATTCAGCCCATAGGTATAATCCACCCATGAAGCAACTCCCTAGAGGGGAAAGTGGATGATTGGGGCAGATGGGACTCGTCACCCCGACACCGCCCCGATGACAAGCTACCCTCTGGAACCTACACTGGCAAGAAGGCAAGAAATATAGAAAACTCGTGATTCCCTGAAAACAGGCATAGGAAAGCCTAGCAAAGAATGTTTTTGGGTAAAATAAGTCAGGGAGTCACTTCGCATTAATGGCGCCACTCCCTAGACTCCATGCCGTATTATTGACACTATCACATAAGCCATGCCACATTAATGGATTTTAATGAACAGTAGACAAGACATGGGCCCCTCAAAGTTAGGGATGAGTTATCCCCTCCAGAAACTTAGTATAAAAGTCGATCCTCAAGTACAAAAGCTATATTTGATTCCTCGAAGTTTAAGCACAAACTATTAAGAAAATATACTGACTTTAGCATCAAAGACTGTGAAACAACCAAGTTGGAGATATGAGGCAATAGCACAACCACAACGGACGGCCACCACATTGTGATCTAAGTAATAGTTCTGCTGCTGCTGCTGGTAGACTGAATGAGTAGCCAGCTAGCTAGGCACGTAGGTGGTGAAGGAGCCTGGCCTGTACATATATATTGTAGGGAGAGATCGAAAGTTACTGTTTGATAGGTGGGTTTAACTATCGGTTGGAGTTCGAAATTTTTGTACACCAATGTTGAGTAATAAGATACATACAATACATTATACAATATATTATATAATAATGTTATAAAATGAAGGTATTTTTATAAAATGATGTTACTTTTATAAAATATTTTACAAAAATACCTCTTATTTAAAACATTATTATGTAAAGAACTATTATAAAAAATATTATATACAAATTATTTTCCTTTAAAATTGGGCAGGCCGGTTGGTGGAGGAGCATGACCGTTGGAGTCCAACCTTTGTCTCATTTCGTAATTGGCACAATACATATACGCGTTCGGATAAGATTTTAGAAAAATTTTCATTGGCATCCTTTAGCCAGATTTATTGGATTACGAATTAAAAAAATTCAAGAAGGTAATTCCGAGATTCTCTCTCTATCAAATTAAGGTTTTCATTTCTTAAAAATTTGTTATTATAATATGTTCATTTTGTAAAGAATAAATTTTTAATCTCTTGGTTAAATAGTAAAATCTGAAAATATTCAAGTATAATTTCGTAT
Organism: Juglans regia; assembly: GCF_001411555.2. NCBI lineage: Eukaryota > Viridiplantae > Streptophyta > Magnoliopsida > Fagales > Juglandaceae > Juglans > Juglans regia. Next base: position 1,795,250 of record NC_049913.1, read on the forward strand.
ATGTATAACGCAGTTAGATAAACAAACTTGTTTCATATTTCATTGTATATTGAAAGTAAATTCACTTATAATCTATATGCATACTTTTATTGATAAAGACAAATATTATTTTAAAGAAAACGGCATTATTATAACGAACTTTAAAATAAACTTTTCTCTTACTATTTTTTTATTTTGGTTCAAAATGTATTAGAATATTTTCACAAATGAAGCACGCTAAACTTACTGCCGTAGTTTATTGAAGCCTTTTAAGTTATAAAAATATTATTTATCATCTTTTAAGTTATATTTTCTCAATATATTTTAATGCGACGTACATCAAAGTTTTGATAGACTAATAAAATATAATAAATAGTACTCTTTAAATTATTTGAGATCAAATCATGATGAATAATATTGCTCTTAAATTATTTATATCGTACAATCTCTTTACTAGGAATTCCCGGAAGAGTACTGTCGAGGAGCAATACATGAACAAGTATTGCTACAGACAACCACATTAATGTGAGATTACTACTACTACTGTACCTGATGCTGCTACAAAAATGTACACCAATTGAATCTGGTCATGTTGTTTGTTGTTTTGGGAAAAAAAATGTAAAAATAATAATTTAATTGGAATGGAATAATCGTTATATTATTAAATATAAAATTTTAAAATTAAATATATTTGACTTGACTAAAATATAAAATATAACAAGTACATCTTCCAAAAAAGTTGACATAAATACCCTTGATAAATAAACCTAAAAAAAATATAAAAACACTTTTTCATTGAACTTTGGTTTTGAAATAACTTTCTTTCTGCACGTGCTAGTTTCACTACTAACCACATCGGCGGATTGGATCATGACAGACATGAGCATTTAATTTGCTCCCAATTAAAAGTCTCCCATCTAACAATCTTTCACAAGATAGCAGGACCCGAGAGTCACAACTACTAACCACATCGGCGGGTTGGATCCTCCTAGATCAGATTAATGTTTTGGGACCCTAATGTTTTACCACTTTGAAAAATAAAATTAATAAACATATAAAAGAAAACCAAAAGTTTACAAAAAGGTTCTGAATTGGACCCTTTTCGATACCTGTAGCGGAATTCTTCTTTACATTCTTCTCGACGCTCCATCACCAATTTTTTAAGAGTTTCGCTACAGCTAATGAAAAGGGTTTCGAATTTGAGATTATTTTAAAAAAAAAATTTTATGTAATTTTTTAATTATCATAAATATTTTTAAAAAAATAAAAAATTTATAATATCATTAAAAAATATTTTTTTAAAAATAATAATAATAAAAAATTTCATTCGGGACACAAATTTGGATCCCAAATTCGGGACCCAAAACATTTCTATGCGAAGATCAAATATAGCATACCAATTTCATATACGAGGGCAGAAAGACCAGAACAACCAGGACCAGCGGTGAGCCAGAGCACCCTGGTCTTCATCTTCCCCGTTTCGAGTTGCTAGTTTGCTGATGATATTTTTCCGGAGAGAAATAGTATCACGTGGGTACAAGCTGGTTTTACTGGTAGCTAGGCCTACCAGAACTAGTCCAAGACAACTATTTAGGCCTAAGATATATCTAAAATGAGACGTTGGTTTTCAAATTTCAAAATTTGAGTTATGAGTATTGTGTTTGGTAGCGCTTGCAATTGTGGAAAAGAAGTCGGTTTATGATGTATGCGCATTTTTCAACCTTTCAAACTATACACTTTTTAGAATGATAAATTACAAAAGCAAAACGTTCTAAATTAGGCGTTCTCTGAATAGGGCTGCAACCCGATGCCATTCAACCGGGTCTAGGCCTGGTCAGATCCGATACGTCTGGATCAGGTCTCTCTCTTCTTCTATTTTTTTATTTTTTTTATTTTTTTTTATCTCTTCTATATCAACGTTGGTGACCTGTGTGTGTTAAGTTACAGTTGAATGTGACCTGTGTTAAGTTACAGTTGAATGGACCTGTGTTAAGTTACAGCTGAATGGACCTGTGTTTAAGCAACATGCAAAACAAGTTCACTAAGATCTCAAAGACATCAAAAAAATATTGACATAAACCAGAAGAACAAAAAAAAAGAAAAAAAAAACCAAAAAGAACTAATAAAAAAAATATACATAAGCCATCTATTACTAAAATATGAACATTAACTGATAAAAGACTAAGGAGCATCCAACGATCAAATAACAGCAGCTTCCCATCTCTTTCTCTATATCTGTCATTATGAAAAAGTTTAACACCAAATCAATAATAACATATCAAATTATTCAAGTCAACATAAAGTGATTTAGTTTCTCAAACAAAGGAGTGAAAATGAAAAGCATACCATCATGCAGACCATAAGCCTTAAGTTACTCCTCATCAACATAAGTAAAACTTGATTTTGGATTAAACTCTAAAAAAATACATGACAATTATTAAATGATATAAAAATAAACATTATGAAAAAGTTTAATAAATATGAAAATAAGAAATAAGTTTATTACCCAATTCTGCCTTAAAACTTTTAATATTATCTAAAGAGGCACGAAGATCAATGGGTATTGGATCTCTCAACTAATTTTGTGCATAAATGAGTGCCTCGACTATTCTTAGAGATAGTGAACTACGAAATGGGTCAAGCACCTGACCCCCTGTACTAAAGGTTGATTCAGAAGAAATAGTAGATAACCAATTTCAACTAAACTTATGCAGATAACCAATGGGCGTTTATGAAAAGAGATAATTTCCCGTTTGCTAAAATCATTTAAGAACAGGTATACAATTAATTTGCACCTATTACAAAGAGACACAAGTGTTGGACTTGGTCCAACGGTTATCATTTTTGTTCAGTGGATTGATCCAAGTGAAGCAACTTCATTTTCTTTCAAACTGTTTATGCTTTTTGGAGGGAGACAGCTTATCTAATTGACTAATCAAATTACGCTTTATAAAATTTAATGATGCTGATTTTTTATTTTCGGATGACTTCCAACTTCTCTTATTATTGAGTATTTAATATTATATTTATCTCTTTTCGAATTCGATTAGGAATTTAGAGGATGGCAATTTCAGGTTTTTTTTTTAAGTGAAAAATTCATCAAACTATCTTTAGCTTTCTCTCATGTATAATGGAGCATTTTTCATGCTGATTTTCTTTTATTAAACAAAGAGAACATAAACATACTTGCATGCTTATTCAGCTAAAGAAAGAACAGAAAGTTAAAAAAAAAAAAGAACAGAAAACATTTATAAGTTGGAAGTTACATATCACTACAACAAAATCAGTTTATTACGGCGGAAACTATATTGGCAGTCACAAAAAAAGCCAATGTAGATTACATACAATGGCGGCTTTTCTAGCTGTCAAGGTCTGGCTCATATCCTGATACCTAGCTTTACGGCCATCCGGACACGTTGGTTCTCCACCCACATGATACAAATAAGCAAGCAATTTCCTAGGCCTTTCAAAGCAAGCTCGATCCTAGAACAAAATAATTTAACAGTAAACTATGCTATTCACTTCGATTATTCGAAATATTTCTCCAGTTTTAGAATAGGGATCTCCCAAATGTCTTTCCGCCTTTCACAATCAATTAGATTGGGTAGCGAGCAAAGAACCTATCGACCATGGCAAGGCTTTCCTTGTGCTTGTATTCTGGAGCAGTGTGACCTGCACCCTGTATATACATATGTAGTGGAAGATTGATTAATTGTAATTTTTTCATAATCATGACAACATTATAATAAATATTTTTATATAAATTATTTTTACATAAATATTATAATTATAATTTTTTATATTAAAAATGGGAGGGGGAGGGGGCGGGGCCCACTGCCCACTCCTACCCTAGTCCTTAGCTACCCGAAGGAAATGCTTACCTTCCTCGTCAGTGTCAACGGATGGGAGCTGGTTCAGTAACAAAATTGCCTGAACACTTTACCATCCTGCAGGATACCATGGGAAAAAGTAGACTTAAAATGTTGCCTTATCCCTCTCACAGTGAAGAGCAGGATCAGCTTCGCTGCTACTCGAATAACTTACTCCGACCCCATCAGAGAGTTTGAAAAAGTTTGCTCAACTTTCATGGATAGAACATGCACTGAAGAAATCATTAGGTTAAAATTGTTTCCATTTTCTCTAAAGGACAAGGCTAAAACCTGAGTAAACTCCATAAGGCCAAGGTCTATTGGGACTTGGCAGAAAATGCAAACTGAATTTTTTTTAAAATAAAATTCCCTATAAATAGGACCAATACTTTAAAAAGATAAATTATAAATTTTGGGCAAAAGGATGTAGAAACATTTTATCACTATTGGGAACGTTTTAAAGACTTATTAAATGCATGTCCTCATCATGGACATGAGAATTGGAGGGTCATAAGTTTTTTTTTATGAGGGTCTACAACAAAAAATGAGATAATTTGTGGAAACCATGTGCAATGGTGAATTTTTTAACAAAGAACCATTGGAGGCATTTGAATACTTTGACTATTTGTCTGAAAATGCTCAATCTTGGGATATTTCTGAAGTGTATGATAGATCTGAAAATCAAAAATTTTTAAGTGGGAGTGGAAAGTATCATTTGAAAGAACCTGATGAATTACATGCTAGACTTGCATTACTCTCTAAGAAGGTAGAGTCTATAGAGCTTAAGAAAGTCAATGAGTTGCAAGTCTTACCATTTACTTCTAAAAAATGTAACATTTGTGAATATCCAGGGCATGTGACTAGTGCAAGCCCAACCATTCCAGCTTTTAAAGAAGTCTTACTCTTCTCTCATGGCTTTCTTGAGACCAAATTAAGTCCGTACAACTCATAAATTACCATAATATGTGTAAGTGGGTTTTCCCCCCATAGGCCCTTGAAGAAAACCCACGAAGAATCGCTAGGGATGCAACTTCGAGGGCCTAATCGAGCCCTACGGCCCTCCTCTAAAGGGAGTTAGTGGGCCCTTAGCAGGGTATTCGGCCCACAGGCATAATCCACCCATGAAGTAACTCCCTAGAGAGGAAGTGGACGGTCGAGACAGATGAGACTCACCGCCCCTAGAGCCACGCCACATTAATGGATTCTGACCAAACAAATAGAAAATAGGGACATGGGCCTTTCAAAGTCAGGGATGAGCTGTCTCTACTAGAAATCTAGTATAAAAGTCAATCTCCAGGTACGAAAAGCTCTATCTGATTTCTTGAAACTTAGGCACAAACTATTAAGGAGATATACTGACTTTAGCATTGGAGACTCTCAGCCACCACTAAGGCCCCCATTCTCTGTGTTTGCTTGAGTGTGTAGGTGACAGCCCGAAGACTTGAGTTTCTAGAATTTGGCCCAAAGGTGAGCGAAATACGACATTAATAATATGTTTAGTAAACAATGATCGGAACAACAATGTGCCCTTAATATGAAGGAGCGTTCAACGTTTATGCACGTTGATAGATCTTACCCCGATTCACCTTTAGAACATTGTACAGCCTATTACAGTACAACTAGCCATTTATTAACAAAACACATCTAGCTTGTAGGTTCTCCAACTATTACATCAATAAAAACAAGCTAATTGGAAAGAGAGTGAGCTATTTGATAATATGTGCTACAGAAAGTAGTAACAAAACCATCTATCAATCATGGCGAGACATTCCTTAGGCTTGTACTCTGGTGCAGTGTGACCCCCACCCTGCAGCACAAACCAAAATAACACAACATTTATATATAATAGTTTTGCTTGACTACGATATATATGGGTAATTATTTTGCCGGAGAGCGGAGAATGCTAATTGCCTTTATAGTTGTGAATGTCAAGCTATACTTTTCCTCTGTAAAGATGGTGACGTATCTGAAGAAAACAAAATGAATTCACAATGCATGAAAAGTTAGCAAATTTAGAAAATGGAAAGTCGAACAGTCTAGAAAGGAACATGGTCACAAATTAAATAAGGTGGTCACGGAAGTACACCCTGCGATTTGACCGCCAACAAACCAAGGTCTCCAGTCATCCTTTATAGACAAGTCTAGCGTTTCTATCCATTCTTCAGTGCCCACATATGGAATCCCCAAGTCGTGATCACCGCTACACGAACAGAAGTTCTTCAAGTTAGGAAAGGTTAGAAAATTTTGAAACAGAGTCTTCGCCATATATATTTTGATAAGCATTCCACATAACTCGTCAATTGGCTTATGCTGTCACACCAAGCCAAAAGCAGGGGAGGAAGGGCAAAAGCTTAATTGGCTTGGCAATTCTAGGAATTTATTGCATGCAGTTCCTTGTTCGATCGATAAGTACGAGTAGCGAAATTCTCTTAAAAGAGGCATACATATGGTAGTAGTACTTACCTGTAAACCAGAGCCCGGAGATCTTTCTTGGTAAGGTTTCGGTGGTAATCAATACTTGTTATGACATTCTCTGTATATGCTAAGCTCTTATTGCATCTCTCCCAATCTGTTTTGGTTCCCTGAACACCAACTTAAAAAGTACTCCCTGAAATTGACGTAATCATGAATTCAAATTCTATTTCGACTCAAAGTACCATACGTACCTCTCGGATGTGGAGAGCCTCTCGCACTGTTTTATCATTCGCCCAAACGTAGGAGTACAGATAGTTATAGTTCTGGAAATAATATATAAATAGGTTGTATGATTATAAAATAGTCATAGTATATATAGTTGAATTTCGTGTTGGAGAGAGAGAGATCTATGTACGTACACGACACCATGGCCCTGGAACTTGAGGTGTTGAGGTGTGTATGTCTATGAAGTTGTCACCGAGAACGCTCCATTCCCGAAGTTTATTTGGCTTTGGGGATTGTGAAGCGCAATTTGGTTCCAATATTTGGGTAAGAAATATATTGGAGATGCACTACAAATTGTCAAATTCCATTGATCGGTAAATCACTATGCATTAATAATGCCCAATTAATGCATCAAACTCCAGAATTGTTAATCTTAATCCAACTCACTTCTTCGACTACTTGAAGATCTTCTATGCACTTTGCGTTGCTTGGATCTGGATATATATATTCTCCTTTGCAGTTTCTTTTTGTTGACTATAAGCACAGATATATAGAAGACATTACATATCTAGGAGTAGAGGATACGGCTCTTTACCCGTACGTGCGTTACTTTTTGACTCTACGTCAAGTTTAATTAATATTAAATATAATTAATTGGCTCGTAAATTAAGTGTAGAGGATTTGAAAATTTTGAATTATTTATTATATTTTATGTAAAAATTTAAAAAAAAATATAATGATGAGATCAAATAAAATGAAATACTTTCTGAATTCAGACGAACAAAATATGTCGGAGGAAACGTATGTACCTCAACGTGAACTTAACAAAAAAAAAAAAAAAATGTACGTCAACGAGAACTTAAGTACCAATAATTAAGGAGCATTAATTTGATCACCTCATAAAGTCTATCGGATATGAGTGCCATCCGGTGAGCAAATTTTAGTCTTGCATCCAGGTCAAAAATTCTATGTGTAAGTGGGTTTCCTAGCACCAAACCCTGCGTCCATTTTTCAAAACTATTAATCCAACAATTATCATGAAAAAGAAAAAATAAAAGACATAAAAGCATTGAATTCAAGATTAGCTAGAAGTACATACTTTGAGAATTAATGGTGGCAAATGTCCAATTTCGTTACCTAGATCATCATGATCATAAGATGAGAAAATCACACCACAACAATTAGCGTAAAAAAGAATTAGATACATAATAATCATATGATCTCTTATGCTGAATAATCTGTTTTTTGTTATTTATGCATATCATGGATCAGATCATGAATTCTTTGTAATACAATAACAAGTTTCTTTTATTTCTTCAAGATAGAAAATGAAATGTTATAAGATGATAAGTTCAATTTGCTAAAATCTTATAACCCTGTTAATACATTTTTCAAAGAATCAATTAATTAAATGGGGAAGATAATATATATACCGTTTGAAACTTCTTGAGCAATGATCGGGACGGGTATGCCGGAATAAGAATCGCCACCAATATAGAGGGGGTTTGAGAGAAACATAGAATGAGCCAAAAACCACTGCATGCACCGTGATGATATAATAGATCATACAAGTAATTATTAGTCTCACGTAAGGCAAATACGTATAATGAGTATGTGTGGGATGCTCGATCTTAATTTTCTGCCAAATATAATGCATCTTCAAATTAAATCCTTTCAATTAGTTAATTAATCGGAGTACTCTACTCACCTTTCTTAAAAATTCATAGGTTTGTGCTGCTGATGATGTGTCATTGACGTTGTATGCCTCCCAAGTTGTTGCATAAGAGAATCCAGTACCGACAGGTGCGTCCAAAAATATTATGTTGGCAACCTAAAAGATCATCGACCCAATTAATTACAAGTTAAATCATAAAATGTAACGTACTAGCTACTTTAAACTTGACACAACAAAATAATAATTAAATCTCTTACGTACGCACTTTTGTCCACGAGTAGGGGTTCAATTCCAATGTTGGTTTGTTCCCACTAGAATTTGCATAGTTGAAAGATAAAGGACCTATCCAAGAATCATGTCAAATTATAAAGGACCTATCCAAGAATTTGCACATTTTTTTGCGGTTCGTTGAAAAAAGTAGGCTTGGGTTCCACATGATCAAGAAACTTTCTTTTCATTGTGTACCCTATTCTTTTTCTTTTTTTAAAAAAGAAAAAAAAAAAGACTACTATACAGTCTACGACTCAACCAAAATTCTTAGCGCGGAGATTGTACGATATTTATATTTTATATATGTTAATTTGAAAATGAATTAAGAAAAATTTTATTTATTATTTTTACATTACACACCATACATAATTTTTTCTCTATTTTTTTATCTTATCAAATATATAATATATAGATGATGAATAGAAAAATCAATTAATTTAGGAAGAATTAAACAAAAAATATAAAAGTAAAAATAAGTGTGGGTATGTAAGGATGATATTAAGAAACAAGTCTGCTGAACTAAATTATAAACTATAACTCTGGTGAGTCGGGTTGAAGCAACCAATCAATACGAACGAAGCCTGCCTCTAATCTCTCTATTTGTACGTGTATGGAGTTTAATTGACTGTATTTTATTCCTTAATAACTCAACACTCAACAGGACGTCAGATATAGTATACATAATAATTCATTATTCCAAGTTTCTGATCAACAGGAGCTACTAACTTTAAAATAATGTTAATTGTACTGTTAAATAATTAAAGAAAATGATAAGAAATATGGGAGAAATATATGATACCAATTTCAAATAAAAGGCCCGAGAGACCGGAACAACCAGGACCACCGGTGAGCCAAAGAACAAGAGGGTCATCCTTGGGACTCCTTTCAGACTCGATGAAGTAGTAAAATAGCTGCGCCTCGTCTGACTCTCCAACTCCGATGTACCTTTAAAATTTGTTGCATATAAATAAATTAAAACCAGAAGAAGAAGTAGTACAATTATATTTAATTATTGTACAGAAGAAGTAGTACACGTGGACACTGACCCAGTTTCAAGTTTGAAGGGAAGCTCGCCAGTAAAACCAGGAAGAGTGTTGATGATGGACTGTGATGCAACCAAGTTGGAAATCTGAAGCAATAGTACAACCACAACGGACGGCCACCACATTGTGATCTGAGTAATGCTGCTGCTGCTAGAATTCATGAGTAGCTAGCTATGTTAATTCATGACATGCCTGGCCTGCATATAAATATTATAGGAAGAGATCGAAGGTTACTGTCTAATTGACAGGTAGGTATATAACTGTCAGTTGGGATTCGAAATTGGGCAAGCCGGTTGGAGGAGAGCGCGCAGCAATGACCGTTGGAGACTTGGAGTCCAACCTTAATTTGTCTCATTTGGTAATCGGCACAATACATGTACATGTTCGGATCAGATTTTAGAAATAATTTCAGTCGCATTCTTTAGCCATCTATAAATAAATCCATTAGAGCATTGGCACATTGCTAAGTTCAAAATTTGACTAAAATCTCAATCTTTAGCTATAGCATCAACTTTTAGTTGAGTGACTCCACATTGAGCTATCTTAAAATCAAAATAATAATATAATATTATATATTTTAATAATATTTGAAAAAAATAATTTTTTTATATTTTACAAATACACTTCATATATTTTAATAATATTTGACAAAAAAAAAATTTATACAACAATTCTTAAAACCAACAAACTAACTTTTGCCAACCATTTTTCTTTTGTCAACTTTTTTAATTGTAGTTAATAGTAAATGATCAAATTAAAATTTTGTAAAGTCAATAAACACATGATGCCAATATTTCTTCCACCCAACATATCTTTAAACTAACAAACACTATCACAAACTCTTCTTTTTCTACCCAATAATCACATCTATAATTCTAATTCTTTCTAAAATTACAGAGCAACTATGCATAGCCATCCTTATTCTTTCTTTCCCTTTTTTTCCTAAAATAAGTTGGCAAGAGTGAGAAGAATATAGACATGGATAATAACTGATAGAACAGAGAACGCAACGACATAGACAAATTTCAGGCGAATCTAATTGTGGTTATGCAATTTGTGGTCTAGAGAAACTCAGAAATAGTTGCTCGATTTTTCGAGAGGGAATGTAAATAAAAGGTTTTTATAAGCGGAATGGAGATAATACCCGATAATAATTGAATTAGGAGGTATTCAAATTGATAACAGAACTAATTTGAAACAAGTCCAAGAGCCAGGGAGAACCATAACACTTGGGTTAATAAGGATACAAACCAAGAAGCAAAACTAATTCAGACTGCACTAATCACATGCTTAATATGCAAAAGTTTCAATATTATCTATCCTTTCTCATAAAACACGATCACAATGCGACCTTCATCTGAACAAGAAGATACTACCGTCTCCAATATAATGAAAACATTCAAACAACAAGATCACTAGAACTCTGAATCAAAGATCACTTTTGCCCAAGGGCGCTAAAGAACCCTTGTGATGATGTCTTACGCCCCAGGAACCTCAAAAAACAGTTTATTGTTATGTTATGTACAAAGTAGAACTGTACAGGTAGACAGAAAAAGTACATCCATTTGGCACGATGCCAGTTTTGTGATGCCAGAAAATTCTGAACAGGAAACCGGTGAAACCGTGAAAGAGAAAATCAGGCTTCACAATCTTATTCTACCCAAATGTGTTTTCCCCACTGTAAGTAACATAAAGAAATCCATCTTCATCCTTCTTTTGATCATAAATGGTGGACCTTATAGTTCCTGCAAATGTTTCATCACAATTAGTACTTATTGATCTTGAATAATTAAACGGTTTATACCATTTCAAACCACTATCTTCGTGATCTTTCAACTTCAATTATGAACTGATTAGGAGTAACATTGAATCAATCAGCGATAGAAAGGAAATTAAAACCTAGCATCACGTGGGTGCACAGAGCTCATGAAATTGAACTGCAGTTACCTGTTGGTGGAAGGACATTGTCCACAAATATAAAGATTGTCTTTTCTGCACTCAGTTTAATTCTCTTCCGAATTATATATACAAATTGGCCCACTGTCAGGTCAGCAGGGACAAGGTATCTGCAATTTTGTAATCGTCATTGATATATAAAAATTATCACCACTTGCAAGCAGACACTTGAGCACAAATTTGGTCTCCTAGGTAATGTGTCCTCATTTTCTATTCCAATACTCGCTTTTATCTCTATTTGAAGGTCAAACATAGAACCGGAATAGGGAAGGGCAGCATAAAGGTAGCTAAGACCACTTCGTTTTAGAAGCCAAGACAAGTCTTGGGTTCTTTAGTTTCTTGCAGTTTTCTAGAACAGAACACAGGGACCCACTCACATACACATAGAGAAGCATAAACTACGGGGAATTCTCATTTATCACCAACAGTTAATCATCTTGAAATAGAACACAGAATCTTGAAAAGACAAAGGAACAAGAGAGATAAAGTATTAGGACATGGAACTGGACTCACTTTTTCTTGTCGATGTAGGGGATATCACTTCTCTCAGCCTTCTCTAAGATTAAAGCTTCGTTCAGATCTCAGTCAAGGCATCAAGAAGAACAATATATACAGAAGGTTCGTTCACAATCAAGATATCCAGATTGTAAATTTTAGGAACCAAAATTCTCAAGCCCAGAAAAAATTCTCAGCATTTCAAGCGATAATCAAAGATCAAATGAGAACAACTCACAAATTAACCCAAACAAAAAAAGATCTCTCTCTAAAGTCTAAAGCTTTTATTCTCTTTGCTCGTGTAGGCTAAAAGTAATTATTGGGGGCGGAGAGGTTGCTGTGTTTTAGTGTTTGGAGGGCAAGAAAACGAAAAGGGGTGGGAGGGAGTACATCAGAATCGGAGAAAATAGAAAGAGAAGAGGGAGAGGAGAGACTCAGAGAAAATGCACAGATAAGAGGGGGAGAATAGCGAGGAAGAGAGACTTACCGTTTGTCCTGGAAGAAGATGGCGAAGAAGACGACCGACAGAGAGAAGAGGGACGAACGAGGAGCAAGGGTTGAAGAAGAGCGAGGCAACAGAACGCGAGGAAGCTAGCGGGTTGAAGAGAGAGAAAAGAACGAGGGAAAGATGGAGGGGGAGGTTGATTTGATGAAAATAATAAAATAGTTCGATGGAGGGTGAACAATGACTCAACAATGGAGAGGAACCAGTAATTATTGTAGCTTATACGTTGAGCTTTCAACCATTGCCTAGTATAATATAGGAGCAGTTCTGTGCATCAGTCAGCAGTCGCACTACACTTCACGTGATTTTTTTTTATTATTATTTTTAAATTCAATGCACTAGTATATTGCGATTTCCAGCTGATACAAGAAATATTTTATAATATAGAGATTTTTTTCATATATAGCTAAAATATAAATTTGTATTGGAATTTAGTTAAGTCATTATCAATATTTTTAGACTATGAATTGAAAATTTTAGAAGGTAATTTCAAAATTCTCTCTTTACCAAATTAAAGTTTTTATTTCTTAAAAATTTGTTATTATGACATGTTCGTTCTATAGAGAACAAATTTCTAATCTTTTAGTTAAATAATAAAATCAGAGGACATTCAGATTTAATTTTGTGTGTGCATAATACAATTAGACAAACAAACTTATTTTGGTTTCATTATATCTTGAAAGTAAATTCACTTATAACACATGTGTATACCTTTATTGATAAAGATGAATATTATTTTAAGAAAAATAACATTATAACCACTTTGAAATAAAATTTTCTCTTACTATTTTTTTATTTTGCAACTCCTTTGCACCAACAGTTGCTTGCAGAATATATGGCACAAAGTTAGGCGAGCTAAGAATTTTCAGACTGATAATAAAGGGGATTAATTTTTGGTTCAATATGTAATAGAACATTTTCACAAATGAAGCTAAACTTGCTGACGTAGTTTATTTAAGCCTTTAAAGTTATAAAAGTATTATTTATCATCTTTTAAGTTTTATTTTCTCAATATATTTTAATGTGACATCAAATTTTTGATAGACCAATAAAATATAATAAATAGTCTTTAAATTATTTGAGAGGCGCACATGTTGAAACAATAAGAAGATCATGATGAATAACATTGGTCTTAAATTATTTAGACACGCATGCACAAATATTCATTATGAAAACAGGCAAAGTAAAGAAGTCGAACATATAATATAATTTAAGAAAGGCATGCACATTGACGTTGTATATAACATATATAATTAATCAGAGCCCTATAAATATTGAGATGGCTGACGGTTTGGCAGCAAGTCGTACGTGGACTCGATGATCATCAGACTCGATGAAGTATAATAAAATAGCTGCACGGCCTCGTCTATATAATGTATTTGTCCATTAGCTAAGTTACATCGGCTTCCATTCCCTCGCAGCATTCACAAAACCTCAAAACCCTTTCAAACAGTGTAATGTGATCTATGGGGACTATGTTCCACTCCTGTTTATGATGGTTTTAAATTTTTTTCTCACCTTAGTGGATGATTTCACTAGAAGCACATGGCTATATCTTCTCAAAAGTAAATCAGAAACAAGAAAAACCATTGAAGCCTTCTCTAATCTGGTTTAGATCCAATTTGAACTAAAAATCAAAATATTAAGAACTGACAACTACAGTGAATTCCTCATGACAAATTTTTTTTTCAAAGAAATTATGCATCACACCATTTGTGTTGCCACTCCTCAATAAAATGGAATTGTTGAGAGGAAGCATCAACACATACTTAATGTGGCTCGTACTTTAAAGCTTCAAGCTGGTCTCTCACTTGAATATTAGAATGATTGTGTGTTGACAACAACCTACTTAATAAATAGAACCCCGAGTCCACTTCTCAAGATTAAAACCTCATTTGAACTTTTATTCAACACTCCACCCACCTATTCTCACCTAAAAATTTTCGGTTCTCTTTGTTTTGCTTCTATTATTTCCCATGGTAGGAAAAAATTTGATCTCTGGGATCGCATGTACATTTTTCTTGGTTACCCCTTTGGAACCAAAGGGTATTAAACAAATTGACATTGAGTCCAAAAACATTTTCATTTCTTGGGATGTAATTTTCCATGAGTCAATCTTTCCTTTTCCATCCTTGCACATCCCTACTTCCACCACATCCTCTAATCCCAGCTTTGTTTTCTCTTACACAAATCTCACAATCATTTTGACAAAAGTTGGACTTCACCATACAAAATGATTTTTTTTTAATAATAGAGCCCATTTATTTTTTAAATGAATCCACGAAATTTGCATAAACCAAACCGTACATATGAATATTGAGTAATATTTTACACCACACTCTTATTCTATTTTGATCATACTAAATTATATGTGGCACATTCATTACCATTAGATAATAAAGAAACATGTAATAAATGATCATTTAACGGTAATAAATGTGTCACATCTTACTTAGTGGGATGATAGTATATTTGATGCCGTTGGTCCAATATATAATAAGAATGAGAAATGATATTTGTAATCGTAGAATACGCAAGTAAGATGTGAAACAATTAATAGATCCTACTCTTTTTCAAAATGATTGCGCGACGCTTACGCACTTCACAACTGTATATAATATATCTGGATTAGCTTGCTTAGTTTAAACCCTATAATTGATTACGACCTACAAAGTCAAGAAAGTTAACAAAGAAAATTAAAAAGATTAGTTCATTCGATCCCAATAGACCTATTATGTAAATTTTCTCGATGCAAGGGACGCATGCAAGAGATACTTTCGTCTGTGCCTTTTCTTTATCAAGGCAGTAGCATCACCACTCTGTAAACCAGAGGCACATTCCAGAAGCTTAGAGAATATTTCTACAAAACTTCTTGTTATGAAAAAGGGTGACTAGGCTACTACGTGTCATGAGATGAATGGTCAAGGCATTGTATTCTGTTATGAAGTGTGTCTAGAAATATTCATTACTGTGCAGAGGTCATTGTATTCGAAAATCAATATATTCAATACACGGTTTTCATTGAAACCTTTTCACAAACATCTCTGTTGCTCTAGTTTTATTATTCTTGTGCTTGATTCTTGCAATAACATGGTAAAAAGAAGAAAAAAAAATCACGACTTTCCATGCTCTGCTCTTTTGATCCCATTTTAGCGTTAACGGTAATAAAGTTTTTATCATAATTATAAATCACATACCTGACATAATTTATTTTGTAAAATTTAAAATTTTAAAATTTATACTCTAAATCAAATTATGTTAGTCAGTAGTATAAAGACGGAATAATATTATTCTAATTATAATCATCTTCCTTACGTTATGGCCACAGACGGGATGGATTAAGTGTTTCATGATCACTTATTTAGAGACCATGAGGATGATCAGCGTGATCTCAGACGGGAGATCAAGATTTGTCAACAAAAGGGTTGGTAGGTAAATCATGTGGCCATGCAATTTCATTAGGTACCCATTATATATATAATAGAGATGTGTGTGTATTGTTGAGTTGAAAGGGAAGCAAAGATGAAAGAAGTCATCATGTAATGGGTATGTATGGAGTTTGTCACTCCTCTTCTCTCATGGTTTCTCTGAGACCAAATTAGGTCCTTACAACTGATCATAAATTACCACTAAATATTTAGTGAACAATGATTGGAACAACAAGGCGGTCTTAATACGAAGGTGCTTTCTCTGTTTATGCATGCAGATGGATCTTAACCGATTCACCTTTAATAGAACATTGTAGATCTAGATCCTGTTACAGTACAGCTAGCCATTTATTGACAAAACACTTGCTGCTTGTGGGTTCTCCAACTATTACATCAATAAAAGCGAGCTAACTGGAATGAGAATGAGCTATTTGATAATCCGTGCTATAGGAAGTAGTAAGAAAACCATCTATCGATCATGGCGAGACATTCCTTAGGCTTGTACTCTGGTGCAGTGTGACCCCCACCCTGCAGCACAAACCAAAATGACACTACATTTATATATAATAGTTTTGCTTGACTATGATAAAGAGAACTATTTTGCCATCGCGTGGAGAATAATTGCCTTTATAGTTGTGAATGTCAAACTGTACTTTTTCTCTGTATAGATCGTGACGTATCTGCAGAAAATAAAAATAAAAATTGTAATGCATGAGATGCTAGTAAAGTTAGAAAATGGAAAATCAAACGAAAACGAACGAGCAGGTCACAAATTAAGATGGTCCTGGAAGTTCACCCTGCAATTTGACCATCGACAAACCAAGGTCACCAGTCATCCTTTATAGACAAGTTCAGTGATTCTATCCATTCTTGTGTGCCCACATACGGGATCGTCACGTCGTGATCGCCGCTACGCGAAGAGAAAAGCTTCTTCAAGTTAGGAGAGCTGAGACTGAAATTGACTTTTAGAAAGCCTAAAAAGAGACAGAGAAGTAAGAGATGTACATTTATTAGTACCTGTAAACCAGAGCTCGGAGGTCTTTCTTGGTGAGGTTCTGCTGGTAATCAATACTAGTTATGATATTGTGGGCATATATTAAGCTCTTATTACATCTGTCCCAGTCTGTTATTGTTCCCTGATCCAACTCAAAAGTACTTAAATAGCTGAAACTCTACTGAACTCAAATCAGATGTGCACTATATGGAAGTGGTTGGAACATACCTCTCGGACGTGAAGAGCATTCCGCACCGTTTTATCATTTGCCCAAATGTAGGAGTACAGATAGTCATAGTTCTGGGGTAGAAGAAAGAAAAAAACAGGGTTGTACGATGTAAAATAGTCAAAATCTTGACCGACAATAACACCTGATCTTTCTCGAAGAGTTGAAAATTCGTGTTTGAGAGAGAGAGAGAGAGATACCCGACACCATGGTCCAGGAACTTGAGGTGTTGAAGTGAGCATATCAATGAAATCGTCACCGAGAGGGCTCCAATTCCAAAGCTTATTTGGCTTTGGGGAGTATGCAGCGCACTTTGGTTCCAATATGTGGGGAGTATATATTTTGGCGATGCACTACGAATTCCGGCATCGGTAAATTACTATGCATTGCCCAATTAAACTTGAGGACATGATTAATGTAAATCAACCAAGAATTCTAACTGATCTCACTCACCTCATCAACTATTTGAAGATCTTCCATGCATTTTGTGTTGTTTGGATCTGGACGCATATATTCGCCTTTGCAGCTTGTTTTAGTCGACTATTATAAACACATGCATCGTATATTTACATACTTTACATTAATGAATTCTTTTTTTTTTTTTTTTTTTTTTTTTGCATCTAAAAGTTAGAATTAAATTACACCAGCTGAGAGTATCAGTTCTGCAGAAGCACCATATTGGAATAGAATTTTGATGTTAAAAAAAAAAAATGGAAAGATATAAAGTGTACACCAAAATAAGGGGTTTATAAAGTCATTTAAAACAACTGTTAAGCTCTATCATTTACACGTCAAAATACAGGGGAAAGCATTACCTGATGGGAACATAAGTACTAAAGAACACTACTTCACCTGATAAAGTTTGTCGGATATAATCATATAAGTGCTTTTCGGTGGGCAAATTTAATTCTTGAATTCAGGTCGAAAATCACATCCGTAAATGGGTTGCCCAGCACATAGCCCTGCGTACCAATTTCAATTGAATCCAACAAGAGAGAGAGAGAGAGAGAGAGAGAGAGAGTAATGATCATAATACAACAATTGAATCATTCTAAAACTACATACTTTGAGATTCATTGGTGGCCGATGTCCAATTTCGATTCCTACAGCATAGTACGTCATAATACAAGAAATCATTTCACATGCAGCAAGTAACATATATAGAAGAAGAAAATACAGAATAATGTCTCTTGCTGAATATTCTTGAGATGAATTCTTTCTAATAAGATTATATACATATGAAGACGATCTATTAGTTCTCAGAATTCTTTCTAACAGAAACAGAAACAGAATGAGGCAAAGAACAAAAGAAGCCTACCATTTGATATATCTTGAACAATGATGGGAATAGTGATGCCTGAATAAGAATCACCAGCAATATAGAGTGGGTTCGAGAGAAAGTTGGAATGAGTCACGAGCCACTGCACCATGGTAAGTATACAAGATACAACTGCTATTTAGTTCATGACATGGGTTAGATACGATGTTATTGAGATATATATATATATATATATACATATGATCTCAATAAAACAGTAAAACTATCTACTTATGATCCTTTAATTGGATCGAGTTCGCTCACCTTTCTCAGAAATTCATAAGTTTGTGCGGCAGATGATGTGTCACTGCTGTTGTATAGTTCCCAACTTTTTGCATATGAAAATCCAGTGCCAACCGGCGCATCCAAAAATATTATGTTGGCAACCTAAAATTTTCATACCATCTTTGAATCATAAAATGTCCCAACTTTCGAAATAGTTATATGTGGAGTCTACACGTACTGTAAAATCTCATAGTACTTTTGTCCATGAGTACGGATTCAACTCGAATGTTGGTTTATTCCCACTGGAATTTGCGTAGTTGAAAGACAAAGGACCTACACGTACAAGAATGTCAATTATAAAGTCATTATGGCCGTTAATAAAAAATAGAAATCGTCGCACCATTTCACCTCCTTACTGTAAAAGGTAACTGACGTTTAAAATTAAATTTAGATGAAAATACACAAATTGGGAAATGTTTCTGGTACAACATTTATTGCTACGTGTGAATATTTTTTTATAACATGATTAAATTCTTGATAAATATTATAAGCAAGATTGCATTTCATGCTTTCTATTTATCTCACATTTTATGCTCTTAATTTAAGACAATAACTCAAGGAAAGATTTGAATCACTTGAGAGTTTTTAACTGAACTTTTAAAGCCTAAAGTGAGAGAGTGATAAACATACGAAATGGACTACATAATATTTATAAGTATTTAATCTTGTCCGAGCAATTCACTTGAATAGTTATAAATATTGTGAGACTCATTTTATGGATGTATTTCTCTCACACTTTAGATCTTAGAGTTTGGTCAAGAACTCGAGGAGATTGATCTTGATCCTACAAAGTCTACTCAAACTATCAGTCAATTTACAATCATCCTTTAAATTATCAATTTTGACAATCACCTCACATTATCAAAAGGTTGCTACATAAAAAATTGTGACATAAATACCCTTGATAAATAAACCTAAAAAAAATAGAAAAATACTTAAACGTACATGTAAAAAATATCGGAAAAAAGTGAAAAAGAATAACAACTTAAAAGTTAAAGATATTATTTTGGAAACTAAAAGTTTGAAAAAAGATAAAGATGAATAAAAACTTCGGTAAATATTTTTCAAAAATACTTTTTCACTTTGCATACAGTCTTTTTCATTTTGCATTTGACCTGAAAAAATTAGAGACCAGACAAATGCATTATGCATGCATCGACGGACAGAAATACGTATGTTTTAAGAATGGTGTCATCCTCTTTCTTTGAAATTTATGTTGCAATCAAAATCAATATTTTTCATTGAACTTTGGTTTTGAAATAACTTTCTTTCTGCACGTGCTAGTTTCACCTTTTGTTGGGATCATATCATCATCATTCATCATCATGACAGACATGAATGAGTATTTAATTTGCTCCCAACTAAAAGTCTCCCATCTAACAATCTTTCATAGATAGCAGGACCCGAGAGTCAACTACTGTCCACATCGGCGGGTTGGATCCTCCTAGATCAGACTAATGTTTTACCACTTTGAAAAATTAATTAATAAACATATAAAAGAAAACGAAAAGTTTAGAAAATTGGTGATGGAGGGCGCCGAGAAGGATGCGAAGATCAAATATAGCATACCAATTTCATATATGAGGGCAGAAAGACCAGAACAACCGGGACCACCGGTGAGCCAGAGCACCAGAGGATCATCGTTAGGACTCCTTTCAGACTCGATGAAGTAGTAAAATAGCTGCACCTCATCTAACTCTCCAACTCCAATGTACCTTTAAAATTCGTTGCATAGAAATAAACTAAAACCAGAAGAAGTAATACTACTACGTACACATGATTAACAATTATATATTCCATGCTAATAATTAATGACATAATTTATAATAAATGCGTGCATGTATGTGTACACACTGACCCAGTTTCGAGTTTGAAGGGAAGCTTGCCGGGGAAACCTAGAAGAGTGTCTATGATGGACTGCGACTCAACCGAGTTGGAGATCAGGAGCAATATATGAACAAGTACTACTACAGACGGCCACCACATTGTGAGATTACTACTACTACTACTGCTGCTGCTGTAGCTGCTGCTTGAATTGATCAATAGGTTTTTGGGTCTCTGGCCTGGCACCCTGGTCTTCATCTTGCCCGTTTGTATGTGTGCTTTGTGGTAAATACGCAGAAAGCAAGGACCTCTTTCGAGTTGCCAGTTTGCTGATGATATTTTTCCGGAGACAAATAGTACCACGTGGGTACAAGGTTTTATTGGTAGCTAGGCCTAAGTTGTTCATACCAATAAATTAGTATCACGTGGGTAAGATCCGTGAAAAGTAGATTTTAGCTAGACCCATGAACCAATATTTATAGTAGGACATTAAATGGATGAATTAAATTACTGTTTCCATATGAGAATATATCTTTTGAAAGAGAGAATTTCAAAATTTGAGTAGCAATATGATAATTAAATAAATCCGCAGGAAAGGGGTCAACTTAATTATGCATATAACCAATGGGCGTTTACGAAAAGAGAGAATTTCCCGTTTGCTAAAATCATTTCATAACAGGTATACATGAATTAATTTGCACCTATTACGTACAAAGAGACACGAGTAGGGGTGTCACTGGTCCGGTCCGGTTTTTGACAAAATTTAGGATTGAATCGGTATGTACCGGTTTTGTATTTTCTAAAACCGATTACGCACGGATTACCCTCCTAAACCGGTATCTCCGGTTTTACCGGTTTCCGATCCGGTCCGGTCAAATTTTTTAAAATGTAAATTTGTCATTAAAAAATAAAAATTTGTTAATAAAAAAATCTATTCTAAAAATCTGTTCCTATTACAAAATCTGTACTACTAAAAAAATCTGTTTTAGTAAAAAAATTAGTATTAGTTATAAACTTATATATTAGTATAGCCATATAATATATTAGACTATATAATAGTATTAATATTATACTATTAGCATAGTTATATATTAGTATTAGTCATAAATTTATACATTAGTATCGCTATATAATATATTAGACTATATATAATATAATTTAATATATATATTTTATATTTAAAGCATATGATCAATTAAATTCTTATCTTCAAGATTAAATTTTTATTTTATAAATTATAATAACATATGATCAAATAAATTACAAATGTTCATATTTAAGATTAACATTTTATATTATAATTTATAAATTATAATATAAAATTATTTCATATATGATATATAATTATATATAAAAATTTCACATATAATTATATATTATATATAAAACTTATATATAAAATTTTTTATTTTTTTTCCCTAACCGGTCCGGTCTGGTCCAGTCCCAAAAATTGTAGAATCGGAACCGGACCGGTTCTGGCCAGTTTGCATAATTCAAGAACCGGTTCCAGACCGGACTTGTTCAAAACTGGTCCAACCGATCTGGTCCGATCTGGACCAATTTTCCAGTTTTCCAGTTTAAATTTACACCCCTAAACATAAGTGTTGGACCTTGTCCAACGTTCATCATTTTTGTTACAAAAACTCTATTTGCACACGAGGGGTACCCCGCGTACACAGGCCTCCACGTAGATAAATGAAACATTGTGTTTCATATACAAGCTCTTGTCACATGCAAGCAGATTCCCTACCCTTGGTCACAGACACAAAGCAAGCTCTTCTGCTTTCCCATGTACCTACTTGCCATCGTCTTTCTCAATTTTTGGAAGTCCAAAACTCTAACTCACGAAGAGCTTCATTTCGGCAAATGTGAAGGGTGAATCTGCTTCCCACAGGCCACGAAAATTACAACTATGTGTCACACAATATCGACACTCCTCCAAGTACTAAGCGAGCGAGGGAGGCTGAAGCCCAGCACTTGACTGCAGCAAAGTTTCATCTCGGCAGCTACGATGTTTGTTTATTATTTGAAGCTAAATGTGGGTTTCTTTTTATTGTGTGTGATATGATACAAGAGAAGATTAATAATAAGAGGAAAAAAAAAAAAAAAAACAAGATTTGTATTATTTGCTTTTGCTGATTGTGCCTGGTTCGGGCAAAGCGTGGTTGTGCTACACATCCCTGTAGCATTGCAGAGAGGGTGAGACTGATTACTTTGTTGATGCATCATTGGATGTTATCGAGAAAGAAATTGAAGTGTTTACGTTTAGTCCTAAATAAAGTTTCCTTTACCTCCCCCTTATCTTTTGGCTTAGGTTCGAAGAACGTGAATAAGTGATGAGTTTGGCGCTAGATGATGAGATGGGTTTCTCAAATTGAGTTTTTTTTTTTTAAATTCATTTATTAAAATAATAATATAAAAATGACGTGGCTAATACACACGATTCCGCAACAAGTACCCAATGCCGAAGACTTATCTAATTGACTAATCAAATCACGCTTTATAAAAATATTTAAAGATGCTTATTTGTGATTTTCGAGTAACTTCGAACTTAGTTCGCTTAATTAGTATTTAATGTTATATTTATCTCTTTCTGAATTCGATTAAGAATTTAAAGGATGGAAATTTCAGATTTTTTATATGTGAAAAAATCACAAACTAACTTAATTTAGCTAGCTTTGTCTGTATAATGGGGCATTTTTCATGCATGCTGATTTTCTTTTAATAAACAAAGAGAACATAAACAGACTTGCATGCTTATTCAGCTAAAGACAGAACAGAAAGTCCAAAAAAAGGAACAGAAAACATTTATAAGTTGGAAGTTAAATATCACTACAACAAAATCAGTTTATTACGGCGGAAACTATATTGGCAGTCACAAAAAAAGCCAATGTAGATTACATGCAATGGCGGCTTTTCTAGCTTTACGGCCATCCGGACACCTTGGTTCTCCACCCACATGATACAATTAAGCAAGCAATTTCCTAGGCCTTTCAAAGCAAGCTCGATCCTAGAATAAAATAATTTAACAGTAAACTGTGCTATTCACTTCGATTATTCGAAATATTTCTCCAGTCTAGAATAGGGATCTCCCAAATGTCTTTCCGCCTTTCACAATCAATTAGATTGGGTAACGAGCAAAGAACCTATCGACCATGGCAAGGCTTTCCTTGTGCTTGTATTCTGGAGCAGTGTGACCAGCACCCTGTATATACATACGTAGTGGAAGATTGATTAATTGTAATTTCTTCATAATCATGACAACATTCTAATAAATAAGGATGAGAATTAAAACATTCCCTTACCTTTAGAGTCACGTACGTCAACCTGTAGTGATCATTCATGAACTTTACTTGGTATCTGTAAAAGAGTAGAACTATGTGAGATATGACACCTGCTAATGTTAAAGAACCAAGGTGAATCATAGAAGTACTCACCCTGCAATTTGACCCTCGACGAACCATGGACGCCATTCATCAAAAACAGGCACCCCAAGAGATTTTATCCACGCAAGTGTAGCAATATAAGGAACAGAAATGTCATGATCGCCACTGCAAGGAGAAGAGCACTGTGAAAAATTGAAATTTTTTGGCACAGGCCACTTGAAAGAGTAACCTATGTGATCAGTATCTTGATCATGCTAGTATATATTATCCATGACCTCTGCAGCCCATTGCTGTTATGTGTGTGTATATATATATATATATATATATATATATGATTCATTTAGCTATTCTAATCCTTGGAGTAAGCCAAACTGGTAAGATAAAACTAAAGTTGGACAAATTCTGTGGCAGAGTAATGTCTGAATTCATCTGTGCTAATAGGGAACCAATTGCAACATTGCTTATAGTAGAGTGACTTCAGCATATTAAGTTTGGTTCTTAGTCAATCCTGATAGCCGGAAACAAATTGTTACAAGGGGACAAGAACCTGTATATCAGAGCTCGGAGACCCGTTTCTGTGAGATTCTTCTGATATGCAACTGTACTTTTGACATCTTCTGTGTAAGTCGAAAAATTTCTGGGGCACCTTTTCCATGATTCGACGGTTCCCTGGTAGTAAACATTAAATCATATTTAGTCATAATTTCTTCCATTCAAGTTGATCAAACAACACTTACAATTGGCATACCTCTCGAACATGAAGAGCTTCTTGGACCCTTTCATCATTCAACCACTTATAAGCCAGCACGTACGTAAAGCCCTATATATAGAGAATAAATCAATCAAATTCCTCAATTCTTCTACTTTTTCTGGGGTGTGCAAGTAAGTGTGTAATATTGAATCAGAAAGGCAACATCTCAAGGCAGCAATACCAGCAGAAATTGTTGTACATTTCAAAAGCATATGATGTAGCAAATGTATACAAACTCATTTAACTAGAGAGAGGCCAGTTGGTTTACCCGACACCGCAGTTCAGGAAGTTTAGATTGTGAGAGAAGGTAATTCATGGTTCTGTCTTCCTGAGCTCTCAAATCCCACTCTAGCTCCTTTGGTTTTCCAGATGAAAAAGCACATTGAGGTTCCAGAATTTGACACAGGTTTATTTGTAGAAGACACTGCAAAATTGAATAGAATGCAAATTTGTAGTGCCCTGTAGATCTTAGAAGTGACATCCATTAACAAAAACAGAAGGTAGTAAGAAGGCCACTGACCTCCTTAATTGTTTGAAGAGCGGTAACACAAAGTGTGTTGTTACTATCTACATTTACATAATCCTCGGAACAGTATAATTTGGCATCCTGGAAAAGCACGAGCATTCGAAATCTCGAGTAAGAAGATTTTGATAAAAGAAAGAATGCAAATACTTAATCCTTGTTTGATGACATGAATATAACATTAATGACAATGCCAAAAAAAGCAAAACGCTAGAAACCTAACCAGCATTTGCAAGCCTAATATCTATGTATGTTAAATCACCTCATAGATTTCATCTGATATGAGGTTCACCCTGTGCACATATGGAATCCTAAAGTTCACATCGGTAAAAGAATCGGTCACTGGGTTTCCGAGCAAGTATCCCTGTTTCAATTCAAAATGAATCAAATGCTTCTTCTGTGATTGGCAATAACACAAAATGTGAAAATTTAATATGATTAATTAGATTAAATACTTGAAGTTCCATTTCTGGCCTCAGCCCTGCTTCCAAACCTATATCATATCATAAACCAAGTATAATAAGCTTATGACCAGAGATAATGAAATAAGAGTGATTTTATTCTCAAGCCGATGGTGTATTATAAAACGCACCATTCACATAATTTAAATGGTAAGATTCAAATTTTACAATTTGAAGTCCAAATCAAACTATATCACGTAAGCAGTGTGTGGTGTAGAGACTTTAGAATAGCAGTACTCATGAAATAATTACCAGTGTTTGTTTCTGAAAACAAAAAGAATATTTCCAGTAAACTTGTTCTAGCTAATACCTTCTAGTATATTTTGAAGGAGGAGAGGAACAATAATGCCAGAATATGAATCACCACCAATGTAGAGTTGATTTCCAAGAAAATTTGGGTGCTTAAGTAACCACTGTCAACAATCACGTATATATATATAAAAAAAAAATTAATTAATTTAATTTACAAATAAATCAGCATTTAAAACAGTATAATATATTATTGTAGCCTCACACCTTCCTCAAAAAGGTGTAGGTCTGTGCTGCTGATTTTGTGTCCGACATGTAATAACCAGAGGAGGTTGTTGCATATGAAAATCCAGCTCCAACTGGTGCATCAATAAATATAATGTTGGCCACCTGTTACCATAACATTAATAATTTATTGATTAATTTTGGTGATCTCAACCATTAAAATTAGTAAGAACTTCATTACTAATTGAGCAGAAACCGTATGATCAATCTGAAATTATGCACCTTGGTCCATGAGTATTTGTTCTCCAGGACAGTTGGTAAAGTCCCATTGTAATTTGCATAATCGAAAGTTAAAGGACCTGCACCAAGATTCCAAATCGTTTACCACTGCTATATTCCTCCTTGTTCAAATTATAGCACTAATGGGCTATCTACATTAAATGGGCTCCAATATGCTATTAGTTGTGGGCCTAGCTCCCAATAGAACAACAAAACAGATCAAGCTTTGTTAACGAACATACGGGCCGGGCTTCGTATAAAAAAGTATAAAATTATATTAAAAAAAAAACAATCTGACCTAAATAATATGACAAGTCAGATTTATTTTAAATTAAAAAAAGAAACTGTATATAGTAATGTTGTATGACTTCTGCATAATCATTTTGAAAGAGTATAATTTGTCATAAAAAGTGAGTTTTTCGTATAGATGACAAGTGTGCCCACCCACCTTTTCTTTTTTCAAAAGGAAAAAAAAAAGAAAAAGACAAGTTTAGAGCACTGGCATTTGGCTAAATTTATTTTGAAGAATATCTACTAAATTTCTCCTATATTAAATTAGTTTAATATACTTTATTTAGAATATGAGATACAGTTAGTGCCGGCTCAATGGTAAGGTCATTACCTAAAGCTCCCACCTATGTAAGGTCTCTAAAAATAAAAATGAGTTTTTTTTTTAAATAAAAAATAAAAACCATTTCATTAAATAAAATTTTAAATAATTTTTATAATTTTTAATGTGTGCAAGGCTCCGTAATACTAAATTTAATATTTAATACAATGATTTTTTTTATAAGTAATACAATGAATTATTTATATTTTAAATAATTTTTATAAGATCTTGTTAAATTAAGGCACAAAATTTACATTAAAGTCTCATTTTAAGTTTGTTGTTGTAAATATAAATTCACAAAAACTATATTTAAAGATTTTAAATAAAATCTCATCTTATTAAAAATTTTGAAAATACTCCATATAATGCAATAACTTCATTTGTAATCAGCCATCCTGACTACAATAACTTCATCCTTAGAGTCATATATGAAGGGAACTATAACATCTTCATTCTAATATTTTATTATTTCATGTGTTTTTCTTTTCCTTCTCTCTAGTGTAACTTCATTCCTAGAATTACGATGCATTTTTCTATTATTAATTATATTTTTATAAAATAATATTAATAGTCTTTCTTTTAATATTTTTTAAAATATAAAAATAATTAAAAAATTATTTTTTGCATCTATCTATAATCATGCAAAAATTATAATAATATGAGAAAATATGAATAAACTTTTTATTAATTATTTATAAAGTACAAAATAATGCAATAATCTTATCTTATAACAAATTATAATATAAGTAATGTTCATCTATATAATTTAATTAAAAAATATTAATATTTTATTATTATAGAGAATATGATGGCTAATCCAATGTAGACTCTAAGTTTTGAGTGATTGACTAAAAGTAAAAAAGTTTCATGTTAATCAAATTTTGAAAATTAGGATGACTAATCCAATGTCTCAATGGATTAGCTAAAAGTTAAATCTATTGAGGATTTAGCTATTAAAACATAAAATGACATCACAATGGATTATCTACAGTCACTTCCAAAATAATTTCTAAATTTAAAAGTAACTATTCATATATCAAATACATTTTATATCCATTATTTATCTCTTCCTTTTATATCAATTATTTATCTCTCCCTTTTAAATGACAATTGAAAGTATATAATTAGAATATGATTACTAATTAATATATAATATTAAGAATAGTAAAATACAATAAAATAAAATAAATTCATAATTAAAAAAATTAAAAAATTAAAATATTTTTATAATTTTTAATTACTCATTACTATATAATAAATAATCCAATGTGGAGATTTGATGTGAATAGTCAAAACTAAATTTATTTTATATTATTTTATTGTCATATAATAAAAAAATAGTTATTTCAATATAAAGACTTATATGAATGGAATAGTCAAAAATTAAATTCATCTTATATTTATCAAAAATGTACTTTAAATTCAGCTAATCTATTGAAAGTACTCTAGGATAGTTAGAAATCATTTGAAAATTTTAAAACAATGTTTTATAATTTTCAACGTGGATCCAGCGTTTCAAGAATGAGAGAACTGACCGATTTCAAAGGCAAGTGCAGAGAAGCCAGAACAACCGGGGCCTCCAGTGAGCCAGAGGACAAGAGGATCTTCAACCGGACTCCTCTCCGACTCGATGAAATAGTAGAATAGCTGCACCTCATCGGTTTCCCCAACTCCAATGTATCTATTACCAAAACACAAAGCCATAATTGAAAGAAAAAGGAAAAAAAAAAAAAAAGATCAGTGGGGGAAGCAAATAAACTGAAAAAAATATGGTACCCGGTTTCAAGTGTGAAGGGTAGCTTGCCGGAAAATCCCGGAAGATATTCAACGAGCGATTGAGAGGCGGCAATGGCAGAGAAAGCTGAGAGTATGAGAAGTGCTGCAGTGAAGCGTAGATTGTGCATTAATCTACTAGTTGATGAATTCAACAAAACCGCTCTCTTTGGGCACATCATGTTGATTTCCAATTAGATTTAGGCCACACAACCCCTCCTCCCTTTTGTTTATTGGCCAAGAGCTACTATATGTTCCCTAACCCGATAATGCATCTATGTTCAAGAATGGAAATAACAAGGAATAAATAAGATAAACATACGTAAATTAGGCACGTGTAATGACCCAAATTAAGATGCAAGAGAGTTAGTTGGCATGCTGGTGTATCTCGTCTTCTTCAATATATTCTCATACCTCCTTTTACTTACTGAACTTTCAAGGGAATAAAGTAGCGATTGAATATGGTTTTTTAGCTAGCTGTGGGGTAATTCATCCAACTTTCTTTATCGACCACCCCATAGAAGAATGGAAGCTCTGAGACTGTAGATAGGAGCTGCAATTTTTATATTATTATTATAAAATCGAACATACACACAAATAATGGTATATATATTATGAGTTTTACTATGTACAAGTAAGTTTACGTACTAATTTGTATATTAATGTTGTTGTCTTCATATTCTAAATTTAAATTAGCATTGTTTGCAATAAAATTTATTTTCTGACAAAATATATTGAATGAATGTATGTATTAGTCTGCATAATTATTTACAATTAAATTTTTCTATATATTATTCGTATTCAACCAAACAGATAAGGACAGAAAATCCTCACGAAAACAAGGATCTGTCTAGTCATTGTAGTTGGTATGGATGGTGCAATCTTCAAAATTATTCTCAGAATCATTTCCAGCAGCCAGCGCCAAAGCTGAAAGTCAGACCTTCCAGTTCAAGGCTTCCTCGCTTAATTGGTACCTGGAAGTTGGAACCCGGATCCGGATATAATTGGAATTAAAACAACCCGAATCCAAATTTGAGGGACCGGTATAAAGTCAGCGGAGTTCAAGTTATCTTGAATTCCCGCTCCACCCTTGATGGGACTGTAACGATAACGAAAGGTTAGAATTATTAAATTTAATTTCAAAAGTGTTTCGTGTATAATTTAATTTAGGCCCACCAACCCCAGAGGGTTTTATCCATACACAATCTTCAAAGCTACATATATATGTTATCATGAGATATTGCATTGAATTGAAGCCACGTGATTTTTCCGTCATGGGAGATTTCTATCCGAACTCCAAGTACCAACTTTTCCACCCTCGAATGGTTTTTCAAACGAATAAATATAAATAAAAGTTATTATTGAGAGTATCTATTTTGTATATATGATATGGTATTATTTAGACCACATATTTATTTAAATAAATGTTAAGAATAATTAACTAGAAATAGCCACGTAATAAGTACAAAATGTACATTATTATAATAATTTCTTTCTAGCATTACTCTTTTCAAATATATTGAAACTATTAAGAACGACATACATAAGTTATACGTTTCAGCAATTTTTGACAAGGATGATAATTTTTGTGCCACCAAAACTAATTAAATTCACACTCTCAAAAGTTGCTTAATTAATTTTTACCTTAGCTAGTGTATTTCACCAATCTCTTGTCACGCTAGAAATATCCACTCTCAAAACAAGTTGTTTATAATGTACATTTGGTTATCAAATTCATCTCAACTCATCATTACAATTTTTTTAAATTTTAACATAAAATATAATAAATAATTTAATTTTTTAAAATTTTAAAATTTTAATAATATTAAAAAATAATATTTTAACAATATTTTATCATCTCAACTCAACTCAGTTTAACATCTAAACGCAGTCTGATATATATTATGTAGAGAAATCTTTTAATCATAAAAAAAATGATAAAAATAAACCACTATAAAAAAAATTGCTTATTTGCGACCATTTAATTCCAGCGAAATGACTATTTACAACTAAAATTAATTGTAAATAGTCTTTTAGTTACAATAAATTAATCACAAAAGTCCATTTTTCTTATAGTGAATTCACAAAGTAATGTAGCTTTACGTGCTATACGTCAAATTATAAAATCATTTTTATTATAAAGTAGATATATAATGTATAATATAAAATCATTTCAATTTATGAGTTTACTTTTGTAATATAACTATAATATTTCTCTATTATATAATACATGTTATTTTATTGATTCTTAACTCTGATTCTTCTTAGGGAAGAAAAACTGTTGGCTTTACACTTGAGCTACCAACTAATCAAGAGCGTTGTTGTGAACTTCTGTTAGCATCTATATATAGATGCGTGTACGTGGTAGGTTAATTGAATGTTTAAACACTTTTGAATTTTGTTTCAAATTAGATGGCCTTGTCTTCATCTTAACAATTTTGCTCCAAAAATTCCAATTGTTAAGTCAAAAAATTAAAAACGCGTTGTTGAGTAATAGTAGGTCTAACCCCTAAGTAACAAATTATGCGTAAGTCCTTTATAAAAAATTATGTTTCAATAAAAAGAGAATAAATTTTCTTATATTTTTTTAAAATAGGATTTTTTTTTTTTTTTTTTTATAAAGATCTACACGAAATTTATCTATTTAAGACTTATCTCTTTCTCTAATGAGACAAAAAAGTTCAATACGCTACCTTGACTTGAGCGAAAATAGTGAAAAGGAAAATTTTTTATAATGAATTTCTTCACGTCGGCTGGTCCTATATTTCAACATAAATTTCTACATCGTTACCAAAATATTTGTATTGACGCATTATTAGATTTTGATAATCTTTGTAGTACTAGATTGATAATTGGGGTCTAAATCGTGATTTTCAATCAAATGCTTGTCCACCATGCAGACATAGTTAATATTTGAACGATATATCGTTACATATGATCTTAACTTAAACTCAAATAAAGCAACTTATTTGAAAAGTTTAACGTTGTTGATCCAACGTTACAAGTACGAGAGGCTCCAAAGAAACAAGGAATTCGGAATTAGAGTGGGTAATAATGAACCCACCGTTGAAACATTTCGTAACATTCTCTACGGTAGTACTCTGGAGCTGTATGACCACCCCCCTACAACACAAACCATGCATCTCTCTTCTTAATAAATCAAATCAAAATTAAATTCATAATTAAAGAAGTATTCATGTTTTACTTGCCTTTACAGTCGCATATATTAACCGATATCCATTTTCTGAATACTTTCTTGTATACCTAAGTTGATCAAGCAGAAACATAGCCAACAAATGAATCTTTAGTGTCTTTTTTTTTATAAATAAAATAAAAAAAGACAGAGAAAAAACATTACTCACCCTGCAATTTGACCATCAACAAACCAAGGTCGCCAGTCGTTGATAACAGTCAGGTTAAGAGACTTTATCCAATACTCTGTGCCCACAAAAGGAACAACCATGTCCCGATCACCACTGCGTAAAAAGAAAACTTGGGTTAACGAATCTTTTAGCTGGTAATTGCCTGAGAATTAGTCTCTGTTAGTGTTCTCAACTAACAGTACAATTATAACCAACTTGAGTAGAGAGGATTGAAAGCGATAATTACCTCTCTACCAGGACTTGTAATCGGTGCTTGCTGAGATATCGATGAACATCGACCACACTCAGGATATCTTTTGTGTATGATAAGCTTTTGTTGCACCTACTCCAATCCAAAATACTACCCTGGCATGTATGTGATGTGGTGTCATCATAAATGGTGTCTCAGTAAAAATATTATTATACCAACTCAAATATTATCACCACCCAAGAATATTTTTTACAAACCTTTCGAACTTGCAGAGCATCTTGAACCCTTAAATCATTTGACCAGATGTAGGATAATACATAATTAAAATTCTGCAGATGGAAGTGAACAGGTTAACCAAGCGGCTATTTGGGTTTAAAGAAGTGTGTAATATCGCTTTCAAAATGAAAAACACAAGTGCATCTCTCACTTAATTTGTGTGTTTGGGGAGTTTCTAGAATTAGAAAAGGGAATGTAATTTACCCGACACCAATATTCAGGTATTCTTGGTGGCGAGAGAATGAAATCTGCAGGATCTTCTTGGAGAGATCTTCGGTCGAGTTCTGAAGAAAGTTTTGGGGATGCAAAAGCGCACTTTGGTTCCAATATATCATTACGAAACAGATCCTTGATGCACTGCAATTTCATGAATCACTCAGTCTCTATGGCACGAGGACTGGAAGAAATTGAGTGAAAAAACCTTAATGAACAATTAATCAATCCATCACACCTTTTCATAATATGCAAGAGCCATGACACATTCGGTATTGGATGGATCAACATTCACATAATTCTCATTGCAACTTGTTCTGAGTTGCTGGAAAGGTGTAAACCACAACAAAATTACTACCATATTGAATGAAATTGAGTATGACTTTACTTAACATAGGACTTTGTAAATAATGTGGCACAGGCTGAGTAGGAAATTATATACCTCATAAAGTTCATCTGATATTAATGCCATCCGGTGAGCAAATATTATTTTTGAGTTTTCATCTATAACCGAATCTGTTCTTGGGCTCCCAAGTAGATACCCCTGAGTAATTTCAAAGAAGAATGTCATAACCATAATGCAAAAGCAAACTAAAGCGCTAAAGTATAGCAACTCAATGTACTTTGAGGTTCATCCGTGGCTCGACATCAGCTGCAATACCTGTAAGTCCATGTACCAAGCTCAATTAGCCTGACTAAGATTAGGTCTAGATTTCAATGTTGAAATTCAAGTTCCTCATATATTCTAGTTGTCAAGAAAGTGTCTTACCTTCTAAGACTTTTTTTGTCACTAATGGAACAATTATGCCCGAATAAGAATCACCACCGATAAATAGTTGAACTGGGAGATATTGTGTGTGTAGATCCAACCACTGCAACATTGCTAAAAAAACACATGAATATTTTGAACAACTTGTCCATGACCTTATCTCTCTTATCTCTTAATTAACATCTCTAATGGACCATCATGGTTTTCTACTTTTCAACAATAAGAATATCGGTCAAAAAAGTATGAGTTTTTGCTTCTTGGAACACTAGTTTTACACACCTTCCGGAGGAATTGATAGGACTGTTCTGCTGATTCTGAATCTGAGGAAGGCCAGCCTTTTGGAGTTGTTGAATAGGAGAAACCAGTGCCAACAGGTGCATCTAAAAATATGATGCTAGCTGTCTGGACGTTTATCACCACAGATTAATAACAATTGTCAAAAAAAAAAAAAAAAACAGAGTGGGAGGGGGGAGAGATGGCTGCATTCTACAAGACTGTAATAGGTACCTTTGTCCATGCATACGGGTAATCTACCAATCTTGGTAAGCCCCCAGTGTAATTGTTGATATCAAATTCCAGAGGACCTGCACACAGATATTAGTTAGATTATGTTCTTTTTTCCCCCTTTCTTATGGGAGAGGCTACCATAAGAAGAGCAGGGAAGCCAATCCTAGTATTAGCTATGAAAGCTTCAACATATATAACTAGTTCTAATTATATTCCTTCTTCCAACCAAACACTTTCTGGTCTAGCATTTTGTTTTCCAAAATCAGAATGCTCTTAATCTTGCAAGAACTCGAGTACTTGAAAATCATAAGATTACACAAAGGTAAGAAATTAAGGCGCTTATTGAGTTACATTAAGCTGAAAGGACTCCTAAATTTAAATCTGCATGGCCGCACCCTTTTCACATGAACAGATCCAAGTTTGATTTTGCTACCTCTACTGCTATAGGCATCTCTATAGAGAAAATTTTGAATTGTTGATTTCGTCGTTCATCGTTGTCGACAGTATTCTAGTTTTTATTAAATGCGACATGCCTACAACATTGATTCATCCATAACTATCTAATGCTCAAACTACACAAGTAAAACATTGTTTTGGATGTTAATTTGGTTTCGGACGCATTTTCAACGACTGTTTTCAGAGGATGATTATGGAAGAGACAATGTATATTTATAGAACATAAAAGATGACGTTTTCTGAAAATAATTTTTGTTTTCAGTTTAAGAAAAGCAAGAACATTAATTGTAATTCTGGTAAAACACGAACTTAGAAAGTATTGGTCCTTGAGATTCCAATGAAATCAAAGCAAATTCTGAGTCTTGACTCTTGCGTATGAGTACATATAGAAAAGAGAAGCACCAATTTCATAGATAAGTCCACAGAAAGAGGAACAGCCAGGGCCTCCTGTCAGCCAAAGAAAAAGAGGATCTTCTTGTGGGTTTCCTTGGGACTCAATGAAGTAGTAGAACAGCTCAGAATCTCCCACGCTTATGTATCTGAAACCAAAATCCATCACCAGATCCACCACGGAATCAGCATATATAGATGAACAGCCAGCACTGCATAAATTCATTACAATAAAACATAAAATGCTCACCCTGTCTCCAGTTTAAATGGAAGTTCACCATCATAGCCGGGCAGATACTTGACGATGGAGGAAGAGAGAGCCAGATTTGCTGAGAGGAGTAGTATGGTAAGCCAAGGCAAAAACATACATTTTGGGAGGTTAACAGAGATGCATGGCTTTTTCAGAAGCTGAATTTGAGAAACATCTTCTATCACCATATCTAACCTTCCGAGGACTGAATGTCAGTCACTACTGCCTGAAGAATTTTGTACGTAACAATGAAACTCTCGTGGGTTTGGCAATTTATATACCGAGATAAATGATCTGTTAAATTCTTAAAATAAAAAAAAAAACTATTCTTTATTAAAAAAATTAAGAACTAGTTCTGTTTTTTTTAATAATAATTTGGTAGTAAGGGGTGCTGACTAATAATTGGATGTTTCTGATCTACTAATGAAAATTGAAAGGAGCCGTCGAAGGTAGTTAATTATCTTACTAGATCGTAAGTTCGGAAGGAGGTATTGCACCGCACGTGGGTCACCAAAACCAAAAGCATTGGTACTGTACAAGAAGGGAGGGGTAGATAGATAATCTACCGTAGATTTGCACGTGCCTTACCACCCCATCCAATGTCTTGATCGGTAAGATGCAGTATTTAGTGAAAGATTACGTTACAGGAAAAAATCCATATTTTTTATTTTTTATCAAAACAAAAAAATGATAAAAATAGATATAGAATTATTGTGCAGTATTAAATTCTTAGTGATGATTAGTGTTAGATTCCAATATTAAACTAAATTAAACTATATTATATACTGTTGTATCTATATCTCTTGGGTTTGAATCAGAAACTTAGGAAATAAAATCATGATCTACGTTCCAGTGACGGTTCCACTGCCAGACTGTCGTCTATAATGATTGACGACACCTCATAAAAACATGTTTCTAATTCTACCGAACCGTCCGTGGCCAAGGAGCAGCCATTGTTTCTTTCAACGTTCTAAAAAGATAGTAGCCACGTGACCAAGACCAATGATGTGGAAAGTGCAAAGGTTAAAAAGGTTTTTTGGCCTTTGGATGACAATCATTTTAATATTAATAGATTGCGCTTCGGCTTCGCACCAATCCTTCAAAGTCAAAGCATCACACTTCTATCAAAAAAAAAAAGATTATCTCATCACATCACATGGGTAAATAATAGAAAGAATAATTATAAAATAATAGTGAATAATTTATAAAGAGACGCTCGATTTCTTGGTCTGTGAGTTGAGCCCAATTACATCCTTGGACCTCGTTGCTGTCTTTGCACCACGTTAACATTTGGGCCCGAACTCAGATCCCTCGCTCCTCTCAAGAAGTCTTGGTCATTCTTTTTTAGTAAATCGTTGGTATATGTAACTCTCAGAGAACATCAAATATTTAGTAAATATTTAATTATTTGATAGCTCTCATAGTTGGTTTTGTGGCATTGTTTGTGAATTATTTATTGTCCCTTCTACTGAACTCAGCTTTGTCATCTGTTGAGACTCCAAACCCTTTTTGTTTCACATCCAACAAGAGTGTGGGAGCAAAACTTGGGTTTGTCATAAACCCACTCAACTTATTCCTTATTAGTCACCAATTATAGTGTAAAGTTGTAGAGTTACGGGTTTAGTTTAGTCTCGTTTGTTTTTACAATTTATCTCATCTCATCTAATCATTACAACGTTTTTAAATTTTTATACAAAATATTATAAATAATTCAATATTTTCAAATCTCAATTTAATTTTTTTAAAGTCTAAAATAATAATAATATTTTATTAAATTTTGACCTCGTTTCATCTCAAAAAATAAATAAAATTTTTATCCATATTTGTAAAGATAAAAAAAATAAAAAATAAATAAGAGAAATCTTGAAAATTTTAGCTTACTACATCATCATTATGCTCGACTTTTGACTATCTGACAAGATAATATTACTGATCCTCGAAAAAAAGTGTCTTATTTAAAATGGATATGATACGTAGCATTACTTCAAAAATATAAAAATACAGGTAGGATCAAAAAGATCTTCTCAATGGTGCACATGTTTGTTACAGGGTGTCTCTCTCTATCTATGGTAAGGAGTGGGGGCCATGAAGAATGAAAGGCCGACCTTTTATTGATGGGAAGTACAAAATGGGTGAGGGTGGATGTCCGTGTCTTTCATTTAATTATATTTATACCCCCAACTCCCACGGTCCCATCATTTCCCTTTTTACCCTTTTTATTTATTTTTTTAATACCTCTCTCTATTTACCATTGAGAATTAGCTTGGCTTTCCAAGACAGGCCTTTGAAAATTGAAACGATGATAATGAGATTATAAAAAATCTCTTAATTTATAAAATTTATTTTCTATTTATTTTATTTTTGGACTATACCTTTTTGCAATAAATTCTCTATTTAGACCCCCAATATCTACGAACTCGTTCCCTTATTCAGCATCCTCTTAACACATTTTGGAGTCCGAAGATAACACTTATATTTTGTGACATTTTGTTCATATTTTACATACAAGAAATACCAATTTTTTTATGTTAAATATTTTTATTTATACTTCTTGATGTGGTGGTACATGTTAAATGATTATTATTTAAGTAGTTCACATCAAATATTTAGTAATTATACCATTTTTTTTTTGTTAAAAAAATATAGATTTTAATATTCAGTACTTTGTTTCGATAGAGAATATTCCTTTTCATTTCACATCAAATATTTAGTAACTCGTTTGCATTCAAAACTCATCTCAACTCATCATTACAATTTTTTTAAATTCATATACAAAATATAATAAACAATTCAATTTTTTCGAATTTTAAAATAATTTTCTCAAATTTTCACACAAAATATAATAAATAATTCAATTTTTATTTTATTATTTACAAACAATCTCAACCCATCTCAACTCATATTTGAATCCAAACCACTCTTAACTTTGCCTATCCCTTAATTTCAGATAATGTTTAGGACCAATAATTGTGGAAATCATGACCTTTTCTCTCTCTCTCTCACAATCTAAGCTAAAAAAATGATTAGGTATCCTAATCCAATAATTTATTATTAATGAAAGTCATTTAATAAATAAGCAAAAAGTTAAAATGATGTATAAACTCAAGCAAGTTCTTATAATTTCATTTATTTAATTTGTTTTTATGATATTACTTTTAGATTTAATTAGTCAATTGCTTTTAACGGATACATATTAGACATTTTTTATGATCTATTTTCTTATTAATCCTTTTATTTACGTACACATCATGTCACACGGAAAATACTAACACGTGCAGTCCTTGTATCACTGTCGTTAGCGCACATACGTGTGGCCCTCTACTATACTCTATTCGGTACGTTTTTTGGTAAACTTCTTGTTTCTATGCCGGGTTAAGAGAATAGGAATGTGATTCTCCAGCTCGAGCAACCAGACTAGCACGATAAAGTAGGACTTACCTCATTTCATCTCATTTCTCAACCATAGTATCGTAATTTGTCAATTGGATTGTAATAAAGTCACCAAACAATGTTGCTCCTTCCTTCGTTTAATCAAGATTGGTGGAATGGGTGCGGTTCAATTTATTTTTATCAAAGTTTTTTTAAAACAATATATATATATATATATCTATATAGGAAAATTATATACACCACACTGTTATCTTACTTTTATTTAATTATATAAGACGTGACATATTTTTTACTATTAAATGATTCTTTACTATTCAATGATATTGATAAGTGTATCACATCCTACACATCTTATATAGTGAGATGAAAATAAGATCATGAGAGTGTACGTGATGTATATCATTATTCATATATATATATATATATATATATATTATGCTCTCAAAAGTTATATTAACTATAATGGGATCTATGTCTAGGAACTTTAGAGACGGCTAAATATAAATTAAGGCTTAAGATGAAATTTAAGTGAGTCATTCGTAATTATAATACAATAAAATATAAATTATTATATGAAATATTTTCAAATTTCTCAATAAAATGATATTTTATTTAAAATCTTTAAAGTTTTTATTGAATTTATATTTACAACAACAACTTAAAATGGGGCTTCAATGTAGATTTTGTGCCTCAATTTAGCAAAATCTTAAAAAATTATTTAAAATATAAATAATTTATTGTATTACTTATAAAAAAAAATTATTGTATTAAATACTAAATTTAGTATTATGGGGCCTTACACACATTAAAAACTATAAAAATTATTTAATGAACGGTTTTTATTTTTATTTTTCAAAACATAACTTAAAAAATACCTCATTTTTATTTTTGGGGTCCTTGCATAGGATGGAGGCTTTAGAGCATTCTTATCTGATGCCCTAAAGGTGATTTTTTCCTATAATTTGAGAAAAATTTTAGGAATTTGGTTAAAATCCCCCTACATCCAAATCCCTATTTTAGGGAAAAGATTTAGGGAATGAACATTGGTTCTCCAAATATAGGAAATTACTATTCATCTCCTAAATTATTTTTTATCAATATTTTATTTTAATAAATAAAATAAATTCTTCTTTCAATCATCTTCATTTTCTGTCATACTCATATTTATTATAGTTTTAAATAATAATTTTAAAAATAATTACAAAAATACACAAAAATTAATTTTAAAAATATTATCATACCTGCAAAAAAATAATTTAAATTTTTGTTTAAAATATTCACCAGAATAATAGTTCAAAACATAAGAAAAAAATATTGAATAGTTAAGTTTATAAAAAAAAGTAAGAGAAAAAAGTAATAAAAAAATATTATTTTAATATAATAAAAAAATGATAAGGAATGGGATGTTGGAGATTTTTCAAAAATAAGTAAAATTTTAAAAAAAAAATTTAAAAATGTAATTTTTAGCTAAATTATAAAAAATTTTGAAGAAAAGTTGATGAGAATGCTATTAGATAGCCAATGGACTTACCATTGAGCCGGCCCTCTGTCTTACCCCTCCTTTTTATAGCTATATATTATCGGCCTTATATATAATATAAGGATAACGTACAAACGAAAACAAAACATCCTTAAGGTCTTACAAGGTATCAAATTTAATTGGTTTCTTCAAGCGTGGCCGCCGGAAGCACTTTGTGGAGGAAAAAACAACGACACGGTCGGCATCCAGTCATTAAATCAGCGCACAAGACAATAAACTCTTCCGCCCATACCAGCTTGCATGTTTATGCATTTCTTGTTGCTGGCTGCATGCAATAGCTACTACTTACAGCCCATCGGCATATTTCTAATTGTTTGCTTGGTTTTTTAATTTTCTGCCTTCATGATTTTGAAGCTAGCCTCTGTACAGTTTGCGTATTTGGACACAGAGAACGCAGAAGAGAATCATGAATTGATCTGAAGCCATAAATATGTTATGCATTTCATGACATTAATTTGTAGTTGGAACAGGGAACTAATTAACAAAAGATTAAGTAGAAACATCATGAGTACTGAGTTTAATTAGTATCTAACTAATCCACCCTGGCGATACACACCAATATTCCTCTTAACAGCATAACTTCTACTTCTTGGGTACAAGTCCGCCTTAACAATAACACCATCTTCATCAAAACAACAAGGCTGGTCCTCATCAATTCTCCCAATCTTTCCCAACCCAACACTGTAACTCCTGATCCCCATTCCATTTCCAGTACCGGCACCCATAGTGGACATTCTGATCTCTTGCTGCCTCTGCATATCAAAGCTCATCACCTTATTTTCCAAACTTTTCTTTGAAACCGTTCTCGAAATCTGACTCACATTCTCATCATCGCTACCCTTCGACGAATTGACACTAAAGCTTTTAGGCAGGCGTGTAACGTGCACAGCAGGGTAGCCAACAGCACCACCATATCCCACCCTTCCAGCACAATCGTCCATGCTTTTCACGTAAAACTCTGCGGCCTTCATTAGTATCCTAACGGGTGATAATATAAAGTGCATCAACTTGCTGTGCCTCTTTGCTTTGCTCCTCCCCATGGTTATATGCCTCTGATCTATTGCGCTTTGTTTAAACAGATCAAGTGGTGATACGAAAATGGGGTAATTGATTGGTTAAGAAGAAGAAATTAGAAAGTAGAAATCGTGTGAGCTGAGGCGGAGAAGAGAGTCATATATATATAATAGGTGTGGCCGTGTAGGGTTTGGGGTTTATATTATTTTTTTACCGTTTTTATGGAATTATATGCATCTTCACGACGGCAATGAGGGAGATGGAGAGGAATGTTGTTAATATGGCCGCGTGGAACTTTTCAAACCTGCAGAAAGGGACATGAGAAAGCTTCAAATGCAAAACCAACAAGGCCAAAGAAGTAAACCAAAATTGAAAACGTTGTGATGAAAAAGAATTAAATAAGATCGTGTGAGGAATTAGCCGAGTGAAGGTATCCACCATGACCCCTTGGAGTGTCCTTCCATTCCCAATCTGTTGTTTTCAAAGGCTGGAAAGTGGGCCGGGTCATGTTATCGGAAGTTGACTAATTTTTTAAGGTTCTGTAGAGAATAATACTAACGTTCGTGTATACTGTCTAGTAATGTTACGTACAATACAATTATTTTGAAAATTAATCGAATTTATTATTAAAAATTTAATTTTTTTTATATAAATCTTATATTTATTTACTCTTTTTTTTTAAATAATTATACAATATTTA
Organism: Juglans regia; assembly: GCF_001411555.2. Classification (NCBI taxonomy): domain Eukaryota; kingdom Viridiplantae; phylum Streptophyta; class Magnoliopsida; order Fagales; family Juglandaceae; genus Juglans; species Juglans regia. The sequence goes on from NC_049913.1 coordinate 1,837,092, forward strand.
CGACTCACGAATGCAACTATTTTTTCTAAATTATATGACCGCGCGGAACTTGGATGAAACACGAATCGAGACATAATCCAAACACATCATGAGTTACGTTTGGTTCCCATTAATGTATAAAGGACTCTTTTAAGATGTACAAAAGTACCAAACATTAATCATATCATATGTGTTCAAGTATGCGCGCGTTATGGTACGTACTGCTGCATGGTCGCAGTGTTCGGTACTTTTTGTATCATGCAAATTTAGTATTTTCCACAGCGCGCACTTATAAGCAAACTTATACGGTACGTATAAAGGGTGTTTTTCCTTTCCTCTCCTTTCCTTTTCCTTTCCTTTCCTTTAAAAAATTATCACCAGGAAGAATTACATGCGTGATCAATCGTCTTGACCGTTTACATGTCAACCCTCTTTTGGCCTTGCCTTGCCTCAAACAAGTGTAAAGGTCATCCACGTTTTTAATTTGCTCCTAGTGTACATATATATATATATATATATTGATTAGATTATAATTGGTCATGAGTTGGATCTTTGCTGATATATATTTTCAATTATTCAATTATTTAATTAAAATATTTATATTTAGATGTTGAATACATCTTTGTGGCATCGTTGCCTATATATATATATATATATATATATATCCCCAAGCTGGACTCAACTACATGATCGATCATGCCACGGTTGGAGAAGTCATATATAATTTTCTCATTGCATTAATTAATTGTGTGGCAAGGGAACAAAGGCGTTTACTCAGATTATACATTCATCAAGGAGTACTACTAATTAGTTCAGAATATATAATAGATGGAATGAAAATCATGATCGAGGGAATTAGCATATAGCGACAGTACTACTACTACGTCAGATCGATCAAGAAGGTAAAAATAAAGAGGGAGGAATAATTAAGTTCATGGAAAATTCTATAGGAAAACTTCAACAAATATTTTCTTTCCCGATTATATATATATATATATCCAGGTATATTACTGCATGATTTTTCAGGTTCTAATCGCTAGAATAACTATTTACATTATGTCACACCACATAAGTGATCACGTCAATAAAAACTAGTGTGTAGAGAGTCAGAGGCATTTTTGTACAGTACATGAAAACATCACCCTTTTCTCTTAGTTCTGTTATATAGAATTATTTTTGTATACTTTATTAATGTTATTGGTTAAAATAATTATTTTATATTAAAATATAATAATTCAGTCAATCAGATTACATAAAGAGTATATAAAAGTGACTATACATAAAATTTTTATTTTTCATTTCTGACCCAAAATGAGTCATTAATGTAGCGTATTGTCCGGGTGGTGGAACCATAAATGCAGCGTGGTCCTCCGGCCTCCTTCTCTCAATCTGTCTTCCCTCTAGTCCGTTTATGCCTTTTATGTCAATAGATCAATGGCTCTATGTATATCATGCTTGCTATGTGGGCAGGTACCTGAGAACTGAAAACTACTCGAGTAGTTCTCAGATTGATGAGTCTCGTCTCCTGCAGTACCATCTCTCTTGTAGGTTGTGTTCAGATGAGCTTTCTCGTGGGCCAGGTTAGAGACTATTTGCCTTAGGCTGGACTTTTGATCTTACTTCTATTTCATCCACAGGTTTCTTGGGCTTGGTTGGAACCCACCCAAATTAAATAATTCTTAAAATTGATTTACCTTTCAGAAAATATTAATCTCCTATTTATCCCCGAAAAAGACCTGTCCACTTTTCCGAGCTCGTTTCTATTAATTTGTCCATTCGCATTTCAAACGTTTGAAAACTGAAACTTCCAACAAATTAAGGGATTCATGCGTATTGTTTAAAGGTGTTTTATCCATTAATCTTCTTATGATTTAAAAATATGAGAAAAACGAATCGATAAATATTAGAGATCAGGATCGACAAGTACTGATCATATATATATTTGAAGTCTTTCCACTTTATTTCTTAATTAAATTGGAAAAGACCCTTAATTTGTTGAAGAATTTTTAACGTTCACGTGGTCTAAAATGTCTATTTTGACTAATATAAATAAACCATGTTTGGCGAGGTAGCGTATAATATAATCTGTGGACGTCTCAAAAAACAAAGAAATTTATAAGTTAATAATAAACTTCAACGCTCAGCTGTACTAGGCACAGAATATCATGTCCCAGAAAAAGTTTATTCAAGATAGCTAGAACTCTGTCTCAATCCCGTTTCTGGAGGAGTTAATTAAGGAATGCTAGCTTATTAATCCATTCATGATCATATATATAATACAAAATCACAAAAAAAATGGAAAAATGTAAAGGAAGATTGCTAAATTTTCGAGAGAGTAGTACTGCATTTATTTATTTGCTTAGGAAAAAGAAAAAGAAAAAGAAAAAGAAATTAATTTAGTTAGTGAAAGATCGTGCCTGCCATTGACCCAGCAACAACGTCGACGTATTTGAGGCCAGAAGATCGATCGGAAAACAAAGGAAATTTTGAAATTCAGGTATGATAAAAAACTAACAACGACAGCAATATATATATATTGATCAGAGTCATGTTGCATATATATGCATGACTGATTTAGCTTAGAAATGTACAAATGTTTGAAATTAAATTGATGGATATCCTATAAGTCAATGAGATTCGATTGCAATAAGCATATTCGTGTTCACACTATATACGTACGTACCTATATATGCAATTCCAGCTTACCGATCGATCGATCGAGCAAATTAGAACCAAAGACTAGTACTAGAGGCTACCATCCATGCACTCATCATCATGTACAGTACTACTTGATTTTCAAAATTAGAAGCCTCCAGACTCCATACTGCAATTAAAAGCTACCATAATAATAAATGTCAAACCGTTTTAGCTTCCAAAACCATGCATTTTTCCTTCTTCCCAAACAGTAATTTTCCACCGCTATATATATGTCAAGTAATAACAAATTAAGTCTATCAAAACAAAGACATATTGAAAGTGATGACTCTCGTGCATCGACGGTACTCTTGATCATCAAACAATTAACCACTATTTATAATTTTGTTTTTTTGACTGACTGTCGTGCATCGACTGTCTTCTTTTTTAACCAACCACGAGTACTTTAAGATGCTCCTATGTATCCTGTCTCCATTTGCTGGTCGGTTGCAGCTGATCATCGCAACGGACCATAGCCATGGCCAACAACCCATACATAATTCATGCATCAACGTGGACGGCTCAGATGCAATGAGGATACTAAACTCCAATACTAAATTATAATAAATAACAAAAATAAATGAATAATTAATTAATTATTATTTTTTATTTATCAGACCTGCCTGCTTTTTCTCGGGAAAACATGGCCGGAGATTAAAAGTCAGTTCAGTTGGTAGGGGGATTACCATGTTTCAGCCCTCAATTGGAGGATAATAAACAAAGAAAGAGAAAACAAATCTCTAATATCATCATCAGATAAATAAAATATTTGGATTAATTTGATGAACAAAAATTCCAGTGACGAAGTCGAATATCTTAAAACTTCGATCTACGAAGAAACACACAAAACAAAACAAAAATGGAAAACAGAATTAGATATATCCTTGTTTCTTATACATAAGCCAATCCGAGACGGTTCCGATATGGTTTCAAACCCTTCTTTTGTTGTTGTTCTTTTCGAAGGCTTTGAAACCTTAAAACGAACATAAACACAGAATCGGTAGGCACTTATACAAATAACAACAGAACCCACAAAACAAAGAAAACCCACCTGTAAACATAGAACAAGGATAGAGAGGCAGATAAATCTGTCTGTTTGTCTATCCTATCCCATCTTTAAACTAGAAAACAAAACAAACATGACCATGAGGTTGTTTACTTATGATGATCAAGAAATACTACGCTTGCCGGGTTGGTCGGCGACCTTGAGGGTCTTGTCGATGAGCTTGCGGGCCTTCCTGCTGCGGATCTCGACCCTGACGCTGGAGCTCTTGTCCATCTTCACGTACGGCTTCTTTTTAGACTTCTTCAGCCCCCGCACCTTCGACTTTATCGACTCCACCAGGTTCTCCAACTGGTTCGTCATCATCATTATCTTAGAGATCAGGAACAAATGGTAAGGGATCCGAGTGAATTATCACGTTCCCCGGCCCGCAACACCTACGTCCGTGCAGAATTCCTGTAATTTAGAGGCTTTTTTTCTTTTTTGGGGAATCTGGGCTTGGCTTGGCTTGGCTGGCAGTGGGAATAGCCAACAGTTGTAGCAGCGATCGCTTTGCTTCGTGGGTGTTTCGTTCTTTCGAGTTCAGTGGTCAAGTGGTAATCCCAGGTTTTTAATGCACCGTGTTATCACAAAAGGCTTTGTTTTTTAAATAATCTCGACCTTGCCATCCTCCGCTCATTTCTGACTTTCTAGATTCTATTGAATCTATTCACTTTGTGCTTTTCATTAAGAAAGAAAAATGGTAGTTTGTTCTCAACTTCAAATTTTATTTTATTTTTTTGAGTTAGTCTATATATCATCTCTAAATGGAAACTGTTTATATATTTAAAAAAAATTAAAATTATAATAATATCTTTTTTTAAAATGATATTTTTTTTATTCTCATTTATTAATGAGACTACTTATGTAATCTCCACTCAAGATTGTAAATAATTTTTTTAAAATGTTTGAAGAAGTTATTATAATAGATTTTTGTATTTTTTTAAATATTTAAATAATATTTTTTTAAAAAAAAATCGAATGTCTAGCGATCACTCCCATCGATAAGTGTTATAGAATGGTCCTTTATTAATTGTTATTTTTTTTTCTAACAAATAATCGTGCTTAAAATATAGCCCTTATTGCAGTAATAAAATAAATAGATGATCTTATGACTATTGGCATCAATTTATTTGTATTGAGTGATAATCATTTTATCAGTATTTTGTTTTTTAATTTGAATTTCAGATTTTAAATTTTAAAATCTTTACCATTTTTACACACAGCATGTATGGTTATATAACTAAAATTATAAGTATAAATAGCATTTTTCTTTCTGAAAATAAATAGATTAGCATCAACTAAAATTTTTAAAGCATTTTATTACCTGAGAAGTTTTTTTCAAGAAATTTAAAAGGATACGGGACTCAACAAATTGGAGAGAATGATTTAACTGTATTTCCTTTTATTTTGGAAAAAAAAAAAAGAAGAAGTTATGGTACTACCTAGGCTAAATTAGTTATTCAGACTTTATAAAATGTACTTTCATAAATGTCTTCTTAGAATAAAATAATAATTAAAAAAAAAAAAGACAGTAGCTGGAAGTTGGAAATATTTATTACTTATTTAATTATTTTTTACTCTTATATTTGGACACTTATGCGATACTATTAATGTTATTTTGACCAAATACATTGACTAAATGCTATCTAATGGAATTGATATATAAAATTGTGAGCATTAAAATTAGTGGCATGGATACACTACACGCCATCTCTTCGATCCTAATGGGAAGGCTGTTAGAGCTAGCAAGGAGGATGACTTCTTTTTCTTTTTCTCTTTTCCGCCAACCCCGGATGTTTGATATTTTCCACAAAAATATATATATACATATATATATATATATATATATATATATATTAGGTGGGAGCAACGTGCAAAACACGTTTACCTAATTAGATCAAATAGTTATTTTACAAAAATAATATATTTTTTTACAAAATTTGTAAAAATAGTTGATGACATATATAGTTTAGAAGACATTGTTTCAACATTTATACAAGTAATATAATTAATAGAATATTACAAACGAATTTTAACAAACAAATAAATTACTACGATCAGTACTTTAACAAGATGATTGAGTTTGCATCATTAAGATTATGGTATTTTATGGCGTGTTTTGGGCCAAATGAGATTTATTTTCCCTTTTTTCCTATATATTTCGCTGGATAATTGTATAACTTCATTGAGAATATTTCACTGTTATGGTTCTGTTTATATAATTCTGGTACTTAGGATTACTAAGTTGTGAAATTTATTTTCTTATTTTAATGTATTTTTTTTATTGGACCATTCTTTTTTAGACTGAGCTTGTTTTAGTGTGTTTTAGTCTCTTTTGGACGAACCCATTCGGATTTGGAGCCAAGCTCGTCGCCTGCAGCCCAGTCCTCCTTTTCTCTCTAAACGGCGCCGTTTTGACCATAGCCCTAAGGGCTTTATTTCTTTTCCTCCTGCGCGCCGTCCACTGCTTCTTCTTCTTCTTCTTCTTCTTCTTCTTCTGTCTTTCCTCTATGTGCGTGAACGTCCGCTACTTCTTCTTCTTATTCGGTTTCAAACCCAGCTAGCAATTTTGTCCGCTGCTGCTGCTACTGCTTCTTCTTCTCCTTCTTCTCCTTCTTCTTGTGCGTGAACCCAGCTAGCAAATCTTCCATTATTCTAATCACCTTAGTGGACAGAGAGAGAGACATCCAAGTTGTGGTGTGGTGGTGGAACAGTTTTGCAGATCTCTAGCCATTATTTTTTTTTTTTTTGGTTTCATTTCTTTATTTTAATATGGTTTGTCTCGGTGTGTTCGTGGTTCTCTACTTTACTTTGCACAGAATCGTAGAAGAACCAAGTACTACTTCTTTGAGCTTCAGTTCAAAGCAAGAAAGCACAAACACAACTGGTGTGTGTGTGCGTGCGAGAGCGAGAGAGAGACTACAAAACCCGATATGATGCAAACCCGAAAGTTTTGGAAATTGAGGCGATGGTTCGTGGGAGACGATGATACAGCGTTTACTTGGCGTTAACTTTAACTGGAAAAAAAAACGTTAAAACAAGACTTTTCCGTTTTATAGACGCTTTATATATATTAATAGATATATATATATATATATATATATATATATATATATATATATACTAGTAAGGGCAACGTGCCCTGCACGTTTGTCCAGTTGATCATTTTTGTTATTTTTCAAATTTTTAACTATAAATTGGACATACTTTTATCTATATTTTTAAAACTTTTTTTTTGTTTACAACACATTATACACACAATTTGTCGAATATTTATAATTATAATACAACGACTTACAATAATCAAGTCACAATTATGTACAGATATTTTTAAAGTATATATTACAAGAGCGATAAGTTTGGAAAAGTATATTTAAAACATTCAGATAATTAACCTATGAATTTTTTTTTTAATATTTATTGAATAGAATGAGAAAAAAATTTAAGGAAATGTTTTTTAATAATAAATGGTTATGAATAAACATGATCGCTCAACATTGAAGTAGATGTATTGTTATGGACGTTAGTTTCAAAATAATTAATATTCGAAGACGATTCAATCTCTCTTATATAAATGGCTTTATTGTTATTTGAATAAAAAGAGAGCATGATGAGACTTTGTTTGACTTCGAATTTTATTACTTGAAAATTTTTTCAACTTAGCATATCTCTCTCTTTTTTCCGGTGGATCTCTTATTTTTTCTCTTCTGATTAAGCACTATACTAATTTCTTATTGCCGGATGTTTTTCACGCTCTTCAAAGTTTATTCATAGAAGATGTTAGATAAAATTAAAAAGAATTAGTGTTAATAATGTTTAAATATATTTTTGCATTTAATAATGTCGTCTTACTAGTTGGCATAAAGTTAAGGAAGATTAGCAATTCTGTGTTGATTTCAGAGTGTAATCTAAAACACATTTGAAAACATATCAAAGATGTGGGTAAATATGTATATATGGCAACATATATGCATAACAAATATTATAAGCATTTATAGTAAAAGCAAAAAAAGAGAATAATTAATTCGAAATAATTTTATACAAATCATATTAAGTGAACCAAATGAAATAATAGATCTTAGAATAGAATAAATCTATTAAAAGAAATCAACATCATGAGGAAAGGAAATATTCATACAACAAACATATAATATCAACAATTTATCTTGACTACATGCGCATTTATATAAATATAAAAAAATTGAATAATATTTTTCAGGTGAGATAGAAGAGAACATACCAGAAAGTAAATGACAAACAAAAGAACAGTGCAAATAGAGGAAATTGATAACAACCGGATTGACGAACAATAAAATAAGAGCAAAAGCAGCTAATCTGTAGTAAAAAAAAAACATTAGAAAAAATATTCTAACTAACAGATGAAATAATCTCATCTCAATTAGGATCTAACCTATAATAAAAAAAATAAAAAATAAAAAAATCTCAGTATCCAAACTCACATAATCGGCAAAAGAGCGAAAATATAAGAGAACCGGATTTGATAAGAAAAACAGGAAAAAAAAAAAAGAGAGAGAGATTGATGAGAACACTGTCCATCCCTTACTTATTTTCAAATAAAGGTCTATTTGAAAATTGATCTTATTCCAAAATTTTCATATCATATCTCATCTCCTTTTTAAATATAACTAAAATACAAAATTTTTAAAATAATCATTACAACTTTCTCAAAATTTCAAATTTCAAATAATTTATTTTTTAAAATTTCAAAACAAAAATAATATTATAAAATTATAATCTAAGTGTCTAATAATATTTTAATTTTATAATATTTTTTATTTAACTCTTTCTCTCTTTCAATTATTTTTTATAAAATTTTATCTCATCTAACTCTCTCCAACATTATATAAATTTTTAGAGAAGGAGAAAATTAAAAATGTTCTAATATATATTAAGATATTCTAGACCATATTATTCATCACTACAAATAATGTTAAATCATTGCGTTAGTTCAAATGCAGTTTAGCTCTTAATTTAAGAATGTAAACCAGATCATTTTAATTTACTTCAAAAGTTTTCATAACCTTTTTTAATATTACTAAAACAGAAGCACTATAAGAAATAATAATAATGAAAAACATTAATTTATTTAACATTTTCACACTTGGCTAAATAAAATAGTAATAATGACATATTATATTTTTAAATTATTAAGAAGTTATAATTTATTTCCTTATGAAAATTTGTAATTATACTAACCAACCTACTATTATTACTCTTAATAGTTATAGTTGGATGCGCATATTGTATATTTGTTATTTCCAACATAAATATATAATGTGTTAATTTTAAAATTCAAAACTACAGTGGTAAGTATTAAATAATTTAATTATATATTTTATAAAATCTCATCATTTATATTTTAAAAAAAAATTAAACAAACTATAGTACATTAGAAACTGTAGATCTACCTCAAATAGTGTAATTAATTTCAGGTTAATTAATAAACTATTCAATTTATCCAGAAATAAAAAAAAATATTTAAGTTTATTTCTTAATAAATCATTAAACAAAAATCTTTAATAAAAGGAAAAAATTAGATTTATACAAAAATGTAACAATTCAATTCGATATTTACATAATTCAAAATTAAAGGAAATAAAATGCTGCACAACATTAAAGTTTAATTTTCAATATTTTGATTTTTTATTAAAATGTTATGATGAGTTGGTATCAATTTGGAAAAAAAAAAAAAAATACTATAGTCCAATTGTAAAGTTCAAACCGATTTGTAACATTACTCATTTTTCACATCTAAAGTCTAAGAACAGTGCTACACCCTCTGAGATGGGTTTCGATAAGGACAAATATATTTATTTTTTTATTTTTTTATTCAATTTTTTATACCCTTAAATATTAAAAAAATTTACAATATCATTAAAAATATTTTTTTATAATGATGAGATGAGATGAGATGATAATATTTTTATCTTTAAACGGGACGTAAATGAGAAAATGAAAAAAAAGCAAAGAAAATATTTGTAAGAAGTTGAGATAAAATAAATATAATACAAAGAGATAAGCTCAATGAAAATTACTGTAAAAAGACATAAATCAAAAGTCGGCAGAAGCAAGAAAGAAGACAAAACATAAGCTATATTCGTGATAAAATCAGGGGCAAAATAGGAAAAATTTTGTTCGACGAAAACACTGTTTATGCCTATTCGCACAGCCGATGCTTTGATTCGCTCGTGGCGGTTAACGGCGGGACGAGAGGGGCTAAGATTGGAAGGGGAGGGACGCTGGACGGAGGGGAAGAGAATGGGCCAGGTGGTGTTAGCCACGCCGGCGTGTAGCTGCACACTGGAGGGGACGAAGAAAAGGACGGGCCGCGCCTTGGATTTCTTCATGGCGGTTAACGGCGACACTAGAGGGGTTAAGATTGGATGGGAAGGGACGCCAGCCGGAGGGGAAGATAATGACCGGGGTGGTGTTGGCCACGCCGGCGTGCAGCGGCGTACTGGAGGGGACGAAGAAACGGCCAGGGAAGGGGGGAAGAGGGGCAAAACGGAAAATTGAGAATAGAAGGAGGGGCAAAATAGGAAGAAGACCAGGGGTAAAATCAAAATTTAGAAATTAAAGCAGGGGCAAAATAGAAAAAAAATATTAGATGAAAATACTATTAATAGACTATTCACACTTTATATATAAGTAGATATAAATGCACTTTTAAATAGCCCCCATAGCACTCGTTAAACATGACCCATAAATTATTAAATTTACATTAAAATAACAATCTGAGCTCCTAAGATTTTTTATTTTTTATTTTCCCTCGAACACCACACGTGCAAATACAACCGACATTAAGGTGATTCCTGTTAGTCAACTAGCATCATTAAAATAAAGCAAAATTACGTATGGCAAAGAAAACTAAAACTCCATGCTCATTCTCTATTAATTAAAGAAAAGGAAAATCATTCTCCAAATCCGACTGTTAAAAGATAATAGAAAGTAGGTTTTGTAGTATAATTTTAACTGATATTAAAAGATGAATTTTATTATAAATCAGTAACTGTTCACATTATACACTCCACACCTATAACTTCTTATAGAATGTGAGGGTATTTTTTATAAGGTGTATGAGATGTAGAGTGTGGAGTGGTGAATAGTAATTGATAAGAAGAATTTTACTTAAAAGATAAGCAGTGAAATTATGCATTTTTTACGGTTTAAAACATTAATTTGTCAATTTTGATAATTAAATTATACTGTATACTATACTCATATTGTATTTTAATCATACTGCAGTGACGTGATATTGTTTATCAACCATTAGATTAATATATATATATATATATGACAATAGAAAAATAAATTGGTATATATAAGAAATGAAAAGTATTCGTTTCCTTCGTATCGATTTTTTTAAAGGAAGAAAGAGGGGAAAGAATGAGAAAAGACCTACACCAGTAGAGCTCGTTTTCTTCTTGCCTCCAAAAGTCTTGTCGTTGGAATGGACCTCCACCAGTAAAGCTCTTTTTTTTTTTAATGGAAAATATTAAAGCCAGTCTAATCTGAGTATGCTGATCCATAATGAAGACGCAACTCTCCAGAAAGGACTGTAAACAGAACGGAATTCAATCTATGAAGTTTGAACAATATACATAAGGGCAGGTGGGTAGGACCAGCCGCTGCCAAACCACAATTTCTATTCTACATTATGGTGATGTGATCTACCTGAGTCATAGAATTCTTCGTATTGAATTCTAAGCTAAAGTCCCAATTCATGAGAATTCCTTAAAGACATTTTATTATATGATATAATCCATGGGTTTGACTTCGCTTTTATCTCCTTTTTTTTTTTTTTTTTTGTGTTAAATATCAAAATCTCCCAGATTTCTTCCACAAGCAATAAACTGATTGCTTTCAATCCTATCAGTTTGGAATAAATCAAAGGACCAAAAGATAGACTCGACCGGGTTTGTAAGTTTCAGTTGCTCCGAAACTTACAATCATGATAACGTTGGCACTGCATTGTTTTCAAAGGCTGAATTCCCATATATATATATGGTCAGCTGGGTCTCAGCAACGTACAGATGAGTAGTTAGATACGGTAGATGGATCGGGTTTCAGCTCTACCATTTTATTCCAGGTCTGACCCATACGAGTTTTGCGTTTCGGGAGGGACACGAATCACGATAACGTTATTGAACAGAGTTTCACAAATGTAAATTAAAGAAGACAACGTTGTCTACAGCATGACAAAAAGATAAATATGAACAAAAAACTTTGAAATTTTCATATCCAAGCATGTCCAGAACCCGACCTTGAGTTTTTCTTCCCCCTAGTCCCCCCTCATGCTTTAAGAAATTACCCTTTAATGCATCCACTTATATTTCCCCATTCCATAGGAAAAATCCTGTCTCAGCCAAAAATAGTCTTATCCCAAGGATATCGTACAAATCCACATGTAGCAAGCAATGATAGAGACATTCTTAGAGTAGAAGATGACCATGTTAGGTCTATCTGCAAGAGGGTTCCGTAGAAATAGATGTTTGCTGAGAGTCAGACCACAACATTAAAGCTGATAAAAGTGCCATTGTTGCAGTTTCAACTCGTAAGCGAAGGGGCCCAAGGCCAACAGCTGTAGCACCTGCTTCCAACATCATCTCCACCTCTTTCTTGGTGAAGTCTGAAGCATTCAAAAATGAACCAGGGGTCCAGGATTAATAACAACTAACCATTCCCATATTTAGGTACTTAAAGCTAGAGGTAAAGCCTATGAGCAGAATTTCAGACATTGAATATTTCATTTCACTAGTGCAAAGAAATTATGTATTACTGCCTAGAAAAGGATAGAACTGCTTTGTGCATGATTTCCAACCACGTTTAGTTGATTTACTTGATTGCTATCTGTGATAACTCAGTTAAAGGAGTTGGTGCACAAATGCTTCTTTATCTATTGGATATTGGGACACTCCTATTTGTCAGAACTGAAACGATCAATTAGCAAGAAATGTGTAATTCTTCAGTTAAACCAAATTAACGCCTGGATAGATGGGAAAATTTGGCAATAAATAGATAGGGCTAATTTATAATGCATACTAACCCCCTTCTGGTCCAACTATAATCAGCCCACTACACTCTTTTCCTGATAAAGACAATGCACTAACAACAGGAGCAGCCTCCGCTACGGCAACAAAGCAAACCTTCGACTGAGCAATCTGCAGGATATATACAACAACCAATGTCTTCATTACAAACAAACTAGCAGAGAGAGAGAGAAGGTCCAAACATCTTAAAAGAGTCCTTTATACCTTAATGGGAACCACACGTAACTGATAAAATGGTATCACGAGAGCTACAATACCTCCAACTACAGGAAAACCCATCTAACATTTGCAAGTAAACTACTTATCAAAAACATTTGCAAGTAAACAACAAAGAATAGAGTCTAAATGCTTAAACCACATAAACAATCATTTTTCATAGCTTCACAGAGAAGAAAATTTCTACATCAGCCACAGTGACCATGCCTCCACTGTAGTTCTTTTTCATGTTTATAGCCAAGATAGTTACCCAACATTTAAATGAACAAGGAGGCGGAGAAGAATTACTCACAAGAGGCAGAAGGCCATCGATTTTCATTGGAGGGTTCAGAATCATTTCATGCAGCCGTTGACCTATAAATATGTAATAAAGGGTATAAATTAAAAGAAAAGTAAGCATAGTCTCAGGCAGCCTTTCAATCACAAATCTTTCTAAATGTTCAAAACCTCATCAGCCAAAAGCAAATTTTAGCAGGAAAAGATATTTCAAATTTCACCATGAATGTAAGTCGAGAAAATAGCTACAACAAATTATTCACATTGTTTAGTTGCTGCTAAAACGACACGTTGCAATCTATCCACTCTATTCTCTGAAATTGAAGAAGAACGTTCCGTCAACAGGGGGGTGACACTAATAGCCCCCAGCTCCTAACACAGTTGAAAAGGAATAAAATCAGCAGCCACAAATAAGTGCCAGTTTCTAACGGGAGAATACTCATCAATGCAATAGGACTTACAGTGCATTTCTCAACAAGCCAGTCAGCTCGACCACCCTTTAGAGTACCTGAGCAATATCAGCTTTAAACATGATGCAAAACCCAAAATATTGTAGTCAATTTTATGACGCAATCCTAATGAAAATCATAAAGACTTACCAAAAGCTGCAAACACATGCCAATATGCCCCTGGGGTAGGAACTAACTTTGGATCTTCCAAAGCCACAAAATCCAATCCACAACGGTCAATCCTCTGTATACACCCTCCTATCAAGCCTCCCTTCCCGTTGAAAAGCTCTACCCTTGCATGTCATTATTTGGACAAACATAAACATTTTCATCTAACACAAACTATTTTATAGTATCTACTGTGTTTTTTTTCTCTGTCTCCATTTTCAATTGATTCAAATGACCAAAAAAGAAAAAGTTCATTCTAGAAAGGCCAAAACTGAACTCAAAACTGCAAATATCTAGGCACTAGTTGCAGTTTCTGTTTTCACAATTGCTATTAGGCTTTGAAATCGTATAAATAATAGGGAAAAATTAAATAAAGACATTTCGGTAATAAATGTAAATGTCTGGGTAAGGTAAAACTCAAAAGGTATGACGATTAAGGTACCTGTCATTTGTGCTCAACCTCAAAACTTTAGACATGTGCCAGAACTCGTCACCTTGTATATGAACAATGCCACCCTGCAACATTACAAAAAGAAAAAACTATGACACTGTCTCCATACTCCAATCACATAACTCTTTAAGTTCAAATTTCGCTTGAAGTTTCAGGCTTCAGCATTGAAAGTGTCACATTACATTTCAGAGAAGTCTAAATAGGCCGTCTTAATGTTAACCCCCTATATCATGCCAATACTTAGATAAAGGAATGCCAACAGAATTTCGGGTTATAAATAATAATGATAAGATTACTTATAAAAAAAAATGATAAGAAAAAAAGAAAAAAGAAAGAAACAGCACCGAACCCAGAATCAAGCTTGTCCTAACCCGACATCCCATGCCACCCCTTCCTCAACCATTAAAGTCAAAAACTATTTTCTCAAGTCCACATCTCCGCGGTCAATCCCTTCTATCAAACAGACGTTAGTCTTCACTCGATACATATTCCATTCCAATATCGATTATCACCAAACGAGGACAATGTAAATCGATTTCAAAGCATGACAGCTGCACCCATCAAGAACGTATTTTCAAAAATTAATTTGATCCATTAACTTACAGATACTACTCAAATTCAACAAATTGAAGTTGTTGAATGAGCCAGGCCTGATGAAAAACTAACAGTGAATCCGCACAAAAACCCCGTGGGGAATACTTCTACTTTGCCGCTAAGACTAGACAAAGGCAAAAAGACAAATCACTGACGGATTTTGCACTTTCTTTTCCTTGATTTCTCATCAAACAAATACGTTGTTATGCCCATGCTTGTTTGAGAGAGAGAGAGAGAGAGAGAGAGAGAGAGAGAGAGAGAGAGAGAGAGTGCCTTGGAAGGAGGGAGCACTTCGGAGAAGAAGCGAGGGAGGCCACCAAGAGACTGGCTGGCGTAATCTGAGGAAGAAGACGAGAGTGCTCGGAGGCTCAAGGTCTTGAGCAACGAACGGTTCAAGGGCCCTGCAAAACGAGGCCGTAGTGTTGCTAGGGTTTGCATTTGCAACGGAATCCAACTCCTAGACTGCAGAACTGGTTTGGATGAAGCGCACGGAATCCAACGGAATCCTCCCATTCGGACGTACTTGCAAATTTGCGCAATTCTCTGCCGTTGTTACCCAATTTGACACCTTAAAACGCCTAGTCGTTCAATTAGGAAAAGGGTTAAGAGTGGTCCAATGTACTTGGTAAAAGCTAGTTTCCGTTGGGCCTATTAGTTTAAAAACATTTTCTCATAAGCCATTATTTCACTATCCCAAACCCTACACCCTATAGAAAAAAAAACTATAAGTATAAAGTGTGAGAGTGAATGGTAATTGATTAGTAGAATTTCTCGTTAATTTAACTTTCATTTAGAAATTGGGTCATGCAAATTATTGAGATTAAATGATGCAGTTGGACATACAATACCCATGGTTCCACCAGATACTGCGATCACATGAGGCCATTCGGTTATACATTATGAGCTATCAATTATTCTTTAATTCATTTTTACACATTTTGTAATCTATAAATAGCAGCACTTTGCTTGTACAGACACGTGATAACAAGAATACAATTCTGTTATTTTCATTTTCAGCTTTCTGTTATCTTCATCATCTTTTACACTCTGCTCTCTCTTTCGTTCCTAGTGCTACTATTAATATGGTATCCTGAGCCATGACAAAAACACCTCCAACCCAAACCAACGATACAAATATGTTCTCCAATCCTGAGACCAACCCACACCACCCAGCTAATCCCTACTACATCCAGCCCGGTGAAGGTGCTTCTTCCCCACTAATTCCAGACCTTCTAACCACAGAGAACTATGTAACATGGGCAAGGACCATGGGCCGAGCATTGAATATCAAAAACAAATTGGGATTCATTGATGGCAAACATCTCAAACCATCAAATGTTTTAGACACTCTCTACACTGCTTGGGAACGCTGTAATTATATGGTAATTGCTTGAATTCAACATTCCGTGTGCATCGAGCATCGCTCATGCGAACACTACTGCAGCTGTTTGGAACGACCTCCGCGAGCGATTCTCAATTCAAAACGCTCCACGAATTTTTCAGCTCACTAACTTGATCTCAACACTTACTCAAGATTATGAATCGGTTAGTCAATATTATAATAAACTCAAAACTTTATGGGATGAATTGGAAATATACGAACCCATGCCTTCTTGTACATGTGGAGCTGTGAAAACTCAGATGGATTACACCCACTGAAGCAAGGTTATGCAGTTTCTCATGGGATTGCATGACTCATTCGATGTCGTTCGAGCACAGATCTTGTTCTATGACCCTATCCCAGCATTAAATCGAGTTTTATCTCTTATACAACAAGAGGAGAGGCGCCGACAACTTAATTCCACTCCAGCACCGATTGCAATGGCAGCAAGAGGACCTGATCAACGCAGCCAATCTTCCTAGCGTAAAGATTGACTGTTTTGTACTCACTGCAACATTCAGGGACACTCATTGGAACGGTGCTTCAAAGCAAATCCTAATATCCCTGTGTGTTCCCATTGTCGCATACCAGGACACACTAGAGACAAATGCTACAAGCTAAATGGATTTCCTCCAGGTCACAAAAATATTTCCAAGTTTAAATCCCATGCTAATCAATCTTCACTTGAGCAGGAACAAGTCGGCAATGGCTCACCTATTACTCAAGAACAGTACGCTCGCTTCCTTGCCTTACTCCAATCTCCTTAACTTCCCCCTGCTACATCTGCTGCAAACCAGACTTGTTCAAATTTGTCAACCACTGGAATTTCCCCTGTTTCTGGTACTCTTTATTGCAATTCTACAAACACATCACACACAATCCCAAAATCCACTCACTCATGGATAATAGACACCGGAGCTATAGATCACATGATCTATAGCTCCACTCTCTTCACCCATAATGTAACCCTCATCTCACACACAATCAAACTTCCAAATGGCACCACAACACCCGCCACACACGTTGGTGATATCCATCTTTCTGACCAACTCATCCTCAAACATATGCTTAGTGTACCTGCTTTCTCATTCAACTTACTATCTGCCAAATCTTTGTCCAATCATTCAAATTGTTGTCTCATTTTCTTCTCTAACTCTTGCTATATTTAGGACCTTTCATCCTGGAAGACGACTGGCATGGAGACAGTGCATAATGGACTTTACCACCTCCAAAATACCAAATCAAATCCCACGGCTGTACAATCTTTTTTTTCTTCTTTTACTTTCTGTCCAGTTATGTTAACATTACATATATTTCAAAGTTTGATGAATTCACACTATGGCATTACAGACTTGGACATAGTTCCATGACACAACATGTATTGAATGATATCCAAAAATCAAGTTCAAAACCCACGAGTTTATCAAATATTCCCTGTGAAAGTTGCCCACTCGCAAAATAACACAAACTCACCTTTCCCCAATCAAATATCACGGCTTCCAAACCATTTGAATTAATTTCTATTGACATTTAGGGCCCCAATCCGATCCAAGCTCACAATAATGTCAAGTACTTCCTCACAATTGTGGTCTAATTCACCAAATGCACATGGATATACTTACTTCAAAATAAATCTGAAGCTCGCACATCCATTCAAAATTTATTTTCCCTTGTAACTACTCAATTCAATAGAAAAATCCAAACAATCAGATCTGATAATGGTGCTGAGTTTAATATGCCCTCATGTGATCGCGGTATCAAGTGGAACCGTGGGTATTGTATGTCCAACTGCATCCTTTAATCTTAATACAAACTGCATTTATTCACTCAACAAGCTAAATGAGCTTGGTTTTGACCTAATTTTCAAGGCTTCGTTTCTTTCGGCCATTTTTACGAACTTGGTGCTTGTTATTCCAATCAGCAAAACATCACGAGGTTGAGAGGACGTGATACAAAGCAGTCTAAAACATCTTATTTTTTCTTTAATACTTGAAGATCAGTACGAGAGACAAGTATTGTTACACTAAGAAACTGGTGGCAAGCATGTTGTTGTTAACCTTTGAAGGGAGCCAAACAAAGGGAAGATCAAATGGATTTCTGAATCTGGGTGAGTTTTTTTGCCACATCAATCATATCTGGCCTTTCTTCATGCTTCTCTTGGGTGCATGCCAACGCTAATGCCAAGAAAGCTTTCACTTGTCGTGCTTGCCCATCTTCTTCCCCTCCCTCCCTACAAGTTTTAGGATCCACAATTTCGGTTAGCAGATCATTACAAACACAATCTTTCACATACTGAACTAATGAGGGATATGTTGGTGCCAGAGGTACACCTAAGCAGAAGCAGAAGCATACCTAAGCTATAGACGTCACTTTTCTCTGAAAAGGAGCCAGACACCAAGTAGGCTGCAAGGTCAGAGTGCCCAAAAGTTCCTTTGAAGTCTTCATTTGCATAAGATTGCTGAGGGATTGTCATGGTGATCAGTGAGAAGTTGCAGAACTTGGGAACCTAGTTATGGTCCAAAAAACTTAGCTGGGTCTTATATCCCTATGAATGACTGGCCTACAAAGAGCAGTATGAAGATATGTTATTGCATTAGCAAGCTCCTTGGCAATCCGCAGCCTAGTTTTCCATGGCAGGATTTCATCCGCCCCAAAACCTCCACCATTTTTTGCAAATTCATGAACGAGAACCGGTACAGGAAACTCTAAACAGCAGCCTAAGAGCTTTAAAACATTCTTGTGACTGCTCATTTGGGACGTGATGATAATGTCATAGATAGCACTGGACCTAACTTCATTCTCCCTCACCACCCTCATGAACTTTTTTATGATAACTGGGCGATCAGTAAGAGCCCTTATACATGACATAACTAAGCTTAAGATCATCGAGCTCGTCAACTCTAATCCCATATTACAGAGGTAATGGACAATTTTGTACAATGTGACGTGGATCGAAGTTGTATGTTGCTCTGATGAGCTCGTCAGCAGAGAAATGGCGAATAGAAATGCATTTTCCATTACTAGAAGTAATGAGATTCTCTAATAAGATTCTTCCATTGGTATGAAATGATCTCTCTCTTTGTTTCATTCTCAAACATGCAAGCCCACCCTAAACTCTTGCCTCTGCATGCAATTAGACCCTGAAATCCAATACTGGAAAAACAGAAAAAGCAACTCTATAACTGAGAGATTGACCAAATGGGATGGGACTGCTCTGTTCCAAAGGGCGTCATAGTTTCACAAGATGAATAATATCTGCAACTCCAAAACAAAATAATTTATATTTTAGATTGATATGCATAAAATAGGCGGAACCCAATCCAACCTCCCCCGACCAAGCCCCAAAAGCTAGACAAATCATGTGTAAAATACCAAATCAGCAATAAAGCAAAACCACATGATGAGAAAACAAAGCAAAAAAACAACTTACAAGAGTTGTGATAATGTTTTCGCCTTTTGTTTGGGGTGTCCAGAAGGACCTAGCTGGACACCTATCTCCGAGAGCTTTCTTTTCACTCTATGGATGATAGTGTTGGACACTATCACAAAACACAATTATATATGTTTGTCTTTTTAAGTTTTCACTCTTTGAGCAGTCAACGCCATATAGCTATGACTTATGCAACAATTCATCGTCTGTCCGTCAAAGTCTCTTTTTTTGTTGACATTGTACACTTGATGGCAATGAGGGTTCTTGAGGCCTTTACTAAAACCGTGTAGAGCCCACACGGCGGCAATATGCCATTCATTTTTCCTTTTTTTTTTTTTTTTTTTTTTTTGCCCGTTTTGTTGTTGTTTCCTTCTTCCCGATCCTCAAATTTCTATTTCATTGATTTAGGCATACAATTTCATTTGCAGTGCCGGGAATCAGACAGAAAACTCAAGCTAAAACACTTGCTTTTTTTCTCGCGTCCACTTTCTGGACTTCTAATGTGGATATTGACCAAAACAGAGCCAAAAAATACGTGATGATAAAGCAGATTACTCTTCTAATTGTTTGCATGCCTCGTGAACTTTTGTTTTCTTTGGGTTGTTCTTGTTGAGCACGTATTACTCCCACGTACATATTTGTTGCCCCTGCTTCAACTTACCAATTAAGCTTTCTATCAAGTCAACCTTCAAGATTCAAAGCTCGTCGTTTTTGTGCGGGTGGATCATTATAATGGCGGGAGCCCATGGAGTAGTGGCGACAAGCTTGGCCTGCGATCCGTACGGCTCGTTGTTTTAGGATGGGCCTTATTTGGTTATCAACACTCATTCTGGATTAGGAAAGAAATGAAATGTCCTCTCAAATCAAAGTGGCCCAAACTTTTTGCAGATTAATTTATTAATGGGATTTGCTAGGTATAAGTGATTTTACGCATCAAATCGCGTACCAACACTTACATAATTTTTTTATTATAAAAATAAATTAAAAAAATATCTTATATTTAATATTGATACGCAATTTGGTACACGAAATCGCTTGTAAGAAGATTTTTTTTTTATTAATTAACACTTGGAAAAAAACACTTCATTGCGTACGGCATGAAATCATGAAATGTCAAACCAATCCAGGAAGAAATTCTGCAGCCATATAATAATTAACCAAACAAAACTACTTGCCACAATATATAGATTTTTCATATATATATATATATATATATATATTATTACATGGTCAGCCAAAGAGACATCCACCATTCGTCATGGTGTCATAATCATGGAGATACAGGAACCCCTGCTGACATACTATTCGAGATGCCGCCAAACAAATAACATTCAATATCTCTGGTACCATTGCCTCTCCATTTTTGCCAAGTGCCATTTAATATGGTCGCTGTTTGTTTCTAGAGAGAATGATTCATGGTTTGCCATTATTGACCATGTCGACTAGGAGCATTCTTACAAAGGGTCATACAAAAAATCTATCTTGTCATTGAAATTTTAGGTGATTGACATAATTTATATATATATATATGACTAAACAGTTGTGAGAAAGAAAGATCAGCGGCAAGTTGGTGATTGAGAATGGTGCTTAATTAGTGATCATGCAAAATTTTGTGGATGACGTGCTTTAGTGCATAAATCTATGGGTATGGCTGCATTAGAGAAGCCTTTCGTTGTCATGGTTGGCACACTCTTTCGACAAGGGGCCAAAAAATGAATTACATATGCACAATTCGACCACATATCCAAAAACAGTGTTTTTTTGGCCAGAGTGCACGCATTAGAGCATTCATATTGGTCTATTCGTGTGTATATATATATATATATATATATATATATATATATATATATATAAAGTCATATTTGTATAATATGATCATAAAATTATCTACATTAGTTTATGCATATTTAAATATTTAGCTAGTTATGAACAATGTTTATCTAAATTTGAATAACTACTATTCACTCTACAAAATATATTTTAATCATTATTTCTCTCTCCTCTCACTCTCTCTCTAACAATTCTTTCATTTTTTCTCTCCTTTAACAATATAACAAATTTTCACATGCATATTCATTTTATTATTATAATATTATATATATTTTTAATTTTATTATATTTTTAATATAATATATAAAAAAATTATATTTTTTATTATTGTATTTGTATTATTAATGTCAAATGTATGTAATGAATACTAATTGTAAAAAATATATATAAAAAAATTGATTTTAACAAAAAATTAATAATAATAAGCCAATGTGAGAATTTTGCTTGAATGGCAAGTGGTTATGCAAAATGAAAAATTTTATTTACAATCTCCACTTGGGTATTATATGTGCAGACCCTTTATTAAATAAGAAAAAATATCATTTTAGGAGGGATATTTTTATAATTTAAAAAAAATTTATAGATAAAATTATCTAAACTTGCATTGTAGTCTCCAAATAAAGATTATACATAATATTACTCATGCAAAAGAGATAATTTTACATATATATATATATATATATGTATGTGTGTAGATCAATACTAATACTCTTAATAAGTTCATTTTGTACTGTTTACCTGCTGATATTATCAACAATAATGTATTGCGCAAAGCTCAAGGCACATGGCTGATCGATCATACATTCATATTTTGATGACACCATCGAAAAGCAGGACACTGATCACTGCAATATTGCCTGTAACAGCGCTTTCATTTCCTATATTTAATGATAGAAGCTTGCCATTTACCACGAACATTTTGCAAAACCCAAGTAGATGAAATTAATGATGCTGCACACAATAATGCGCGTCTGTTGTTTTAGGCCTAACCTCCTGCTCCGTGCGGACATGCATTGAAATTACAGAAGAAAAAACTGCATCGAAGGATTAGGTAGCTAAAGAAATTAAGAAAACTAGAAGAGATCAGAAAAGTCAATCTCGATTAGGTTTGACAATATTATAAACATAGACTAGTTTATATGAAGATGCAGTTAAATTTGATTTCTGCTTGTGCCACAAAACTTATATATATATATAGTATAATCTAACGTATTATATCAAATCACGTCAGTTTATAAATTTATTTTTATAAAATATCTTTATAACTAAAGCATTTATCTTATTATAATATGTAATAATCTTCCGAGCTCAGATTGTTGAATTTGGCCACATAGTAATTTCAATTGGTATCAATATCTTGTACCAGAAAATGTTACATACAAAAAATATTAAGATCCTTAGTATTCACTGGTTAAAGGGGTGAAGTATAAGGAGATGAAATGATTCATATGTTGAAAATTCCATTGGGAGAAAGAGAACAATGGATTATTTTGTAGGGAGCTTTATACGTACGTATGTAGGCATTGCTGTTAAAGATTTTAATGGCAATAATAATTAAAGTGAAGGCTTCGGATAAGATAGTGATACTCCCATGTACCTATAAGATGCCTGCAGGTATACGCTGCCGCAACAAATTAATATCGGAGTTTATCTGTATTTCTACAACACTCTTCTGAGACTGATCCATGGTATGCACGTACGTGCCACATGTTCCTTTCCTGAGGTTTCATTTATTTCTAAAGCTAATCGAAATCTTGGTTACGTAGTCCTTATAAATGGTAGGTAAGTTGGTCGGACTCTGTGATTCAATGGAAGTCCTTCATTGTGCATGCGTAAATCATATCTGTATGTTCTATAATTAAATGAACATAAAAGTCCGCAAATAATAAACAGTACTATAAGAGACGAATAATCTGGAAATATGAACATGATAATCACGAGGTAAGTCAAAACCTTCTGGATTTAGACGATGGGAGGACATCATTCCAAATTATTGTTCTAGAGCAGAAGTGTTCTCACTTTTACGATATGGTGAAAAAGGAAAGACAGAGGAGTGTTGCTTGATCATTATTACCTGCATCTGTCTTTTTTGCTAAATCTTAATTTTTGTTTCTGGAAATGCCATCTAAAACATGATGCTTGATTTTCATAGAACTTGATATTACGGAAGTATGACAATTTAATTAATTTGATCAAATTGCAGTGTTTATAACCACGAGGTCCTTCAGAAAAGGATCAGAAAGAGAAATCTCCACCAAGTATACAAACTCTGCACTGGAATATAATGGAAGAACTAGATAATCTGTCTATCAATACAGACTCTTTCCTACAAGAAAGGAATACAAAAACACTCTTCTTGTATGAGGAATACAAAAACAAATAACCCAGAAATGACAAGATTACTACTGTATGAGAAATTTCAAGGCTTATGCTTCTGGGTGTAGATATAATCGATGTGAGCCGCTAGTGTTCTTCTCTCTAAACACTCTTCTTCCCCAGCTCCTTCACAAATTTCCTCCACCTTAACTTTCCCTAGTTCAGCATCCTTCAGACAACCAAAAAAAAATGTCAAAGAAGCATATTAAGCAAAACCCATAAAAGTTTCATCTAAAAGCTGCCGAGTTAAAAAGAAAACAAAAATGATATGATTTGAGAAAATCTGCGTACCCCATGCTGAGTTTTCAAGGGAAGGATGTCTGCAAATGTGGGCTCTGGCCTGGCAGTGGCGTAGGTTAGTGTGTAGAAGAGGAGGGCTGCTACCACGCAAAGGGTGCTGACCTTGGACGACATCTTCTTTCTTGCTCTCTCTAGAACCGCCGAGACAACACGAGACATAGAGCAGTGTCTGTTGGGGGAGAAATTTATAGAGACCGAGAGGAAGGAGGGGCAGATCTGGAATTACGAATCAATATTTTTTACTTGACGAAAAATGTACGGATATTATTATAAAAGTAATAGACAAACCAAAAAGGGAACATCAAGAGCATTGGACTGCTCTCGAGCGGAGCTGACTGACCCCGTTGAAATTTGTAAAACCAAGAAAAATCATTTTGCATTTCTAAATTAATTATTATTTTAAATTGAACTTCAAACGATAAAAATAAATAAAAAAGTTTTAGAGGTCCGTTTAGAATTTGAACTGAACTGTTAAGTTGAGTCTAATATTTAAATATTTAATTTTTAAATTATTAAATTTATCTCAATTTAAAATTTTTTTATACATAAAATTTATAATATTTTTAACTAAACACATTTTTACACGTGAGACCCACAACCTTTTTCAACTTCTCGTAAATATATGAAAAATATTTTATCTAAATTCATCTTAACATTTAAATACATTTAAACTCATTTTAAGTAGACTCCACAAAACTCACTCCACCATATCAACTTATTACTATTAATAAAGAACTTAATTGATCTTGTCTTAATTCAACATACAAACATGACCTTAAAATAATGGAAGAAAAAATCTTAATAGAATATAAATAATAAAAATCTGGTCAACCCAACTGAAAACTAGCTAACACCAGTTTCTAATAGATTCCAACCATGCAAACGTTGTGGTACTAATTATGGAATTGCGTTCACTCTTTGTATTGTTGAAGAATAAGCATAATTTGGATTAAAGGATAATTTTTCAAATTAAGGCTCCTGAAACAGAGGAATTTTAAAGCAAGGGATCCTGCTTGGAATGTACACCTCTTTTGACAATGTCAACGTGTATCTGTTTGATCTTCTGCCCGAACTTCTGGCTTCTTTAGTTGTGCGTTCACATGCAGCATAACAACTGAGGAGTTGACCATGCCCATGATTCTCATAATCCTTGGTTTTTATTGTAATCGATTTAGACAGATTCATACAGGTTTTGTTCATACCTAGCAAGTAGCAACCGAATTTGGATATGATTTTTTATTTTTTTATTACCAGGAGAAAATGTTTACTTTCGAGGAGAGGTTTTCACTTTCATACTGTGATCCTCTAGAGAGAAAGTGGGCATGTAATAGCCGACATCATGGGGAATCATCCCTCTCACCTGTATCTTCGACCTAGTCATTCCATAATCTTTACAGCCAAATTAGAAGACCCTTAGAAATTGATCAGTTTAATTGCAACCTGTCAACTTGTGTTGATACTACTTTTAAATACCAATTGATTATAATAAATAACAGATGTCAGCTATGATCGGACTGGTGTGGAAGTAGACTTTATTTGCATCAAAATTACTCATGAGCTTGACACTTTTGAAGTAATTTGACAAGCAATCACGAGGTGCATCAGATTCAGGGGACAGAGTAGTGTAATGCACAATCATGGCAATTTTGGGCTAACCCCAGAAGGGAAAAAAGAGGTATCGTAACCTTTGCTTTGGCATGGCGTGGAGCAGCTGTGTTGGAGAGAGTGGAATTCCGGCCTGGATGTGGTATTGGTCCCCCTTAGTTTTTATTTTTTATTTTTATAACTGATGAAGGAGTGAAAGGGCCAGCATTAGCAGCTCCAAGTAATGAAAGAACATATATGTAGCGTTGATGTTTCTTCATGGTAGTTGGGGGTTGGTAGCTCAGAGAAAAGTAAGAATCTGAAGCTTGAAAATTAAATTGGCAATGAAAGAAGATTCTTCTATTCGTTGGTCCCCTTCTTATATTTTTGTTAATGAGTTGTGGTTCGTGTAGTTACTTTTACTTATTTTTTTGTATATTCTATTGATGTGATTGATTAAAATAATTTTTTTATATTAAAAAAATAATACAAATAATTACATTAGTGAAAAGTATAAAAATACATTTGCACATAAAATTCTTATTTGTTAATTTTAGGAGTCAAGTTAGTCCACTATTCACTTTTTTCTACCTTGCGCAGACACGGGTTTCTGCTTTCGGACACCGTTTTTTACCATTAAAGGAAGGTACAAGCTTGTTGTGTGTCATGACATCGAAAAGGAAGATGATATTAATATTTTTTAATTTATTCAATTATTCATCGCAAACATCATACAAAGTTTGTATTACAAACAATAGGTTTAAGCAATTAAATAATACGTACCCACTAATTTTTTTAGAATTGTCGAGATAATACATTTTATCTCTTGTCGTTTTCACGCCTTGTAGAATTAGCAGAAAGATATATCATACATGTATTTGACAAAAGGTGAGTGGAAATTCGAACACGTGTTCTTTTGCTACAATGCATATACAATTAGGTACTTCAATTTTAACTGATATGATATTAGGCATGTTTGCTCGGGGAATGTTACGGGGATACATTACCTAAAAGCATGATTTGCCTGCTCGATAAGACAGGCTTGTGCTGGCTAGTTAATGGAAGTGGTCCATACCATATTTTAAATATAAATCTCCCCCAATATTTTTGAAGTGGAGGAACATGCCCTTTCCTCACATCCAAAGACTGTTTTTGTGCAGAGAGGATGATATTCAACAACAAAGGTCGTTGTTGCTCCATTTATTTTGGGGTCTATCTCCCCATATGTGGGTGAGCAGACATCAGCACTTGCGTGCCATAAGAGTTGTGCTACACAGAAGCCTCACACTCTGCACACCCACTTAAAAACATGTGATTTTACTTTTTTATTCTCATATTTCATGTTGAATTAATACATATCTTTGTGGTGTGAGAGGCAATTAGCCAAACAATAGAAAGGCCATTCAACATCTCAAAAAAGACCTTTCGTTACCTTTAATAGCCATTAAGTTCTGCTCGTCATCCTTGAGACTAGAACAATTTTCTTTTTCGTAAACCCTTTTGAGCAACACGTTTTATACTCTCCACGATTTTTGTCCTATATGCCATACCGCTCAAGAGTTTTAATTATAACAACAATATGCAGCCAGATAGAGCTGTATATTTCCAACCTTTAAGATAAGAGTAGGAAAAAGTAGCAACCCGAACCGTTACAGCTTGCCTAAATTGCTGGGCCATGGATTTAGCTAATTTTTAGGTTGAGGAAGATACTTCTAGGTTCTATCTCGACTGTTGTATATTTTGAACGTAATGCAGACTTCAGACCAAGGAAGATGTGCGATGCTTCAGTGGGTCCTATTAACCAAAACAGTAATAACAAAATGACTATTTCATAACTATTTTATAAATATACACATTTTGCACGAGGAATTAATTGCCTGCTAATAGTAAATAAGGTTGAATTTTGAGCTTTATGGTCCAGAGAAACTTGGAACTTCAAATATGATCACTAAGATGCTCAAATCAGTAGAGTTCCCAACAATTATCAGTCATTGTACAAAAGCTTCAGACTTTGAACTTTTTAATTGGCATTTAAATGTTATAAATGTTGTAGGACTTGCCGCTACTTAAATTAGTTCAAAGATCCCAAATTCACTATTAGATAAAGATGTGGCTGATTAAGCTAAAACACAATATTTACACTGATAGCAATACATTGCAAAGGTGTAATCAAGGCTAATTTGGAAAATAATTATCTTGCAAATGATAAAAAATATATCAAAAGTAGGGGAAAAAATTAGTGATTTGGAGGATTAAGAAGCTACCAACTTTGCCTATCCTCACCAAATTCCCCATCTTCAAGTTCCTCATGATCCCCATATCTACGAGAACCATTCCGGTGGTCTCTCTTATGTCGTTTATGCCTGCTCTCATCATCTGATTCAGGAGCGGATGCGTGCTGCACCATTTCTCAACCAAAAAAAAAGTTAAAAGAGCTACATAGATGTACAAAATAAGAAACCAAACGAAACAAAGAGAAACAGCAAGGCCATCTCCAAACATAACAAAGCAAATATCAACTCACCCGTCTCGATTTCTTGTGGTCACTGGACCCATGGGACTTCCTGGACCGATCTTTCTCATTTTCATCTACAATATCCTCAGAACTTTGATGCCGCTTCCTTTGTTTCTTGATATTGTCTTCTTCATCTTTTTCTCGTTCACGTCCTTCCTCTTTTTCTCTTCTCTGCTTGACTTTTCTCTTCTCTTTTTCCTCTCTCTCTTTTTCCTTCTTTGCCTACAGAATATAAAGAATCAGGAACTGATAGCTCCATATATGAGCTTTTGCCATATGAATTGCAACATCTATGGAAAGTAAGCTCAAATTTCCCGAGCCTTTTTACAAGTGAATGGTGCAATAGATGGAAATCGCTGAAGTTTAGGTTTTATGTGCACTCATAAGACTTCCAAACAACAGTTCATAGTAAAGTTGAAGCCTAAATAAAACTTGGTTTGCACAACGAAATGAACATTTCTAGTAAAGTTAGGGTGGCATGGCAAATTCTTCCATAGCTTCAGAAATACAAACACACATCATTAGCAGGAATGGTATATTCCAAACCATAGTAGAAGAGGAAAAAAAACGGCCACATACTGTCATGCAAAACATAAGTGAACATAATAATACTCTGCTGTTCACATAATGCAGAGTTTGACAAAGGTCCATTTTCAAATGCTGTCAATATCAGAATCTTAATGATCACACCATGGTTCATGGTGAGCGAATTGGTACCAGTTAAATACCTTTTCCTCTTTCCGTTTTCGCTCGTGTTCTTTTGCCTGTTCCTTTAGTTGTGATATATATTGCTCAAATATCTCCCTGCAAAGGCTTTCTTCTCCAATGGAACTACACAACCAACAATTCATCGAGCATGAATGTGAAAGTTCAGAGAAGTCTAAAAAGAGGGTTAAACCAACACATCAGGAATAGGTAATAAAATTGAACCTCAAGGTCCATGAGAGCTTGGGTATGATTTTTTGGTGATTTATTTTCTTCTTTTCTAATATAATAACATACTCCCCGTTTAATGAACAACATAACCAGGTGTTTCTGGACATGAATGAATGCATCATTCCTCATAGGACACTAAAATAACACAATGACTTTCTTCTATGTATCAGCATATCCTTCATAGCTTCTCCCCACCCCAAAAAGAAAAAATAAATAAATAAAAATAAACATAAATGAGTATATCCTCCTTAGCAATCCAAAAGTGAAGATATGTATATGCTTTTTAACAATTGCTCATGGTGCGACACTGTACAAGTGCTAAAAAGAAAGAACTCTCCCCACGATTTGTATTGGCAGATATTTAGGTGTGGATCATCAGTCTTTTAACCAAAATGACAATACAAAAGAGTTTAAGAGAAAGTACCCTTTTTCCAATTACTAATAAACAATACCTGAACTCTCGACTATCTGCAAACAGTTGTTTGCAGTCCTCCCACTTTGAAGATGCAGTTATTTCCTACAACAAAGTAGATGATCGGATAAATGGACTAATCCCTTTGCTACTCAACCATTACAAAATGAGTGCATCAATTAATTGCTGCAGATCATGCTATACCTTTATTGAACTAAGTAAATGAAAGAAGTCATCTGCAAGGCGTTTACGCTTTTTAGCTTCTTTCTCTTCCTTCTCCCTAACTCGTTCTAGTAACTCATCAAATATCAGCTGCATTGTAGTAGAGAGTTATGTCGGCTTGTTATAGGGCATAAGAAACAATGATAATGTGCATACTACAAGCAACAAGGAATTTTTGAAAGAATAGGTAGAGGAAATATCTATTTGCTTATCAGATGAAAACAAGCCTTTGCCAGCTCAATTATTTTACTGCAACATGACTGCTTCATATCAGAAGAGAACTCACCATAGTTTAACAAAAATCCTAAACTTTCCGAGGCTAAAGAAGAATGAATGCAACACAACATGCCTTTTACCCAGAGCAACCCCGTACTTGTGTAAAGATAGGCCTCTATAATTTTAGTTACTACAAGCCCAACAATAAGAAATATATACAGGTATTATGGGCATACCTTACATGGTTATGGCATCTTATATGAATTCCAGATTATAATAGATATATGAAGGCATCAGCAAGGCCATGCATGTAATGACTTGAGTGTCCTTTAGAGTCATACCACAGCTAAGGAATGTTGAGCTAAACTTTAGGCAAACTCTAGGCATTAAACAAGAAATCTTCATAAAAAACTTGGGAGTACTGCCTTAAAGAAAACTGGCCTTTAAGAGATCAATGGATGCAATTCTGCAGCCTAGCCACTTGAAATTGAACCAGAAAAACATGGATGTGGTAAATACAAGGTGGAATGTTTCACATTCTCAATTTTCAACTTTTTCAAATATTTATAGTTCATTTTAGGAAATTTCCTCAGGGCTTTCTTCGTAGCAAGTTCTTGCCTCTAATCCAGTTCTTCAAGAATTCTTCGCCTCATATTTAAAAATTGAACAGAAAGACAC
This sequence comes from Juglans regia, assembly GCF_001411555.2. NCBI lineage: Eukaryota > Viridiplantae > Streptophyta > Magnoliopsida > Fagales > Juglandaceae > Juglans > Juglans regia. The sequence continues at coordinate 1,867,915 of NC_049913.1, forward strand.
CAGTTGTAGTAACCTGATGCTCAGGTGTAGGATCAGTTATGGTGTCATTTATGCCCATCCTTCCAAGTTTTTCTTATAGTTATTGTAATCTAGCCCTTTTCCATCATTGATGTAGTCTTGGACTGCACCACGGCTCAAGCAGTAACCCATTTGTGCATGTAATTCCTAAATACAATTGCTCTATGTATACATTACTCTGTCCGAAAAAAGTGAGAAGAAATGCATGTACTGAGTATGATTTGGATCACGGGTTGACCGGATGACCCTTTTTGGGGGGAGAAGGGCTAGTCACACGTGGGTTGACCTGACACAAATTGACTCAATCCTGATTATGCCCAACCCTAATAATCCTATTATTATGCATCAGGTTCCCAAGTCGTGTCAAAAATTGACAGCCTAGTTTCAATAAAAAAAGTTTTGCTCTAACAAAGTTATAAAATACACATCAAATATGTCTTGAGCCCATAACTCACTCTTTGACCCAATATAATGGGGGAAGGAGGTGGCAAATCATTTTTAGCAAGCAAAAGATGCTCCAAGGACAATGATACCAAAATAATCGGTTAATGTTGTCCTAACAAAGATAATTCGAAAGTATATGCATCCATATGGGAGTTTTGAGCAACCAAGCATTCTAATAATACAAAAGGAACATGATATGCGGTACTAGAGGAGAAAATTCTTTTGTTGGAAGCAGGCAACCATATAATATAAAGAATAATCAACAATTGAGAGTGAAATTCATACCTTTAAGTTGACATCTGATATTGGTGGAGAAAAATCCTTTGAAATAGCAAACTTGAAGTCTTCAAGTACCCATGTAGATGACAGCAGAATCTGAAGATTAACCGAGTATTATTTACCTAATAAAATATCACCCTATAAGCAACAACAAAATGATACATCATACCTTTCCCAGCTTCACTGCATCTTTTATTCGAGTTTTGTCCTCATGATACTGTAAATAACTAAAAAATCTTAGTGATGAGTAACAATCTATTAATATGCACCATTTACCATCAACACAGGATGTATACAAAAACTGTGCAATAAAGCTAAGAATTGGATGCCACAATGTCATTAACTCTGAAAACCAGCTACATAACCATGACATTTTACCAACTCTATTTAATTCATTTACCACTTTACCACCACACCATAGTTCCAGCTTCTCCTTTCAATCAATAAACCATTAAGCTTGGGAAGGAAACAAGTTGAAGACGGGGTGATTTAATCAAAATAGTCTCTCAGTCCCAAAAAAGTTTGTCTAGAGAATTGTGACAAAAGCTGAAAGTCACGAGAACAACAAAGACTAAGTACAGTTTAGTTACTTGTTTCTCTAGCTCCTCAAGAACATCTTGAAATAATTCTTTTGGAGTTGAACCCGAGGTGTTTGATGCGACTTCTGTATATGCAAGCAAATCTTTGACCTGGAGAGGGAGAAAAGGCGTTAGAAAATATATATATATATATTTTTTGAGAAGTAAGAAAATATATATATAATAAAAGATATGCAGTGCTCATTTAAAGATATGAAATAAATAAGAAACAAGGCTGGTAACCTTCATGCAATAATCACGCCAGTGGGTTTTAGCTGTAAGAGTGCCAGCAGTAACATGCTCTTCCATCAATTTGCGGAATTCATCACGGTTTTTACGCTCCACCTTTCTCAATTCTTCCTATTTTGATAAATAAATAAATAAATAAAAAACTATAGATCAGAAATTTATGCCAAAAATGACGGGAAGGGTAGGAAAGCAGGTTAAATTGCTAACACAAAGAGGCTAAACATTAGAGCACCTTCTGTATCTTCCTCCGCTCCTCCTCTTCCTTCTCTAAATCATGTGTATATTCCTGCCACGACAGGTTAAATTTAGATTGAATGCCTGGTAGAAACTCTCCAGAACTACAGGCAGAAAATTACCATAAAAATATCCAAGCGATCCATTTTTTCAAGACGTGAACATCTTTCATCAGCCTCCAAGCGATCTTGAAGTTTTCGCCATTGGCTGTCTGCCTGAAGCAGGAAGTTAATGCATAAGCAATAGTATAACCTGCAAAAGAAAAGGATGGGGGGACATTGTCTGAAGAGTACCTTGATGAAGTCACAAGATTCCAAAAATTGCCTATATTCCATTACATTCCGTTTGCGTTCTTCTTCTGCCCTTGCTCGCTCCTAACAAATTAGGAACGGTAAAAGCTTAGATATTTGAAACTTGAAACCTTCAGAACATAGCTAGCTGTTGGGCTTTCAATACGAGGCTTCCCACCAAAGAATAATATGTAATAGACACAGCAAAAAGCTTATCTGATGTAACCAATCAAAATAATTAATCAAGTGTACATGGGAAACAGTTCCATTTGGAGTTTGAGAGAAAGAAATGGAAAGAACTTTGTTGCTATTCAACGGATGTCCAAACATTGAAACAAACAGTAACAGTACACCAGCAGAGCGAGAGGACACTCATGCCACCATGCTCAAAACACTCAATATACCATTAATTAGGACTCTTAATTCTTGAGTACACTCAATATAAAGGATTCCCAAGTGGTATGAACTTACAAAAAAAAATATAAAGAATTCCCTCGCTCATTCCCAATCTACTAAAATTAGAACTCCTAATGTGACCAGTAAAATATAGACCTATTAAATCCAATAGAAGGCTAACTTTGACTCAGAAATAAACTTACAGATCTGCCCCCTCGTCACAATATTAACCATAACTCCTGAAATAAAAACCCAAATGAGGAACCGGTTTACCGGTTTAACCCTAGACTCCCAATGACTTGACCATCAAAACGCATCTCAATCGATATTACTAATAAATTCCATAAATGAAAAGCTCAAGTTTCAAAAACTGAAGTGGGTTACTCCATGGCTTTCCAGTGGGGAATGGAGACCTCAACATGTCTCACTTGATATTTGCTGATGACACGCTCATCTTTTGTGGTGCTCAACTTGGTCAAGTTCAAGCCTTGAGAACGCTTCTCCTTTGTTTTGTTGTTGTGTCAGGTTTGAGCATCAACCTTGCGAAGTCGGAAATAGTAGTGAGGGTTGTCCCTGATATAGAGATTTTAGCTACTACCTTGGGATGCAAGATATCTTCGCTTCTTATGAAGTATCTTGGCTTACCTTTGGGTGCCTCCTTTAAATCTAATAGGATTTGGAATGATGTGATCAAAAAGGCGGAGAGCAGATTGACTGTGTGGAAGAGGATATACTTGTCTAAAGGCGGTAGGTTGACTTTGATTAAAAGCACCCTTTCAAATTTACCCACCTATTTTTTGTCTTTGTTCCCACTTCCCACAACACAAAGGTGACCAACCGCATTGAGAAGTTACAGAGGGATTTCTTATGAAGTAGATAGGGGAACGAGTTCAAATTTCACATGATCAATTGGTCAACAGGTTGTACCCCAATTTCTAGGGGGAGGGTTGGAGATTCGCCACTTGATGAAATTCAATCAAACTTTTTTGGGTAAATAGTTGTGGAGGTACCAAATCGAAAGGGAGCACTTATAGAAGTCTGTTATAGATTCACAGTTCGGGGATGCTCGGGTTGGATGATGCTCGAATGAGATTTGAGGCACTCATGGAGTGGGGTTGTGGAAAAATATTAGGAGCCTTTGGGGGACCTTTCAAGGACATGAACATTTTGTTGTGGGCGATGGTTCGCATGTCTGTTTCTGGTTTGATAAATGGTGTGGCAGCCATTGTCTACGAGATACCTTCCCTGCTATCTTTGCCCTTGCTAGAGATAAGGAGGCATCGATCGCCGATCTTTTGGTCTTTTCAAATGGCTCCCCTCAATAGAATATTGACTTCATTAGGGCAACCCAAGATTGAGAGTTGGAGTCCATAACGGAGTGTTTTGCGACATTATACTCCACAAATATTTCAGGGGGTACCGGAGACAAAATGCATTGAAATCATTCTAAGAAAGATATTTTCTCAATCAGTTCTTTTTATCAAAAAATTATGAACTCCGAAACGTCTATGTTCCCGTGGAAAAGCATATGGCAGACGAAAACTCCTTCAAAAACAGCTTTTTTTGTTTGGACAGCAGCTTTGGGCAAGATCCTCACTACAGATAATTTGAGGAAACAGCGGGTAATTGTCCTAGATTGGTATTGTATGTGCAAGAAGCATGGAGAGTCAGTTGATCATCTGCTTTTACATTGTGAGGTGGCCAAGGTCGTGGGATGATTTTTTCACAAGAGTTGGATTGTCTTCGGTAATGCCTTGTAGATTGGTGGATTTCCTAGCTAGCTAGAGAGGACTACACAGCTATTCTCAGGTTGCAGCAATTTGGAGATTGATACCAATATGTATGTGTTGGTGTATTTAGAGGGATAGAAATGCTAGAAGTTTCAAAGATCAAGAGAGAACAATGGATGAGCTAAAAGTTATCTTTTTTAAGTCATTGTTCTTATGGGCAGGGGTCATAGTTTGTAACGGACTTAGGCCTCGTTTGTTTTCACAGTTCATCTCAACTCATCTTATCTCATCTCATTTAATCATTACCACTTTCTCAAATTTTCATACAAAATATAATAAACAATTTAACTTTTTCAAATCTCAATTCAACTTTTTCAAATTTCAAAACAAAAATAATATTAAAAAAATATATCCTAACAATATTTTATTCAACTTTCAACTTTCATCTCAACTCAGAAAACAAATGAGGTCTTAGTGTCCATGATCTTCTTCTTTCTGTTGTAACCTCTAGCTAGGTGTCTTCATGTATACTTCATGTGTAACTAGGCTTTGCCTATTTCTTTGAATATAATCTCTATGATTACCTATAAAAAAAAAAAAGTTACCAAAACTGAACATCACTTTTCATTGCAGCAACTTGTTCCTTCTTCCATGCTTGCATCACTAAATCTTCACTGCAGTAACAGATGTGCTACCATGAAACAACCCCAATTAACTGAGTTTTTTTCGCTCTTTAACCCCTTCCACAGCAAGAACACTCTAAACAACCATTACTAAATCCCTCATAAACCTAAGGGTACCTCAAAAACCAAGGATACATTTGGTTTGCAGAATAAAGCCTTAGTTGTTTGGTTGGGTTTTTTGACAAGGAATCCCTTTTCCATAGAGAATAGAAATTCCACAAATTGAGGAATAGCTATTCCGAGGGGGGCCAAGTTCAAACTTTAAAAAAAAAAAAAAATCCTTTTTAACTTTTTGAGATGGCTGGCCACCACCACAAAGAGGTGGGGGGACCAACCCACGATGACCACTGAGGATGGAAACATCCACCCCGTAGATTCCGGGGTGGTCAAACGATTTGAAAAACATATAAATAAAGGTCAAACTATTATATAATATCTAGTGGAAATTAGAGATGAGAAAATTAGAGTTAGACCTAGAGAGAGACCAAAGATCAAACCACTGGGGAGGAAATAGAGATTTTTTTTTTTTATTCAGTACATTATAATCATTCTTTTATATATATATATATATATTAATAAAACCCTTTAGTAAAGATCAACACAAAGATGAAAGAAGGCTTTTTAAGCTCAAAAAGCCATCGACTTGACCATCAAGAATTCCAGATACACTGGACTCAAACTATGGTGTTTAAGGAAATTCCTCTTGGACTCAAACAGAGCATGGATGAGTACATTATTTATACATACAGAGAGTGAAAAGGACGAAGTAAACAAATTTGGATTTTTTTCCTTCAACTTTCCCAACAACCAAACAGATTCATTAAAATAGAGAATCAACGAATCCATAAACAAGTCGATACCCAATACAGATTAAAAAGAAAAAACAAGTTTCCAAACATTCCAAAAATCACACGGCCACCAACAAACAGATGGTCAAAGCATCCATCCACCACTGCACGACCCATCTCAACGGCAAACAGATGCGGCGACGGTGCCACAATGGCGGCGGCTAGGGACCTAGGGTTTCTGCTTCTGCCGCAGCAGAGAGAGAGAGAGAGAGAGAGAGTCGGGGGGTGGTTTTAACCAAATCAATGGGTTTTTTTTTTAAGGACCCGGTACCCGGGTCCCTAACCCGTACCCGGACCGTGTTGGTCCGGGTTTTGCAATCCAGGTTTCGGACCGGGCCGGGTTTTATGAAATGTGCTAGGCAAAAGGCAAAAAATAAAATAAAAGGCGGGAACATACAAATCAAATATAGGCATGTAAATATAACAATAAAGGAGTAGACGCTAGAGGCAGTAGACACCTACCTTCTCTTTAAGTTCCCCCAAGTAGTTATCAAACAAATCCCTGCGCTCTCTATCTCGTTCAACAGCTTTAAAACGTTCATCATTCTCAAACATACTCACTGCTTTGCTGGATAATTGTTCAAAAATACAAGTAGCAAAGAAAAGGCATCGTGAAATTGCCAGTATATGCAAAACTTCAACCAGGTATTATTTAAGAAGAAAATTTTCAAAGTGACACTATTTAGGTCTAAGACAAACCTCCATCTTGTGGATGATGTCAGCTCTGATGACTCCTTTGAAAAAGTCAGCCGAAGATGAGAAAATTCAAAGAAAAAATTAATGTTATTAGTAATGGAAGATTATATTAATAAATATAAAGGGCTCGGCCCAAGTACACAAGAAGTATATGCAAAGCACAAAATAAGATGACAAGATACAACAGAAATTTCCCGAAGCAGCAAACAACATACTTCCAACATTTGTTTAAATTCTTCCCGCGCTTTTTTCAGTTTGATGCGCCTTTCCTCAGCTTCTTGTTTTTTTCTTTGACTTAGGAACTGAAACAAAAAGAATGGACTGTATGATAAGAGCTGAAAAGCAAACAGCACGTGTAATTAAGAAATAGGTAGATAATACTTCCAGTTTTTCAGAAGTCTCGTGATAAAGAGTGTGTGCCAATACAACAACTAAAATCAGAGTAAAAATACTAACATATTTATATACATGGCTTAAAAATACATCCTTATAATGGCTTACCTCGTTGAAAACTTGCTTCCGCTCTCCAAGTGTCTTCAAAGCACCATATCTTCTATCATTGATTATTACTCTCATAGCCTGTTATACACATTATTGTTGTCAGTTACTAAGATAAATGATAAAAACACAGATAATTATATTGACATGATTAATGTACCCGATCCCAGGTCCAGTCAGACCCAACATTTGCAGACTCCAAAAGTGCTTTGAATGCATTTTTAGCCTCCTAAAAGAGAAAAGGCTGGTCAAAATAACTAGTTTATACCAAGAAAAACAACAGTAGGGAGAATTGGATGCAGCACATTCTATAATATACCAGCTTATTGGCATAAATCATGGGTTCAGGATCAACTGATTTCGCTTCCAATCCAATATCGTTCAGTTTTTCCCCTATTTCATCTTTTTTCACTTCCTCCAAGGCTTCAATCGCATCAACTCCCTAGAAAAACATTATTCTTCACTGGAACATAAATAACTAAAATTAAAATACAAACCCAAGGCATACCTCCACAACTTTTGCAGGAGCTCCATCTGCAGAATTAGGAACATCCTCAGCTGAAAGATTATCGGCATTCTCCCTATACAACTCGAGCAGAAGTAGAATCAAACAACATGCCTTTTGCAAAATACAGTCAGTATACTAAAGATAGTTATATTGACTATACATTGGTGCATGAATGGTACTGGCAATGGTGACAGCGGCTTCAGAATTTTCTGGAACAGCATCTGAAAGTGCTGCAACATTTAGAAGTGTCTGCGTTCCATTTGCATTTTCATCTGTAGTAGAAGCTACAACAGTTGAAGCCGGTGTTTCAGAAAGCAAGGGAGGTTTTAGATCACCAGCAGCAACATCATGCCCCTCTGAAGCTGGGCTTGATGCTACCCCCTGAGCTGGGGAAGATGAGGTTTCTCCACCAGATGGTGCTTTAACCACAGAGGGAGGCACAGTAGTTGAGACAAGAGGAATCTCAAATGTGTCTGGCTGTGTTCCCATAAAAGATGCCTTTTCTACTTGCTCACGAGCCAACTTGAAGCAAAAGTATGTGCAAGACAGTACATGGATAAAAGAAAATTAGGGTTGGGAAAAAAAATCAAAGAGAAGTATGATAAATTTGTTGACGTAGGAGGAAACCTTCAGCTCCTCAGGGATTGACCATTTGGATTCCTTGGTAACCTTGTTGTAGTAGTACCTGCAACACAATCATGAATATGAAAAAATTCAATCAACAATGACTTCAGAGGTTGCAAACCTAATAAAGAAAAAAATATTGGAGCACACACTTCCTTCCATCAGGACTTGTATATTCCTTCCAGTTAGTCGAAGCATCTGCTTTCTGCCACAGTTATAAAAAGCAAATAAATTAAAATTCTTTAGCATATAAAATACTCAAATTAATTCCAAGGAAAATACGAGCTCATTCCAGAATAGTGAAATAACTAGAATCTAGTAACGAAAACAGAACTGAAACAATAATGACATTAACAGAACAGGAAAGGAGGGAGGGTGGAATTAATTCAAATATAACTAACCGATCAAAAATAATAATTCAACTAAAACTAAGTCGCTTTCAAGCCTGTAATCAATTTCTTTTCAGTCTTTGATTAAATAAATAAATAAAATAACTTCAAAAGCAACTATAAGCTTCTTAATATTAGAGGCTTTGAAATCCTTTCTAGAGATGACACACCTCTCTCCCTCCCAGGCCAAAGAGTTTGGGCGAGGTTAACGACATACTCCGGCAATCTGTCAAGTTATTTTTTACAGTTAAATAATAGTTGCCACATACTGGAAGGTGCCTCATTGGATAATAATGAAATGAATTTTTTATATATAATTAAAATTTTATTGAAAAAACTGCAGCCCAAGTATACAGGACGTATATAAGAGAAACGCCTAAATAGAAATACAAAAAAGTACAAGAAAATCATAAGTACTTCATTCATTAAAGTCTAGCAATTCCCCATACGAACAAAGCAATAAAGACGACAAATTTAAGCTCATTCATTGTTCTCTCATGGTCTTACAAGAATTCTTTCGTTCATTTTCCCCCAACTACACCACAATAAGTAGATAGGGTCATCCTCCACACTGCTACAACATGTGAATTGCCTTATAAACCTCTTCAGTTTGCAAGAAGGTTTGCTAACCTTCTAGGAATAACCCACACTAACCCAACTCTACAAATTGGAGACAAACACTTCCTCTTCCAACCAGCCAATCTATGCTAAATCTTCTCAATCATACCATTCCAAATAGACTTGACCCTGAAAGTTGCTCCCAGAGGGAAGCCAAGGTATTTCTTAGGTATAGAAAATACCTCAAACCTCAATATGCTAGTCAAGCTCTCCACATTAGAAGCATTTCCCTACTATTTCATAGGCAGAGAAAATACCTTGCCCCCCAAAATGCTCGTCAAGCTCTCCACATTAGAAACATTTCCCACATGAACCAACTCTGAATTTGCAAAACTCACTTTCAGACCAGAAAACAATTTCAAAGCATAGAAAAAGTGCCCTCAAGGCAGATTTGACCTGGACTTGCTTCACAAGATATCATGGTATCGTCTGCAAATAATAGGTGGTAAATGTTAAATCTTACTTATATCGGGTTCCTTTTCAACTTCTTGATGGAATTGCTCAAACAAAATGGATTTGACAAGACGGGGTGAGCCACTTCCATTAATTTATTCGCAAGAAAATGAACTGTCCTATAAAAAATTCGAGAGATAATAGGAGCCTGTAATATGGAAACTACAACTTCATAGCGAGGCAAGAAGTGCAAAATTGAAGGTTCTCAAATAGCACATCACAAAATCGCAATATATCTATATCTATATATGTCGTTTTGTCATTCAATCAAATCAGATGAAAGATAAAATTATATAAGGGGACAACTATATATCCTACATTGACATTCAAATCCTAGGTCAACACAAGAATCTAAGATTGAAACGGATGATGAAAGTAATAGGGCCAAGAATAATGCACATCCAATTGTGTACATAGTCCTGAGGTAATCCACTTCTATTTATTAAAGAATCAACAAAAAGTTCAAGCAATTCAACTATAATAGTCAGGAAATAATATAAATGACAGGATTTACTAACATTCAAGCAATATAGTAGCTAGAGAAAGCAGCAAATACCCACAGCATGTCCTACCTCTCAATAGAGTAGCAGACCATGTACCTGTAAGCATCTTTAAAGCTATGGAAGTCATGCAGTGTATATATAGATAATATAAGAGAGTGAGGAAACAAACAAACTACAAACAGAATTGAAAACACCATTAACTTTAGAGGTCTCGAGGCAAAATTATGCCAGTAGAAGAAAATTGTCAAAATATCTATGGAATTCTAAGCAAAAGAGAATACCATGAAATTGCGTCAAAAGGTAAATGAGTAAGAGTCAATGTGGTACATGGAACAGATTAGCAGTCATCATGAAGTGTCGAGAAAACTACGAAGGTTTTGTTTGTCCATATTTTGACAAGACTATGCAATACATCAGCATAGCATTATGAAGTAATTATCACCATGAATTATCAAACTTGGGGGAGGCAGCCAAGGGAGAGATAAGAGACCCATGTTTTCCAACAAAAGTACAGAAGCAAAGAAAACAGATATTTAAACCACTGATCCAGAAACAAATGAACAGAAAAAGGGAAACTGAAAGGAAAGAGATATACATTACATTTGTAATCGACAGAGATAGACGTTGAGTAACTGTCACAATGACAAGCAACTTGTTTCTGTTTTATATAGGACAGAACTTCTGGCCACAATCAAGATTCAGAGAAACACATTTCTATGAAATGAGAATTGTTCTTCATCCAAAAGAGAGTTGAAAATATATTATCTGAAAGTTCCAAAGATGAATTGGATACAATCAACCTTAAAACAAGACAAAGAAGTTAAGAATAATAGTTATCTGCTTGACAGGAAAACCCTACCATATGAACTCAAGGAGCAATTTTTTTCACCATACCATAAAAAATATAGTTGATGGAATAACAAGCAAAACTTGAATCCATTAAACGAGAAGTTTGCTAGTACTAAACCAAGTCAGCCATACAAATCACTGGATCGACATGCACCAGCACGCATATACACCATGTATATACACACTATTCAATCACATTACTAACATGTCATACATTATGAAGAAATTAGAGGAAAAACCTGACTCACCTCAATTGGCGTCATCAGTTCTAAAGGCTTCTCCCAACTAGATTGCCTTGTTTTCTTGTTGTGATAGTATCTGCAGGATTCATGTGGTAGAAAGTAATGGTCAGATATCATGTATACATCCTATGTACATGGGCTATGTCTATTTTTCGTATTAGTAAAAAATGTTTTACCTATCAAAAAAATTTACTGTCAGAAGATGTAGTAAATAACTAATCAAACCTATAAAAATAGAAATGAGTCAAAAGCAATTGTAATATGCACGATACTTTGGTCCACTAAAGACGAGATAAGAATGTGGCACCTCGAAGCAAAGAGACATTCTCAATTTTTTTCCCACTAATTGCAGGGGTTGCCAAGATGGACTAACCAATTGACCATGTACCTTGATCTTTGTAGAAGTCAGTGCACAGCTTATAGCCATGCCAAACCAATCACGACAAATGATAAAAGACAGTAACAAACACTGAAACATCTCACTCAATCTATAAGTCATTTTAGAGCATATTTTAAGGCTCAAGAGATCCTACAGGCATGTGTTGATGCAAAACCATAAGAGCACAACAAAGCACCAACAGAGAAGCAAGCATGCAACAAAAGCAAATCCAAAAAAACCAAAAAATAGTAAATGCTTTTGAATATTTAATTGGCATCTAATAAATTTGGGCATTGCAATCTTGTGATTAATAAAGTTATTTTTTTTTTTGATAAGTAATAACTTTATTAGTAACAATGTAATAGGCAAAGCCCGAGTACACAGGTAGTATACACAAGAAACACCTAATACATTCTAGAACTTAGAAAAACGAAGACAAGAACGCGTTTACAGCCCCACCCTTCAGTACAATAGCAGAGAACCAGCTAAGTAGAGTGCTTATAAAAAACTTCCAAAATGCATCTCTATTGCGTTCCCGATTAATAAAGTTATTACTTATCAAAAAAAAAAAATTTCGGGCATTGCAATCTTCAACATCATCCCTTGGGATTAATTATCAGCTGGCTCACATTATTCAACGAGATAATAGCCCTAGTCAAAATTGGTCTTCCTACGGTGAGATTGTTTCATAATCAAAACATTAATTAAAGAGAAAGAGAACAGCTTAAGTACAAAAGGGATCAACATATTGTTTCAATGCATATATCCTTTCTCGAGGAGAGATTTAGCTGTGTCTGCTAGTAATTGATTGAAAGTCCACGTATGGCAAATCTAAAATTTTTGTTCAAAAAAAAAGAAAAAAAAATAGCAGAGAACATTGTAACCTAGATAAAGATTGGGAATCTAGGATCGTCTGCATCCATCAGAACCATATACCTTCTTCCATCAGCAGAAGTATGCTCTATCCAATCTGTTGGGGATTCTCTTGTGGTGTTAGGTTGGATGATTGTTGCCTGAAATTTTAATTATGGGCATTTCAACAAATTGATAAAGATGGAGCTTCTGATAGCAAAGGAATGCAAAAATGATTTGATAGTGTTGAAGAAATATGTGACTCAATGTCAATAGGATAAAAGGAAACAAGTTTACCGATGTCACGGTGGTGGGAACTAAAGGTTGTTTTGCATACTGTGCAACAGTGGCAGTACCCTGGCTTTCAGATGATAAACCAAGTTGTCTCCCAGAAGATATATCAGGTGCATGCATTTGAGGTGTAAACTGATACTGGGTGGAGGCACTAAAATTTGTATGCGGTTGACCATAAGAAGATGATGCAAACTGCATAAATGTATGTATATTAAGTTAAGTCAATCCCTAAAGAAGTATAATAAATAAAGAAATTTTGAAATGACAACACTTTGGAATCTTACAGTATATGATGAAGTGAGAGGTCTTTCTGGGCCACCCAAAACAGGTGAATAGCTATTTGGAGTTTGAGAATTTATCTGAGGTATTGGTTTTTCTGAAGTAATGTGCAAGTTTGGCTGAGCAATTGGCAATGGAATTGCCTGTGATGGGAGTGTAGCATGACCAGGCTGACCAGGTTGACCAGGTCTTGGAGGAAATTGCTGCATTGATTGAGAAAATTGGGGTTGCAGAGCATGATGATGAGGTAGTCCAACATTCATCCGTGGAGCACCAAGGCCAACAGGATAAAAATGTTGAGAAGGAACAGGATTGAATTGTTGTGACTGCTGTGCTGGAACCACCTGTCGGAACTGCAGCCAAGTGTAGGTTTTATCAGATTGATAATGATAATATATACAGGAGATGCAAACTCGGTGACAAGGGATGCATTACCTGAGAAGACATTGGTGCAACAAAACTTCGAGGGGGTTCCACCGAACCAACTATAGGAGGCTGAAGAGGCTTTGCCAATGAAAAAGAAATCAGATAGTGGATGAAAAAAAAAAAAAGCAGCATTCCAATCAATAAAAATATACTCCCTACTATAGCAAGCCTCCTTGCAAGAGGCTTAAACACCTCGAGTACCATAACCTTTTAAGGCATGGGCCTAAAAAAAAAAAAATTAATGCAAGTACGCATAGATGATTCCTTCGGGACCAATGCTATTATCAGGGATAAAAATCTTATATTGTTAACCTCCTATATTTCTTGAAACTCAAAGAACAGAAAATCTTGTCTGTAGAACTAACTGTTTCAAAAAGAATTAAATGCTACAAGGAATAGTATTATGGAAACACTACCTGTACACCAGAAAACCGAGGATTATTGGCCATTTAGCAAAGTGATGAGCCTCTAGAAAAAGCACAAACAACTGCAAAATCAACAATCATCACCAGCACCTTAAATCTCAAACAAATGACATGGTAAAACAGAAGTTCTAGATTTAGTATGCATTGTAACCCCAAAAAACCAGAATATGAAAATCTCATCAAGCGTGGGCATCGAATGATTTAACGTGATAAACTGATAAAATGATTATGATCAACTTTTTCTAATAAGTTCTACTTCATCTATTGCTTTATATAGAAAATACAAGACAATTGAGAAACACGTCCATAACATAAAAGTGATAAACCTAATAACGTTTTTTAATAAATCCTAATTACGTTTTTTTAATAAATTCCTAATTACATTTTTTGATAAATCTCTTACTTAATAAAAAAAACATTATGAATCTAAGGTGTAGATGGCACTTCTTTTAGTTTTCTATTTTTCAAGAGTACAAGGCACTAATTTATGAAAGGATAATGATGGTGAGATAAAAACATAAATGGTAATTCTAACACTGGCATGCTGATAGTGGTGTAGGAGATAATTGCAGGGTTATGGCAGCACCTCGGTACAGACGATGGAAAAATGGAGGCAGAAAACAATGGTAGTGCACCAAAATGCCACTTCAAAGGTAGCAATCACAAATGCCAAAAAAAATGCTAGTTTTAATTCAGATTTTAGGCATTCTTATTTTTCAGTTTCAAAATCATTCTAACAAAGAAGTAATATATAAATTATTAAATTTTCTCATCGTATTAACCAAACAACAGACAAGATCAAATGATCCAAAACCATTTCAACAGACAGTAAGAAAAGGAATTGGGCTACAGTACCGACGCAATAGCATACCACAGCAAAGATTGCAGCGTGTTAGTTTTCGAAACGGCCCTTCAATTTTCTAAAGAGGCTCTTTATGCACCAGATACCATAATGTAGAAACCGGGATACCGGAGAAATTCAATTTACCTTGCCTCAAAGACTAGCAAATAGTCACGTTATTCACATATTAGACCAGTTGAGAGAAACAAAAATCAAAACAAAACAAAATCTCAATCAAAAGCCCTAAATTCCCTGATACCAGAAACCCAGAAAAACCCTAGCCCAAACAATAATTCCTTTTAAAAGTCCAGAAGTTTATACGTAACGAAAAGAAAGCCAGTCACATTCTTGACAAGTAAACTCGAACAAAAGCCATAAAATCCTGGCCTAACTGTACCCTAATTAAGGAAAGATCAGCATTGAGAATATGACGCAATTAATGGAAAAGGGTGGGGGAAATCTTTACCAGTTCTCTGTAAGGTACTTGACAGAGGCGCGCGTGAGTCGGCTACTACCTAACTTTACGAGACAACGGGCTTGGGAGAAGTCAGTGCTTTACTAATTCATAGCATAGCTTCGACCGAGAGAAGAAGACGCTCTTCTGAAGGACTCAAGAAGATGTATCTTAACCTTAACTTAAAACCGACCAAATTCTACATTTATAGCTGAGGAGCCTCCGGAAAAACTACCTACTTCTTTGAGGAGAAAACCTATTTAATTTTTTTTTTGGATAAAAATTTTATGAGTAATCACTTTTACATATTTTTTCATGTGTTTTACTAATATGATTAATTGTATCAATTTCTTTTAATATAAAATAACTCTTTTAATCAATCATATTAATAAAATGTATAAAAAAAATATGCAAAACTATTTTATATAGCGTAACTTTTTTTTCAATTCTTCTTCTTTCTCTCTATTTTTTTGTCTTGATTTGAACGTATTTAAAGAGTTGTAATATTGATAGGCACATTAGGATTGGAAATTTTATTCATTGATTTGAAACCTGATGAAAATATTGTTTTTTAACATATTTAAGAGAAATTATGACTTTTTAATAAATAAAAATAACGGTATTAATAACTATCATTTGTGGCAGAGCAATATCTTATACAAAAACTCAAAAAGGAGCATGGGGTTAAATAAAATGGTATAATCAGACTTCAAAAAAATATAAATTATGTTATCCTCAAGTCGATGAATAGAATATAATATACATATCATTTAAATTATAAAATTTAATTTATAAGATTTAAAATTTAAAAGCCACGTAAGTATAGCGTACAATCTACCAGGGGGCTTTTTTAATGCAAAAATGCTCAATACAGTCGCCTTATGTAAACAGTGCATAAACGGCTGCTGATGTGGAAAAAAAACCAAACGAACCGTTTCGAGAAAACCAAGCACACCATTTCGACTACACAAGGCTTCCCTCCTCAGTTACCCACCTCAATTCCCTTCCTCTATGTGTTTCCTCTCTCGAACCTTCCACGAAGCGCAACATCCCTTTCGACAGGACATCCCTCCCTTCGAAGCACCTCCCTTCCCTCAACGGCACATCCCTCCCCTCAAAGTGCCCTCCCTCCCTCAGAGGTCTATCCTCTCTGTGTCTACACAAGGCTTCCCTCCTCAGACCCACACTAAGCCATTTACAATTCATCCTTCCCTCAATTTCGTCTCCCACTGAAGTCATCCATCCCTTCATCTTCAGCTTCTTCTTCTTCCCACGAAACCTCATTCTTGGTCAGTTTCCCTATCTCGCTTCCCTCCTTAGACCCATACTGAGCCTTTTACGATTCCTCATTCCCTCAGTTCTCTCCCACAGAAGCCATCCCTCCCTTTGTCTTCAGCTTCTTCTTCTTCTCACGAAGCCTCATTCTTGGTCAGTTTCCCTATCTCGAACCATAACCCTAACCCTAACCCGCCCCTTCCTATTCATCCCGAGATCAAATTTGCAACCCATGCAATGAAATGCATGCCCTACATTTTAACTGGAATGCTAGCTGATGATGAAAATGAAATTGATCGTGGCAGTGGATCGATGGTACATGACCAAGCACATGATCATGAGCAATTGGCCTGAGGTGGATCAGCTGCATCCACCTAAATGCAGCATTAATATTCTTATACCTGCAAGCAGTTTATATAGCCATTAAACATATGTATCTTCAAAGCAGGCCAAAATAAGAAAATATATATTACATGCATTTAAGATTTGATGTCAAAACATCCTGGGAAGAAAAAAATTATACGTGCTTGCTTAAGGGACCAAAATGCTTTAAGTGGGGAAATTGGGTGTTTTGAGCAATAATTCTACAAGAGCTTGTTCTGTATTATTATCGAATTTGAGTTACAATAGTGTAAAGTTTTGTTTATTTCAACCCCTTCACTATATATGAGACTAAAAATAAATATTATAGATTATTGTATCATAAAAGCCAATATTGGAGATTCAACTTTACATCATCCATATGCCTACAAACACAATACGCAAATGTAAAAATTACAGTTTGAATATGCATTTGTACGGCATAAACACATAACATAGAGTTGTTTTCAAATACACACAAAACATATGCATTTATGAGCAATAAACTCAACCAATATGCAATATTGTTCCTACCAACAAATTTTGTCAACATTGTTCCTAAAACAACTCCTCCCAAGAAATCATGAAACAAGAGCAAGTAAAAAATTGTGTTTTATCATTGTATAGTTTCTTCAATTTTTTACTAGGTATTTCGCAGGCGAAGTTGAATAAACTTGAGGCTTTACTTCTCGGCCAACTGGTATCCACCGTGCTGGAACTTCACCCGATTCTGGTTAAAATCTACAATGAACTAGAAAATACACACGATTATAGCCCACACGGAGGAGAAAACCAGTTCAGTGAACTTAGATGATGACCCACACGAAGACTGATGACCCACACGAGGAAGATGACCCACGCAAATACCCGCATAGCTCCACTTGAAGATTTGAATACCACAAAAGTGATTTGACAACTACTGTCAAATACCCTCCACAGACCACTTGAAGATCTGAGAGGAAGACCGCAACACCACGAAGTCGATGACCCACACAAGGAAGATGACCCACGCAAATACCTGCACATATCCACTTGAAGACCACAATGCAAGAAGCCGAAGACCACAACACCACGAAGCCGAAGACAAGATCGATGCCCACTGACCAGAGCACCAACGCAAGAAGCAGGAATCCGAAAATGCAGCTCTGTTTTGTTCTTTTTTTTTTTAATATCAACTAACGTGGACTCCGCAGCGACTGTACACAACAGTTTTATTTTTAATGGGCACGAAGTTATAAGTGGGAACCATACTTTGATTTGATTAAAGTATATCCCACAAAAAAAAAAAACAATGATGTAGCTAATCCTATTCTGAACAGAAATATGATACTGTATCGTATGGATTTGCCTCCCAGTTTGACCACTCGTCTATTTTAATTTTTTTTAATAGTTACTAGCATTGATTTCTCTATATGCATATATAAAATTATATTTTTTGGATATTGATTTTACATATTAAAAAAAATTCTCACATTAAATTATGCATTTTTGAGCTAAATAATAAAAAAATATTAGTATTTTATAATTATTTATTTTTTTCCTTTTTTTTTATATTTTACAATTAACACCATTGCAAATTCTATCATTTAGCACTCATTAGATTTTTTTTCCTAGAGAGAGAGAAAATGGGAGGAGAGAGAAAAATTAATAAAATAAGATTAGTAAAGTGAACAGTGCATCTTCAAATTTGTAAAAAACTGTTCATAGTTTTGTAAATTTTTGAATATATATAATCCAATGCAGTCCAATTTAAGGTCATATTATGTAAATACAAATATATATATGCAAATGTATAATCTAATACTTGTGCTCTTAATAAATTTAAATATTTTTCTTTTATAAATATTTAAATATTTTTAAAAAAATTTGAAATAAACAAAAATACAAATACACTATATGGCACACCCAATAGTACATGTCCAATGGTACACGCTAGACAACATAATAGCAACATCCTTTTGAATATCAACTCAATTGTAAGCACCTATATAAATGATCAAACCCAAGCATCCTACGATATAAGATGCATTCCATTTTGTAAGTTCGTGTGGTTCACACATTTTTATTATTTGTATCGTAAGCTTTAATTTATATGATCAAATTAAAATTAAATTATTTTACAAATTAAAATTTATCATATTAACAATATAAAAAGTGCATCTTCCATAGGAACTTATAGATATAATTCTTTAATTTATAAATACAAAATGCGATACAATTACATCATTTGAAAACTGTTGGTAATGGGTAAATTTCATGACCAAGTGGTGTCCACGTGAGTGGGGAAGTTATTTGTTAACTCCCCACCACTATCACAACTCAAGGGAAGTTATTTAACTCCCACATATTTAGGGAAGTTAATTAACTTTCAGGCATGTAAACTCTGTTAAGATAACTGGACGTACATCATTTGTGTGTGTGTGAAAAAGAGTCATACAAGAAAATAAAAAAAACTCTCCTCTCTCTCTTCATTTTTTTTTCTAGAGAAACCATTTAGATCTCTTGATCTTGAAGCGTGTGATTTTTTAGGAGACTCTAGTAGCCTCCTAAACGACGTAGAAGTGCAAACAATTAAGTGACATGAGTTGTAAGATGAGCAAAGATCCGACCTTGTGAGAATTTTGCTCTTTGAGGTCATTCGATTTAACCCTATTTAATATTGGTATCAAAGCCTACGCTGCTTGTTTTCGCTTATGTGAATAAGATTACATGTTGTTTGATGCTTTGGAATGAGTTTAAAAGCATGTTATTAATGATATGCCATGATCTATTGTGTTTCAGATTTTTCGTTAGAGGCTACGATATGACATGTTTAAAATTAAATTATTTACATGAAAATGATAATTACAATGTCAAAAACATGTCTATTAAATTTGGTGAAGTTTCATTGCATATAGAAGAAGAAATAATAAACCCTAGTTTTAAAACTTCTTGTTTGGACTATGATTTTGAACCAACTTCTAGCCAACTAAATCTATTTTTTTTTAGTAATAAATTTTATATGGTTGAAAAGCTGAGTTCATTAGCTTTAATTTGATATATCATATGCTTAATTTAGATTCCGTATGAGCATGTTATGATCGATTGAATATAGTTGCTCAAAATCATATGCTTAATTGACCGGTTTGGCTATAATCAGAACCGAACTAGCATATGTTGATTTTAAGTAATTTCTATCACTAGTCGACCGATTCTCTGCTTGTTTCGTCCGATTTTGTTCTCCAACAGTCAGTGTGCAACGATGACGGCCGATTTCGTTAATTGTTATACAACCATACAGTTTGTCTCATTGACGTGATATCACCATATGGTGTAGCATGGTTTATTAAAAAATAAAAACAAAACAAAATATATTATAAAAACAACGACCGAAAAGTACAAAAAGATAAAAACTATATTCCTGCTACCATTTTTATGTTTATATTTTTAATTTTTCTAATAAATTGCCACGTGAATAGCAAAAATGAGCAAATATAACTGAAACAGTATGATATCAGTTATTTCTTAACACGAAAGTTATAATATCTATTAAAAATATGTTCAAACAAATTTTGCGATATTTTATTAAAAAAAAAGGTTACAAATACACTAATGCATACCCAGCTGTACATACTCAGCTACTGAAGAGCATTGTCCATGCAACAAAGTGGCAACGTCTCTTAAAATCTAAAATCCGATTGTCGATCTCGATTCTCAATCATGGAATCTAAAATCCAAGGGCTCAGCCACACAAATTATCTTATCCTTGCCACTCAGATCGATCTATTTCCACGTGGTGTCTCATCCTCGTCGTCATTAACCCCATGACTCATTGCACCGTGAAACTTCTCCAGCTTTCTAGACCAGTCTCTCTCCCTCCAACTCCTCCTTTTTCTTCGGCTACCTAGCGAGCTATCTCACCATGTCATTACTCTTCGCGATCTCCGATGGCCTCTCTATCCGTTACCTCACATTCTCCACTGTCCTCATGGCCTCTCAAGAACAAGAAAAAGAACAGTACAAGTACCATAGTTTCCGCTTTCAACAAAAACCCATTTGGCCAAAAGACACACCTCTCGTTTTCTCTATACTCTAAACCCAGTTCGAGAAAACCTCTCAGGTTCTGCACCAATATAGATGAGCAAGAAACCCAACCTACTTCTTCTTCGGTTGCCGTAGTCTCCGAGAAGCCAACTAAAGACGATGACCTCCAGAAGACTGAGTCGTCTGCAGGAGAAATCGAGTTGGGCAAAGAGGGTGACGATAAAGAGAAACAGCAAGAAATTGACTGGAAGACGGACGAGGAGTTCAAGAAGTTCATGGGCAATCCTTCGATCGAGGCGGCGATAAAGCTGGAGAAGAAGAGGGCAGATAGAAAGCTCAAGGAGCTTAATAGGGAAAATAGCGATAACCCAGTTGTCGCGTTTTTCAATAAAGTGGTGCGTGATAGTTTGACTAGAGAGAAGGAGAGGTTGGAGAAAGCTGAGGAGACCTTCAAGGCTCTTGATCTCAACAAGGTAATTATTTTGCGTACTGTTTATTCATTAGACACTACTTCTGATATCTATATTTTCAGGTTCTCTATTATTAAAAAGTATTATTGCTGTTTGGATGCATGATGGTACATTAGTTTAATGTCAGAATCTGTACATTTCTTATGGCCTTTAGACTTTAGTATTACAGGTGATAACTCGAGGGGTGTTGTTCCTATTTCATAAATTAAGGAACATGAGGTAAAGTATTGTAGAATGTATCGCTTGTCCTGTTATCTTGTTTTATTTTACTATAAAATATTATATATACTCTGTTACATGCATGCCTTGCTTTTATTCCTGTCTATTTGCTCATTCAAAGATCATGAAATAAGTGTTTTTTTTTCCCCGTGTTGGGCAACATTTGATGGGGCAGTTGAAGAGCTGCTTCGGGTTTGACACCTTTTTTGCAACTGATGTTCGGCGTTTCGGAGATGGGGGCATCTTTATTGGCAACTTAAGGAAGCCCATCGAGGAAGTCATTCCCAAACTGGAGAAGAAGCTATCTGAAGCAGCCGGGAGGGAGGTAGTTTTATGGTTAATGGAAGAAAAAACCAATGACATTACGAAACAGGTATATACCTAAATTGTTGTTACATTAAAGTTTAACCTTGCATTTTGGATGTATGATTTATATTCCCCCGCAGGTTGTTGTGAAGAATTTCCAGACTCATCGAATTGTTCCTATATGCTTCGTTTTGGTCATTCATTTTTAGCTGGATATTGAGTAATCCTCAGTCTGGAATTGTGGCATGACTACTTGATATAACTTTCATTTACAAATTCAGTGGTATGTTTTTGGGCACACGGTAGTATTGGAACGGTGTGCATGCCGTATTACAACCAACTGGTTGAGGGTCTGAATCGTGAAGTGATCTGAACCCATTTTTCCAGCACCGCTAAGTTCTAAAGCCAGCGTTTTTTGGAGGCTAAAGCTCCTCTTGGACCATCTTTCTTACTAGATTATCTAGCTACACGTTATTCAGGAGATTTTTTAACTCTTTCCATGGACTATAATATGTAGTCCACTCGCTTCTAACATGTGAGGAGAAAGAAATTGGAATCTCCTCTGCTTTTCAAAATTTTCTAAGCTATTAGAGTTTCGGTTCAGATTTCATGTTTATGTTTCTTGTTATTTCAAGGCTTGTGTGGTGCAACCCAAAGCAGAGATGGACCTACAGTTTGAAGCAACCAAGCTAAGCACCCCATGGGGTTATGTCAGTGCAATAGTCTTATGTGTTACAACTTTTGGAACGATAGCTCTGACAAGTGGCTTCTTCTTAAAACCTAATGCTACACCTGATGATTATTTGGCTGATGTTGTGCCTCTCTTTGCTGGCTTCATTACCATTTTGGGAGTTTCTGAGGTATGCTGCTCTGAACCTTTTCATCAAACCCTAATATACATACTGTTATTGTGTGATTCATAAGATCATGGCTTTAAGTATTACTTCCAATTTATCCGGCCTGCTTGGATAAAAAGTCATTGTACCATCAAGGCTTTAGTAGTACAATTGTAACCAGGTTGATGCAAATCCAATTTTGGAACTCAAGTCACACCCTCAGACAGATGTAACACAGATCGGGTGGAGAGAGAAAAAGTCAAAATAACAAGAACACCCCCATTCTTGAATATTTAGAATGGTATGAGATACTGCAAATAATTTGGAATTACATGAGATATGCCAAAACCAGTTTGATTTGGCGAGCATGTGGCACTGCATGCCCTTATTGTTAAAACTTCAAATCAGCTGGACTGCTCGACAAAACTGTAGTTCAGTGACCTTGCCTTTTAAGCAATGAAATGTTAGTTATGTTTTATCTGTGCTTTATGGCAACACCTGTCTCTTCCGCTGTATTGAAAGAAATATTGTTTTATGTTTTGCAGATAACCACAAGGGTAACTGCAGCTCGTTATGGTGTCAAACTCAGCCCATCTTTTCTCGTGCCATCCAATTGGACAGGGTGCTTGGGAGTGATGAATAACTATGAATCACTGCTTCCAAATAAGAAAGCACTTTTTGATATTCCAGTGGCACGCACAGCGAGCGCATATTTGACATCTCTTGTGCTTGCAATTGCTGCGTTTGTTGCTGATGGTAGCTTTAATGGAGGCGACAATGCTTTGTAAGTTTTCTAAAGTGCCTTTCAGAATTGAAGACACAATTTATTGTGCAAAAGCAATCTTGTGTAATCTTGTGTACCTCTGCTTTCCCATTGAGAATGACGATTGTGATAGAAGATGGATATGGCTGTAGTTACTTGGTAGGGGTTCTAAACTGCCAGCATTATCTTGCTACATTTATTGGTTGCCAACCATGAGGGTGTCAAAAGAAGTATGACAAATCAGTCTCCCAAATTTGCAAACTCGGGGAAAACCCGGGGGCTCCATATCAAATTATGGTCAAGAGAGATGTGAAAGACCTTTAACAAGACAACGTTCTGTTATAGATTCATTGATCATCGTTTGATACAAATGCATATGCATTTCACACTGCAATTTCGTTACCACATCTGAACAATTTTTATGCCAAATATCTGATAGCAGCTCATCATTACTCCGTTCTTCTCTTTCTATGCAGGTATATAAGACCACAATTTTTCTATAACAATCCCTTGCTTTCTTTCATCCAGTTTGTCATCGGACCTTATGCAGATGACCTAGGTAACGTACTACCTTATGCAGTGGAAGGTGTTGGAGTTCCTGTTGATCCCCTTGCTTTTGCTGGGCTTTTAGGTAACTCACTCTCTCTGACCTCAATGGATATAAACTATTTTGGTTGTTTATCCACTGTACCGGTGATGAATAACATAAACTGATATGGGACAAGTTCAGCCAATGTTGAAAATGTTAATTTGCTGGCTGATATGTGGGAATACGATCACTACAGTTCATGATTGAACATAGAAATGAAGTGCTGAGGTTCAGAAAATATCATCTGTATGTTCTTACTCGAGCTAGGCTCCCAATGGTGTTCAGAGGCATAACTGTAAAACTCCTTGAACGTTTAAGAAACTTCACTTGACTCCATAAGGCCCAAAAGAATCGCCTGATTTTAACAGATCTGATCAAATGATCATGATCACGTCATAACTTTCATTAAGCTCGAACAACTTGCTCTTTTTTAAAGTCAAAATGAAT
Organism: Juglans regia; assembly: GCF_001411555.2. Taxonomy (NCBI): domain Eukaryota; kingdom Viridiplantae; phylum Streptophyta; class Magnoliopsida; order Fagales; family Juglandaceae; genus Juglans; species Juglans regia. The sequence goes on from NC_049913.1 coordinate 1,892,282, forward strand.
TGATCTTTGCACTCACATTTTGTGCTGGTGTTTGGTGGACCTCTCTTGATTTCTCAATGCCACCATGTATAATGGAGGAGGGAGGGGTAGTGGTGTCATCAACTCACCCCAAGAAGAAATGTTGACGAGTTCATAAATATGCAGGAATGGTGGTAACTTCTTTGAACTTGTTGCCTTGTGGAAGATTGGAAGGAGGACGAATTGCTCAAGCTATGTTCGGGAGAAGCACTGCTACGTTGCTATCTTTTGCCACATCTCTATTGCTCGGGATAGGTGGACTGAGTGGAAGTGTGCTGTGCTTGGCATGGGGGTTATTTGCAACCTTCTTCCGGGGTGGAGATGAAATACCTGCAAAAGATGAGATTACTCCTTTGGGAGATGACCGCTATGCTTGGGGGATTGTCCTTGGACTAATCTGTTTCCTGACTCTTCTCCCTAATGGGGGAGGGACATTTTCCAGCTCCTTCTTCGGTGCACCGTACTTCAGAGGTGACCTGTAAAAATAGGTCGTATTGCCGTCTGTGTATGTATATGTTAGTTGTTCATATGTTTTAGACTTTAATAATACATAAAAAGTAATTAAAAGAAGCACCATTTATGATGATGGATTGGAAATTTGGAGGTGTTTCTACTTGTGTAATGCTTCAAATTTGTGTGGCTGCCAAATCTTTTTCCTGATTCCAATCATAAAACGTCGCCTCGTTGAAAATTACTTATCGTTTTCACAAACAAACAAAGATCGCCCAAATTTGTGTGCCTACCAGTAGGTATTAACTTTTATTTGACCTTTTATAAATGTAATATCACCCAAATTTTATCATTGTCTATGATAAATAATAACTGATGCATTTTAAATGATTTCTTTTTTCATATCGAACCGTTAGAAGTATAAAAAATAAAAAACTTACCTGACCACGTTAGATAAGAACTTAAAAAGTATTTCTTCGAGTAGAGAAGATAGCAATTTCTTTCACTAGTATTTAGAATTAGTCACATATTCAAATCGAACATTTTAGGATCAACTAACTCCATATCATTCCATACGATTCAACAGTCGAGCGTAACAATTACCAAGTACCAATAGTAATAGCAATAGCATTTCACAATCTGGGTAGAGATTAACAACAGGAACTGAGTTTAGTTGCACACATACAAAGCATCACACAGCATAACATCAGGCACTGTAAATAGATAAAACATCAATTCTCCAAAACCTCACGGAAATGAACCACCCAGAGCAACTTAATACTCCTCGCCTTCATCATCCTCGCCTTCAGCTGACTCAGCACCAACTTCCTCATAATCCTTCTCGAGAGCAGCAAGATCCTCACGAGCTTCAGAGAATTCTCCTTCCTCCATACCTTCACCCACATACCAGTGTACAAAGGCACGTTTGGCATACATGAGGTCAAACTTGTGGTCAATGCGGGAAAACACCTCAGCCACGCTGGTTGAGTTCGAGATCATGCAAACAGCCCTCTGCACCTTGGCAAGATCACCTCCAGGAACAACAGTGGGAGGCTGGTAGTTAATACCGCACTTAAATCCAGTGGGGCACCAGTCAACAAACTGAATGGTCCGCTTGGTCTTTATAGTAGCAACAGCAGCGTTGACATCTTTAGGCACAACATCACCACGGTACATGAGGCAGCATGCCATGTACTTGCCATGGCGAGGATCACACTTGGCCATCATGGATGAGGGTTCAAAAGCACTGTTGGTGATTTCAGCCACTGAGAGTTGTTCGTGATATGCTTTCTCAGCAGAGATGACTGGTGCATAAGAAGAAAGCATGAAGTGGATTCTGGGGTATGGGACCAAGTTGGTCTGAAATTCAGTCACATCTACATTCAGCGCACCATCAAACCTTAGAGAGGCAGTCAAAGATGAGATCACCTGAATTCCAGAAATAGAATAAACATTTAGATGAGATGAGCTATATCATAGCAACATAATCTACTAAGCCCAACATAAATGTGACCCTGTTCATAAAAAAGTACATATGCCTCTTTTTCCATTCATATTTAATCTAATCATGCAATTATCTATCAAAACACAGAAGTTAATACTTCCTAGATCATCTAGCATGTTTATTAATTAGCAGCACCAGATTCACAATTGTGAGCATCCATAGTGCTATATTCCCCACACAGGTACATGAAAGTTTTCCTAATTTCTTAAAAATGAATTCAGTGCGGATATCAACCTGAGAGACAAGCCGGTTGAGGTTGGTGTAGGTGGGTCTCTCAATATCAAGGGAACGCCTGCAAATATCATAGATGGCCTCATTGTCCAAAAGTACAGCCACATCAGTGTGCTCCAGGAGAGAGTGCGTTGAGAGGACACTGTTGTACGGCTCAACAACAGATGTGGAGACCTGGGGAGAAGGGTAGACTGTGAAACCCAGCTTTGATTTCTTGCCATAGTCAACGGACAATCGCTCCAAGAGAAGGGAGCCAAGCCCAGAACCAGTGCCTCCACCAACAGCATTGAATACTAGGAATCCTTGGAGGCCAGTGCAGTTGTCAGCAAGCTTTCTAATACGGTCCAAGCACAGATCAACAATCTCCTTGCCAACTGAAATAGGAAATGGATTTTCTCAGACCCTCTATTTGATATTCCACAAAAATACAGATGACAAAAGTGAGATGCTTACTGGTATAGTGGCCACGGGCAAAGTTGTTGGCAGCATCCTCCTTGCCACTGATTAGCTGTTCTGGGTGGAAGAGCTGGCGGTAGGTTCCAGTCCTGACTTCATCAATGACAGTGGGCTCAAGATCAACAAAGACAGCTCGAGGGACATGCTTCCCAGCACCAGTTTCGCTGAAAAAGGTGTTGAATGCATCATCACCCCCACCAACAGTCTTGTCACCTGGCATTTGGCCATCAGGCTACACAAACGAGAAAGCATTTAAGAGGTTCATCAATCAAACCAAAAGATCGAACCAACCTACCAAGTAAGTGCTAACCGGACCTACTAAGTGCTTATGAACATTCAGCTAACCAATTTTAATGGCTTTCAAAACCAACCACCAATTTTGAGATTGAACAACCAATTCTCATTCACATACACAACATTTTCTTCATTGTTTCAATTAAGGTACAGGAAACTACAATGAATAAATGCACATTATACTTGATGTATTTGTTTTAGCAAAGTTGTGCATAGACATAATCCAAGCATGTACATACATACGCTCACTTTTAGCACCATGTGTTTTTTGCATTTGATTTGATAAATTATGCCTCATTCAAGGATATTTTATCATTTATTTCTCTAACGTATCCCTCATTTTCACATAGTTTGGGCTGGATCTTCGCTCGAACTATACTTCGCATCTGAACAATAGCAAGGGAAGGTTTTCTTTTAGTTACTTTACTGATGGACGAAATGTGTCCAAGCTATTTATTGGATAATTCATCAGATCAATTCTCAGTCAATTGTGGCCAAATCAATAAACAATTTACTAGGTGATTTTCGATAACGTGTGGAGCAACAATTAAAATATTACAAGTGTATCACGATGTCAACCAAAGGAAAAGAACGCATATTACACTTAGAGGATCTACGGGAGAGGCTTGAAAACTAGACATGTTCGCAAGAAATTCTACATCGAATCAGAGCCTTAAAAAACAGTCAAAACATCCATAGTCCTTATGGAGATATTGCAAAAGCCAGATCTGATGCTTAAAACAAACAAATCTGACGAATTACAAGCCTACGGAAAAAGGTCCATATCAAGATACCTATTAACTACTCAGTATCAAAATAACACCGACAAAACACAGATCTGAGGAAAAAACAAGCGGACCGAGCCAGAAAACCACAGAAACCACTTTCCATTCGAATCAAATCCAAAGAAAAAGGAGTGGAAGAATGAAGATAAATTAGAGAAGATCTGAAGGAAACTCAACAAAAATGTATCACCAAAACTAGCTGCGCAAATTGCAGATCTGACAAACTCAAAGAAATCAGAGAAGAAAATCACAGATCACAGATCACACCAAACAAAGAATCGGAAAGATAAGTTTCTATATTAAACTTAATTACAAGGGATAGAATGAGAAGAAGAGTACCTGGATGCCGTGCTCAAGACAGTAAAGCTCCCAGCAGGCATTGCCGACCTGAATACCGGCCTGACCAATGTGGATTGAAATGCACTCTCTCATTTTCGCTGGAAAGTGAAGAAAAACCTAGAAAACGAAGGAATATAGTAAAGGAAAAGAAACTGAGAGAGGCTTCCTCTAAGAAACGAAGGCGTTTATCAAGACGCCCTCTGGAGAAACCCTTGTGATATATCTGAACCTTGCGGTTTGGGGTATATATAGCAGGAATGAGCGAGAGATATTTAACCGGAGGTGTTGGTTGAGCCAGAGCTGATTGAGTTGGCTGTCAGTCTATGATTGGAGGTTGGTGTAACCAACCTACAAACCATAGTTGGCATTTTATTTTTCAGATTTTGAATTAATAAATTTTGCCGCCCGAGCGGCCCACTGAGGGGTTACCATTCTGTTTGTCAACAAGGCTGAATTTTTCCTCTACTCAGCTTAAGGTTTTCCGTGCACCGTCTTATGATTATGTTATTTTTTATTATTTTATAAAGAAATTATATTTATAGTTATAAAATACGTAAGTGCTGCATATTTTTTTAAAAAAATATATAAAAATTTAATTTTCTAATAATAAGCTCCGTTCTTAAAAAATATCCAACACTTATATCACCCATAATTTTATACATGTATTAGTTTTATAATCCCAAATAATATAAGTGAGAGGTGTTCTCTTTACAGGTACAAGCAAATTTGGCGGTCTCGTCTTTATGAACGGTCCCAATTTTGCCCGATTGGTGATCGACATCATTTGTTGTCGATGCTAGATAGATAAATTTAAGGGTGGTTTGGAAGGTGAATAGGAAAGTTGAATAATATCGTTAGATTATTATTTTTTAATATTAATATTATTTTAGAGATAAAATGAGATGAAATGATGAAATGATATAATTTTATATGAAAGTTAAAAAAAAATATTATTAAATTATTATTTTTTAATATTAGTATTATTTTAAAATTTAAAAAAGTTAAATTTTTTATTATATTTTATATAAAAATTTTAAAAAATTATAATTATAAGATAAGATTAAACTAAACAAAACAAAACACTTTCCGAATCGGCTTACAAAAGGTACGTCATCTAATAAGAGATGTACTTTTTGCGTCTTGTTATAAGACACGTCATGCGTCTTCAGTTTCAACGTAAACCAAACACAAGCCTTGTCCATCTGGAGATTTTTAAATTTTAATAGATGATTAACGAGACCCGGCATCATCAAAGAGCAAGAAGTTCTTATTTTTTTTAATCATAATATCAAAAGAAAATACTCTCTTTTGAAAAATAAAGCAAGATATTGGCCTGGTTGAATACAGAGATGAGCATCTCATTTCATCTCATCTAATTTCAACTAATAATTTTATTACTATTCACAAATCATCTTAATTCATCTCATCTCATCTCATCTCATCTCACTATCTAAAAATGCCCATAATTAATAGTTTAGGCTATTGGATTTCAGCTCTCTGCGGACCGAGCTCCCCAATAATTTTGGTTGCAACAATCTTTACACAAACCATCTTAGCAAAATGACTCCAATACCAAAACTAATCAATTGAAGACATTGCCTCCATTCCCAACGCCATCAAACTGAGCATTTGAGCAATGCAGAGGATGGTGTCAAATGTCATAAAACATGCAAAACAGAAATGGAAGCAATTAATTTTCATGGGAGCATAACAAGCACAGATAAAGGAAACCATACATGCAGAAAATCTCGTAAGTAGGATGGCCAAGTAACTAAAAATGTCATGAGAAACAAAACAGACCCTACATATTTCAAGGGATGCAGATGACAACGATTAAGCTTGAGGAGATGCAAGCACCCGTAAATGTATTACACATGATCTCAAGAATAAGTTATTCTGGGTCTTCATGCTCTGATGAAAATGCTGAAGCCATCATTGAATTCATCGCAAGCACAACAGGTACTTCCAAAGATGAAAATACTCTGATGCAATCTCATCATCCTTGATTCTGACAGTTCCTCTAATTATGTGTGCCATTATTGATGTTTTTGAACATTTCCTAATTCTGGAGAGTACAATCAAGTTGCAGGCTGTGAACCTGTCCATGCACGGCGATCATCATCAAATTCATTCACCTTCTGGTAGCGGTTTTCTTGTAGATAACTTACCCCCGTCCATAAACCACGAATAAGTAGGATGCATACAAACACTACACTTCCAAGGGTGCAAACAACCTGATTTAATACACAGTGAAAATGAAGGCCAGATTCTATCAGAGAAAGTTCACGGACTAAATCAATCATAAAGACCAAAAAGTACCATGGACCACACACCAAGATTCTATCAGTGAAAATGAATGCAATATTTACCCAGGCACCAAGCTTCAGATAAAATGTTTCTTAGCATATCTATGGCAGGAGTGCAGCTCATGCCATATCAAGAGGCTACCAACATTCACAGCAGAGTCTTAGAAAGCATAGGTGGTCACTGAGCTTTCTACAAAGGCCATATACTTGCATTACTCCCATTGCCTCTTATGTTATCACGGGCAGTGCAGTACTAACCTCCAGTAAATTGCAAGAACAAATTACTATTCTTTAATCTTATGGTAGCTGTATCTTTTGTGATACTATACCGCATGACCAAGGAAAAGATGATACTATGCCTCCGCCCCCACACCCACCAAAAATAAAAAAAAAAACTTTCAACTCCTTCATGACTTTTATCGATAAATGGATAAAAGGAAAAGTGAGCGTGTTGAGTGCTAACATTTCAACTCCATGATAATTTGAAGAAAACAAACTTTCTAAAAAGAAATTATCAGAGCTGCAACATTTCAAGGACACGATAAAGGTTGGATGTAATGGGGCTGTCGATTGTCACGAAAAAAAAAAAAAAAAAAAACAAGAAAGATGCTATGGGGTTGTCTGATTTTTGTTGATAAAGATGAAGAAGGCCAAGCTGCTCACTAAAATTACTCAGAATATGCAAAGATTAGTGTGAGGGGAGTTATCCCCTGGGTCAGACCCAGGCCCTAGCCCAAATATGAGGTATGGGCCGGGCCGTGTATACTTCAAAGGCCCAACTAAAGAAGATGGGTAGATAGGAAACCATGACAAACATATAGCAAGGGAGATAGTCTGGAAACCCACTAGCCAACGGATAGGTACACTCATCGACTCTAAATATCATCACCCAGGCATAACAAATAGAGAAGGAAAGCTGAAGAAGACACGCCGCATTAATGGAGGATAGGAAACTTGGAGAGGAAAGCATGCCGCATTAATAAGATGGGAGAAACTTAGGGAAGAAGGCATGCTGCATTCAATGCGACCCAGAGCTCGATACGCTCAACAAAAGATCATGTGCCAGGACAGTCGCCGTCGGACCTAAATGCCCTATAGCACGGCGAGTGGGCAGCACGAATATCCGATCTCCTATAGAGCGACACACCACTACCATGGAGACCAAACCAACAAGTATAAATAGATGCCTCCTGCAATCAATAAGAAAGTTAACATCTACATACATTTTTACTACTACTTTCTCTTTCATCTTCAACATTGAAACTAACTTGAGCATCGGAGGTACCACGGCCTCCGAGGTCCCCTTCTCCTCCTTGCAGGGAAGAGTCCGAGTGCTGCCAGCATGGAGTTACCCAGGCTCGCGAAACACATCAACAATTCGCATAAAAACTTTTAACAGCCGCTTACTTCCTAAATGGTACTTGAAATTTGAAAGCCCAAGCGTCCATGGATTGACAATCAAAATTATATGATTGAAGACTCTCAGTGTCAAAGACTTAAAACTTACAAATGCATATTTAAAAAACACAATTTCACGATATAAACAAGCCCCCTCCCCCCCGCCCCCCCCAAAAATAAAAAAAAGGCAATGAGCTACAATAAACAGTAATAATGATTTCAACTTCAGAACTAAAAAGAACCAACGAATATACGTGTATTTATATATAATGGAATTGATGCGCATGAATTTCTTTTCTTTTTAAAGAATAATTATTTGATGCACTATTTATAAAAAATAATTATATGATGCATCCTTACCTCAAGGAATGCCTTCAAAACCCACAGAAATGCCAGCATTAAGACTCCGTTAACAGAAAACCCTACCTGCATTGACCAAAAGGAACATCACGAGATTTAATTCATTTTCCCTTTTGTTTGTTAGATTAGGAGAACGAAGCCAAGATGATTCCTATTGAGTTTACCAGTTTGGAAGATATAGGAACAGGTAAAACAGATCGTACGGCCTTACGGGCTCGCCTCGAGATCTTCTTGAACATATTTTCAACAAACCGAACCAGCAGATCCAAGCTCCTATCTTCGTCTTCGTCGGCGTCGTCGTCGTCATCTTCGTCATCATCGAACTCGGGGCTGATCGAACGGCTCCAATTGCGAGTATCGTCAATGATACCTTCACTTCCCTGAAACCCAATTTTTTTGTTTTAATAATAATTAATTATATATAATGAAAGAGAAAGTAATGGATCTAGAGAGAGAGAGAGGGAGAGAGAAAATAACCTGAGGGAAATTGGAGGCTCTTCTAGAGGCTTGGAGGAGAGGAAGCTTATGGAAAGAGTGGAATTGTCGGAGGGAGAATTTGAGAGATGAATTGGAGAGAAACTCAGACCGTTGAGACTGAGTTAATGATGAGAGAGAGAGGGGTGATGAGAGAGTCACCGAGAACGACATGCCGCGCGGTGACTTCAGTTGCCTTTGTTTGTGGGGGAGACAAAACGCAGGTGTTCGAGACGGTGGTGGGAGTTCGGTGCCGTTAGTCAGTGAGGGCGCAGACACGGGCACGTCGTTCGGTTCCGAGTGTCCCGTTGCTAGATCATGAGTACAGAACGGTTCTCTCCGGACATCAACGACATGTCATCTATGCTACGAACATAGATAGATACATCGAATTAAGAATACGGAGGCAGCCCACATGCGGGGAAGTCCACATGTGACATGCCACGGAAACTATGCCTCCACTGTTTGGGAATTAGAACGTGCCGTCTCTTTCATTTAATAATTTCATGATAGGGAATTGGTAAATGAGTAATGTTATGTATTATTTTAATTTTTATCATCATCTCATAATATGATATTAGATGATTAAATATTATTTATTATATTTTATTTATAAATTTATCATTTAATACCATATTATAGAATGCTGAAAGGATGATAAAAAAAATAGATGATGAATATATTTTTTCTTAATAAAACACAACTATTCATTTAAAAAAAAAACACAAACACACAACTATTTAAAATATAGAAATGATTTATACAAAGTAAAAAGGTGGATCTATTTAAAAAAATGTAAAAAATCTATTATTTATTAGTGAGATTTACTTTTTTTATAAAAGATTTATGTGAGATTTATTTATTTAAAACTTGTACTTAGCATTACTCTTTAAAATATATTTTATATATAAAAATTTTTTCTCATTTAAAAAAATATTAATTTTTCTTTAATTCAAATACAAAAAAATAGTCAAGAAAAATCTTAAAAAATATTATTTACTAATTGAAAAATGCTAATCGGATCTATGCATAGGACCGATAGTGTATTTTACCTTTTTTTTTTTTTTAAATATTAAAAAAAATGTCGGTTATGAATCATTTACTAACTATATACTAATTTTGTCCCTTCCAATTTTGGTTACACGAAATTTATTAGGTTCACACTAGAGTTATCTATAATACCTTCTTTTCTTTTTATCCACCTCGATCTATTATACTTAAGGGAACTGTTATGGGTCTCGAATTCGGAATCTAAAATGTGTTCCGAATAGACTATTTTTTCTTCTTCTTTTTTTCTTTTTGTTTCATATATTTTTTTAATCATCATAAACATTTAAAAAAAATAAAAAAAATCACAACATCATTAGAAAATATTTTTTTAATCATTCGGTAAAAAAAAAAAAAAAAAAGTCTCATTCGGGACACATTTTGTGATTCATATATGAGTACATCGTGAATATATATTAGGTATAGGGAAATAAATTCGGGACCCAAAATGTGTCCCGAATGGGATTTTTTTTTTTTTTTTTTACCGAATGATTAAAAAAATATTTTTTAATTATGTTGTGATTTTTTTATTTTTTTTAAAAATGTTTATGATGATTAGAAAATACATGAAAAAAAAATAGTCTATTCGGGACACATTTTGGGTCCCGAATTCAGGACTCATAGCAGTTCTTACTACAAAATAACGACATGTCATAACTCGGAAGCACAGACGTATTGGTAGGAATTTTATCATCATTAGATGAACAATAAACGTCTCGTTTGTATTTAAAATTCATCTCAATTTATGTCAATTTATTTCTTTTAATCATTACAATTTTTTCAAATTCTCACACAAAATAAAATAAACAATTCAATTTTTTCAAATTCTAAAACCACTTTTCTAAATTCTCACACAAAATATAATAAATAATTTAACTTTTATTCTATTATTCACAAACAATTTCAACCCATTTCAACTCATCTCTAAATTCAGTCTAAGTGTTCTTCAGGCCAAGCACCCTGTTTTTTTCCCCACCTTGATTGGCCCATAAAAGAGGGGAAGTGAAATTATGGTCTCTTTCAATTAACAATTACTAAAAATTACGAGTTTATACACATATATGATATATACATTGGGTAGGTACTTCACGTACGTGTAGAGTACCATTATTCTATTTCTTCCTCTTACATGATAAGCCAGCAGCTGTATCTATATATTCCCGATGTTTGATCAGGTACGTACCTATATATTTAAATTGCAAAATTAACACTCTAATTACGTTCTTAATATATCATCATGTCAAAGTAGTGCCAGTACTTTCTCACGTACGTAGGATCGATTACCTTATTTGGGAGGGTAGGCGGTCATGGGTACTGTACGTGCTGTAAAACTAGACCTTAATTATGATCCAAGCTATACATCGCAAAACTAGTATTAATTAATTATTTATAATTATCCATGCACCCTGTAATGATTCTTATCTTGTTTTCTTCTTCTTGTTGTAAATTAGTTTACAGGAAGATATATATAATTCAAGATATCTGCTCCTTGTTCCGAGTTTTAACATAAAATTTATAAGCGGTCAGGTTGAATCTGTTGCATGCGCCCTACGTGTTAGGTTTGGATAGACATGGTCAGGGGATCGAGGCCATATGACACCAGAGTACATTAATGGCTAGCTATTGCTTTATGCATGCATTAAAGTGATTGTTAGGAATCATTTTCCCTATATTAGTTGTCCTCTGTGAAGCCATTAAAGTTCTTGCCAGATAATATCTGCATAATTAGGAAGGAATACCTCAGATATAATCTGTTTTCTTTTCCAAAATCTTCACCTCTAAGCATTATATTTTATCTTGCCGGAGTCATCTTTCAGGATCTTCGAGAGGGATGGAGATCACGCAGAGGAATTTAAGCTTTGCTGTGGAATCAGGGCACGCGACCTCTAAGTTTGATGATGATGGCCGCGTAAAACGAACTGGTATTTCTTTTATTTTTCAATCAGCACACAGACATCTTCACGACTTCATGTTTATTGGGGCTTCGCTTCATTTCCTTTTTGCATGGTTTCAATTTTTGAAGGAACCGTGGCGAGTGCAAGTGCACATATCATAACAGCCGTTATTGGGTCTGGAGTACTGTCTCTGGCATGGGCAATGGCTCAGCTGGGTTGGATTGCAGGGATTGCTGCTATGCTTATTTTCTCTCTCATCACTCTGTTTACTTCTAGTCTACTTGCTGACAGTTATCGGTCTCCTGACCCTGTTACTGGGAGAAGAAACTACAGTTACATTGAGGCTGTAAAGAATAACTTAGGTAAGAAAAAGACTGCATGCACACTTTTGTTGTTATTGTTGCTGCTGACCCAAAACATTAGTTTGTTGATGCTATACGACTCATTTGACTATGAGAGATCTTCTGGTACAGGTGCCTTTTGTGTTCAAAGTTAATTATATAGCTAGGCAATCTGCAACTGGGTCTCATACTCTCTCTCTCTCTCTCCACAGGAGGAATTAAGTACAAGCTTTGTGGGGTAGCTCAATATACGAATCTTGTAGGAATAACTATTGGATACACCATCACTTCTGCTATTAGCATGGCGTAAGAGCTATCCACCAAAATCTCATCATATCTGTGTGCTTGTAATAATTTATTCATACGGTTCACAAGTGAGATCTATTATTTATGCTAAGCCTATCGAAAGATCGATATACTTTTCACCATAAATGGCTTAATTCCCTTCATTTATGTGCACATAATTCATGTATTCTTAAATGTTCTGTGCGCATCTGTAAGAAGATTGCATGTATATTATGACTGTTGATTTCGTTTTTCTTAACCAGGGCCGTCAAAAGATCGCACTGCCTTCACAAGAATGGCCATGACGCAGGATGTCACACATCAAACAATCCCTACATGATCATTTTTGGGGTCATTCAGATTGTTATAAGCCAAATACCTAATTTTCAAGACCTTGCAGGGCTCTCCTACGTCGCAGCTGTAATGTCTTTCTCCTACGCTTGCATAGGCATCGGTCTCTCGATAGCACGAATAGCAGGTCCAGCAACACTGCAAATTTATAACTGATAAATACATTTGAGAAGTACCAACCATTGGGGGTTGGGGTTGGGGGAGGGGAATTTCATTGGCATGCATGACAGATTTTGATGGCCTTCCATTGAATGTAGTGGTTAATTAGTGAGGTATGATTTTTGTTGGTTTCAAGTGTTTTCGTCTTTTCGATTTTGCAGATGGGAAAGCTGGGAAGACAAGCATCATAGGTGTAAGTGCAGGAGTAGATGTGACAATTTCACAGAAGGTGTGGAACTGTTTACAGGCCATTGGAAACATTGCCTTTGCCTATTCGTACTCGAACATCCTCATTGAGATACAGGCAAGCTCTATCACGATCTCTAAGTACAGTTGTGTAATCTTCTTCCACTCCTTTCAAGAGTACTTATAATCAATTGGATAATACATCACAAAATATTTTCTTCCAAAATAATGTTGACTGAAGTTTCAATAAATTGCAGGATACACTAAAATCAAGCCCACCAGAGAACCTGGTGATGAAGAGAGCTGCCGCCATTGGAGTGTTAGTTACCACTTGCTTTTACTTCCTGTGTGGAGTTCTGGGCTATGCAGCGTTTGGAAACCGAGCGCCTGGCAATTTTTTAACAGGATTTGGTTTTTATGAACCTTATTGGCTTATTGACATTGCTAACATTTGCATTATTATCCATCTTGTGGGAGCTTACCAGGTAATCATTATTTTAAAAAATATTATATATATAGCCTAGAGCAAGAAGTGGGTTTTGCATGTGTATGACAAATGTTAGGTTTACAAAGAGATATTCCAAAAGTAAAGCAGATCTTAGCATTTCTCTTTGTAAACCTTGCACATCTACTTGTATAGAGTTGGTCTAAACCCAATACTGGGATGTTCATCGACTAGTTGTATATGTCACTAGATGTGAAATTATGCTGCTGCTTTCTTTGCGAGTAAACTCAAATTATATATGCGTGTGTAGGTTTTCAGCCAGCCATTACACCAAAATGCGGAAAAGTGGTTTATCAGCAGGTGTGGAACAGGTCATTTCATAGTACAAGAACATCAGATCGTCATTCCGTTTGTGGGTATTTACAACGTGAGTTTCCTCCGATTGATCTGGAGAACAACGTATGTTATATGCACGTCTGTGATCGCAATGATGTTTCCAGTCTTCAACAGTGTTTTGGGATTGATTGGAGCCGCTGCATTCTGGCCAATGACTGTATATCTACCAATAGAGATGCACATTTCCCAGGCTAAAATTCGCAGTTTTTCTCTTCTCTGGATTTGGCTAAAGATATTGTGCTGGGCTTGCTTGATTGTATCACTCGTTGCTGGTGCCGCATGCATTCAAGGCATTATTTCGGAGCTTAAACACTACCAGCCTTTCAAGTCTGTTTCTTAACGTATCTTCTGAAGCAACTTTTGCGAACCCTTGTTTGAATTAATTATCTATGTTATCGCATGTTGGGTTTGAGAGATGCGTGTAATGGGTCATCTTACTAGCTATTATCCCTTGAAATTATCAGTAGTACTGGGATTTGCTCTAATAATTAATGTGAGTGGGAGTTCTGCATACAACTCAGCTACCATGGTTGTTAAACCCCAAATAGTAGACCAATATCTATGATAATATTCAACTTCTAGTTTTCTACTTTTGTGGTGAATAACCTTCCTATAACAAAAAAACGAACGTAAAACACAATCCCATCTGATCAACAGCACTTCAAAAACCAGTTTGCCAGGCAAAAATAGAAGCTTGCGGAAAAAGATGTCAAAAGAGAATTGTACCTCGTGAGATTCTGGGCTAAAACCATTCAACTCATAGGTCTGTGATATAAGATAACATGACAATAATATCTAGATAATGGGACTTTAACATAAATTGATGTGGAAAGTTCTATACTAATGTTAGGATTTATACAAGCAAAGAATGAACGAGAGCAAATAGATAAGCCACAGAAACATGAAATTAATTGAGTATGTACTAAGGAGGTGTATGTGAAAATACTGCCCTTTTAATTTACACGTGGGGCATTCTGTGAAATCCTTTCTTCTTCTAGAAGTGCAAATGGATCGATATATTGGGGTGGCGAGATAGGTGTCTTGCTTGCATCATGGACAAAAGTTGGTCCAAAGTACTGCCAAAGAAAAAGAGGAAGAAACTCAAATTTAGCTTCCATCAAATGTCCAGCATTGCGATGCAATAAGATAATGAAATGACTCAAATCTTTCTCATACTCCGCCTTATGTGTCCATTACAAGCAGAACGATTCAACAAATATAAATAAGATATAAGGAAGTGTAGAAGACTAAGTCCAACAAGTCACAAACGGCAATAAGAACATTATTATCAGGTGATTGTTCAAGTCAATATTCATGGGTACAGAGAGTCCAATACTTTTTCGAGCAGTTGCCAATCTAATTTTAAATTTTGTTTGACAATTTGTCTGTGCTTCCTTCAAATATTGTACAAGTTTGACATCATTCAGTAAAGGAAAGGCACATGCATCATCAGAGATACAATAAGTTCAATTTCTTTAAAATCGTTATGCCAAAGTTAGGTTCCCATTGGTAATGAACGAAACTAATTTGCCTTTGCCAATTCAAGAATATATTGGTCACTAAATATCTAGAAGATCATTCAACAGTTTGATATTTGGTCCGCATTTGACTTCTTAGTGGAAATTTGAAGCTAAAGTGAGAATCCTCCAAAACAAAAGAAACATGAGAAGACTTTTTTTTATAAGTGTAAGTATAAAAGAAACAAGACAACATACTATCCGACTTAGAATGTTAATGAAAACTGGGTCCAGGGATCTTGTGGTTCTATTATAATAAAGTTGATTTCATAACAGAACTTCCTAAATGAAGTTAACATAATTGAACATTTCAAAAATATTAGACATTAACCAATAAAGCTAAACAAAACTAGAAATGTTTAAAATTGATCCATAAACATTGTCTAGCAGATGGAAACAACATAAGAACAATTACAGATCAAAGGTGAAGAGAGAGAGAGAGAGAGCTTACAAAGTAGAGAGCCAAAAAGAATGTGACAGTTATAAGGATCAACGGCCAAAATCCAAAGAAGAAGGTCCCTCCAATTGTTAACAAAAGTTTAGCCCGAGGAATTAACCCCTGAAACAATGTATATATAAGTCAGTTGTTGTGTACAATGTGCCAATGTCACAACCACAAAGCAGAGAGGAAGCTTAAGAAACAAGTTCACTCTGATAAATTTCATGACATAACACTATCATTATATTTGATTTCCTGGAAAGAGAAAAAAATTATCAACTAATTCCTAACCATCTCAAAAAATGTTATCAACCTGCCCCCATTTTCTTATATTAGATTAGCCTCGTCTTCATGGGCAACTAACATATTACAAGGAACGGCATGCAAAAGGAAAATCATGAATCAATTACAAGTTCCATATTTGACATAAAAGACCAATACAAGAACCTTTGGATAACTTCTATGCAGATTAACCAAAAGGTTTTGACAATTGTATGGTGGACATTGATTACAAAGAACCTCTTGCTCTGCCAAAGTTACACAAGATTAGATAAACTCAGTTCAAGAAGATCTATCACTCTAAAATTGTGTACTAATTGCTACTCGGAATTATGTTTCATGTTTCCCCTTTTCCTCTTTTTTTTTTTAATTTTTTTTTTATTTTTTGGGTAACTTCAGCTTCATTGAAGAAAGAGTACCCAAGTACATTTTTAAGGGGGCATACCCCCGTATAATGCCATACAAAGTGTCACTATAAATACTGTAGACGTTTTCATAACCAACCACACGAGATAAACACAAGCAACAACAGCTCCAAGGCACATCTGCTTCAAACACAACAAGACCAACGCAAAACTGCAACAGACACCACCCGGATAGCTGTTACAGACACAAGATATAACAAAGCACAACAAAACAGAACTGAGCAACCAGAAACCAGTTCAGCAACGCACAAAGCAGGATTAGGAACTTCTTCCTCTTGTCTCCATTAGAGAATATTTGCTTTTTGTCTCTGAAAAAGGATATTTTCCACTGACCTAAGACCACTCCTGAATCTTTGAGGTAAATTGATTTTACTATACACTATGCTGCAAAAGTTCAACAGAATAAAGCATTGAAAGCATATGAAACAGACACTGGTTCCAAGCCTCAGAACCAGTGTCTGGACATATTGATTCAAGACAATGCCAATGAAAACTTTGAGGTAAGACTATTAAATCAAAATAACAAGGAAAAATCTGGACCTCAAGTCCTTCACTGTTCAACGCCATGGAGCGCTCTCTTTGATTAGATAGGCTTTTCTCAAGCTCAGTTGAGACTGCCTTTCTATTCGAAAATCCTCTATCTTCTTCCTTCAAATTTGTTTCGTTATCCAGTCCATAGTTGCTCCTTTTTGTTTCTTCAAGCAATGAAGTTGGAGTCATGCCCCTCTTCCTCAGTTCCTTCATAAATAATGACTCAGGGGGTTCTTCACCTGAAAAATATTGGTATGTGAGACACCAAAAGTGAAATCATCATTAAGGAGTATTGTACTGCATTACCAAGGAGTCAGCAGGAATTTTATTTTATTTTTGATAATTAAGTCAGCAGCAAAAAAATTGCAAATGAATTCCTCGCAAGGGTCAAATAGAACATCCAACGAAGCTACAAAATAATCGAACATCTTCAAAAAGCAAGGTTGTGAAAGACATTTCTGAAACTAACCCCAAGGTGTTTGTAATATGTATATATGCCATCAAGCTATGAGATTGAGGGGTAAGTTGGTTCACAGTCCATAACATCTTCACCATCCAGAGTAACAATGATGAAGAACAGTGGTGGGGCCCGTATTTACTACAGTGAGATCTTAGAGCATCCTCATTGACTTGGCCAAATGAGAAGGTTGGCTAAAATTTGCATAATTGATGTCAAAAAATTAATAATAGTTTATTATTATATAGAGAGTGAATGGATAATCCAATGTGAGGATTGAATTTAAATGGAATAGGTAAATGTAAAAAAGTGTGATATTGGCTAAATTTTGAAGATGGATTTGGTTAAGCCAATGAGGATGCTCTTAGTGTGTTAGGGTACTCCAATATAAAATCATCAATAAACACTAAACACACGCGCTCGCAAAGAGAGAGAGAGAGCTTTGATGAATAGTTTTGCACTCATAGAGGCATTCCCGGCACAATCAGTTATTAAGACCTGGTTTGATTACCATTACAACTTTCTCAAACTACCACACAAAATATAATAAACAGTTTAGCTTTTTCAAATCTCAAAAAAAAAAAAAAAAAATTTGAAAAATTATACTCTAACAATATTTTATTCAACTTTCAACTAAGACATCTCATCTCATCTCGGTGTCTAGTGTTTATTGCTGATTTTATATTGAGATCCTAAATTCCACATTAGGATAGTTTTCATAATTAAGCAAAAAATTAAAAAAAAAAAATCCTAACTTGGTAATCAGCACGGCACCATTTCACAGTTTCGAACATACGGACCAAAATAAAGCCCTCTTGACCTGAGAACAACGCAGTAGAATAACCCACTCAGTTACGTCAATCAAAAGAACAAGACACAAATTAACAGAAGTTCTACCTCTCTCTTGTGATTTACTAAACATGAATTGGTCCGAGATGTCTAGCCCAACGTATTTACCCAAAATTCTTCCACTTTTATTAAGAGATTAAATAAAGTCTTTCGCTTTCTGTCAACAACAGTACGCAAAATCAAAGCTCTCATACAGAAAAAATAGTAGTACGCTTAATTTCTACAATCTTTTGGGGACTAGAAAGAAATTAGAGGTCCGTACTTACAATTTTCCATACTCGACCCCAGAAAATTAAAAAATTAACAAAGGCACCGCTTTTACTGGACTTTAAACCGAGTTTTAAATAAAAATAACCTAAAATATGAGCTCTTGGAAATTCCATGTTTCCTTCACTAAGTTTTCTCAGCAACCAAACAGAGAGTTACTTTCTTTTCCTACCCTAATAAAAACAAGTGTCAATAAAACAAAACTTGAAAATAAAGACGGAGAAAGAAATAAGAAAGAAGAAGAATGGACTGAGTAGGAGAAGCTTGCCGTTGCTTTGGTTGTCGCTGTCTCGAGATTCACAACAGACCCTAAAACCTTTGGTCGTATAGTACGTGGAGCTCCTACACCAACCAAACCTCAGAAACCTTTTCCTGGAATCCGATTCCGAGCTCGATTTTCCTGGGAAGTTTGGCAGGGGAATTGAAACCGGAGTGAAAGCGGATTTCAAAATTTGTAGAGAGGCCATTTGGTAACTTTGGAGCAAGCAGGAGAAGAGGTTCTAGAGCGATTTCATTACCAGAGTTCAAAAAACAGAAAATAAATAAAGGAACTGGTTTTGAGACTGAAGAAGGAGGAGGCGGGGAAGGGGCGTATTTTAGTGCGGGAGCGCTTCCTGTGGCTGACGTGCGCGGTGAGAAGGTACAGGCAGGTTTGTGGCTATAAGTTGCGGTTAGAATACGGACAAAAGGAAACTTGTTCTCGAGTCTTTCTCCGAGAATATGGTGTCGTTTGGATTCGAAGATGGGTTGAAATGATTTAAGATGATTTGAAATGAGTTTTGAATAGTAGTAAGATAAGTTGAGATGAGTTGAGATGATTTATGAATAGTAATGAGATGAATTAAAATAATTTATAAATTGTTGTAATTTATTTATGAATTGATATGGTTTTAACTTTATATTAAATGTTATTTATAAATTATTGATAAAGAAGTATTAATAAATTATTAATTACCCAGGTACTTATTTTTTTTTAATGAAGTGAATAATAAAAATTTTATTGTTACAATAGTCTTTTCTAATGAAAATACAACAAAATTTCGATAATCAAGTTAATCATTTATTCAAAAATCCCAATTGTAATTGTTTGCAAAAAAACGTTAAATAATATTAATATATTATAAAATAATTTTTTCAAATAGCTATGCTTAAGTTCATTTCCCATATTCACCGTAGTAATGGGAAATTTTCCCTACCTCTAATTTTCAATTATAGTCAATGATAATCAATTAAGAAAATAACATTATTAAATTATAAAATCAATCCTTGTAAATTTGTGTACGATAAAATTTACATATCGACTAATTATTTATGAAACTAAATTTACGTATATAGCTTATAATAGTAGCAACTATATTTCTAAATAAATTTGCTACAAACTTCCCTATCTATATAAATTATTGCTTATATATTGCCAGACCAAAATAAAATTTGCAATACATTTGAATCTCTAACTACACCCTTATATAGTCTCAATAATGTCAATATTTATCAATATAAGTCAATGACCACTCCTAGCTTCCCACATACTTTGGGCAATGTCATCCCTAATTGCAGCCATAGCTCGGGCTGATTCGACAGTCATGTCAGGATGATTTCCTGAAACAGCGGCGTCGCTATATGCATGACCGCTTGGACTGAGCTCCATATCTCTCCACTCCTCAAACAACCAGTCATTCAGGCTCATCATTCTAATAAAATTGTGTAACGTACAACATGCAATGATCAGATCCCCTTGCCTCCCAACTTTATAACCAGGCATGAGTCTTAAAATTCTAAATCGTGATTTCAAGACCCCAAATGTACGTTCTATTACGTTACGAATACATGAATGACGATGATTAAAATAATCTTTATACCCCATAAATCCCCGCTGACCCTAACGGTCACTTCTATGATATCTCTCTCTAGGGTAAGGGGGCATAAATCCTCGAGTACATGGATACGCTGAATCGACTAGATAATAATGACCTGTCAACCATTAATATTATGAGATAATCAGGCCCCAAGCAACGAATCCTGAGCTTTTTAAAAACAACAGATATAAAGACCCAATATAATCAGACAAAAATAATTGTGGCCTTCGAACTGATTTACCATCGAGAGGCATTGGAAATGCGTTGCGGCCCTGAGACAATGCATCGATGAATACACGTGCATCATGCGAGCTCCCCTCCCAACTAGTGTACAGGAATGTGAATTTCATGTCCAAGTCACATACACACAATACGTTTTGGGAAACTTTGCCATGCCGGTTGCGATATGCCTCACGCACCTCTGCAGGTACAACAGCGTCGATCATGGTCCCATCAATTGCACCAATGCATCCCTGCGAACGAGTAAGCGGACATGATACATACGAATACATACGGTTTAAGTAATTTACAAAACAATTATCCAATATGTACATAATTATATTTTATTATCTACCATAAACAACTTATCTCAAACCAAGGATAATTTCTCGGATTGGCTGCGATTGTTGGGTGCACCCCGGATGTGTGAGTTGGGTAAATAAGATGTGTCCCTAGCCTACACAGGGCCTTCATAACGTTCCTCACATGGGCATTAACAGTTTCTGTTGAATGTTGAAAGCGCTGCCCCACAATCCGTTGTTCGTCTCCAGCTGCCACTACCGATGTGAACATGCCGGTGGATTCGAGTTCTTGAGGTTGGGTGTTTGGTGGTTTTCGGAATTGTGGCCTTCATTAGTGAGGGGGACACAATCAATTTGTAATGTAAAATCCCACGGAAACAGACCCCTAAATCTACACTGTTTGATGCGAATCTATCATGAAAACCCTAGACAAAGGGTCGCAGCGTTTGGGTCAGGGGCAGGGGAATCTCTATAATGGAAGGGGGACGTGATTGGGTACGGTGTACAGGAATGGAAGAGCAACTGATTCTCGGTTGCTTGGACTGAGATGTGTACGGGCTGACCTCCTTGGGTTGCCTCTGTTCTAAGAAAATTTCGTTATCGCCTCAGTGAGTCGCATTCGGTCTGGCGTTGATGATGGCAAGGAGTATGACTACGAAGCGTTGAGACGAGCTCTGCGCGGAGCCATAGCTGAGCCTGAGGAGCTTCGGTGAGGGCGATTCGTGTCTTGCACCAGGAGTCTGCGTGAACCGAATGGGTGAAGGGTGGGTGGGAGGGCCTTGAAGAGCCATTACTCGCCCTCTGTCTTGCCCAGTCAAAAGGCATAAAGCAACGGTCATAAAAGGTTGGGCACGTCCCCTTTGTCTTATGCGAAAGTTTCTTGACATGAGACGGGTTGGACAGACAACTTGGACCGTACGAAATCATCTTCAGATATTTGAAATCATCCTTATATATTCGAAGTCACCTTTGAATCCAAACAGCGCCTAACACTACTCTTACCGATATCAATAATTTTTATCGATAATTTTTAGTAATTAAATAAATATTTCTTAATAATATTATAAATTTTTTATTTTTTAAAAATATTAAAAAATTATATAAAAAAATATAAAAAAAAAAATCAAAAAACTATTAACGATAGCTCTCAACAATAGTTGGGAGCAGTGGCTCTAGTGCCACTCTTCTCCCCATTTTTAAATAGAAAAATATTAATTTACCTTTTGACATTTCATGTATTTTATCATTATTTTTATTTAATAATTAAATAAATAAATATTATTATATTGATATATTTTTATATTTTTGAAAAATATTTTAAAATGATAAAAATATAAAAAATAAATAAACTAATTTGACCTAACTGTCAAATAGAGCAGTGCTACTCAGACTACACTGCTCTTTCAAATAAATAATAAAATTTAAACATCACTTAAAAATAAATAATAAATAAACTAAATTATTGGAAAAAATCACAACACAACTATGTTATAATAATTAAAATCTCACTTATTCCATTGGTTCCTCTTCATTGTTTTAAATTAAACATATGAATAATTCATGAAAGTTTCAACACAATTTAAAAATAAAATAAAATAAAAGAAACTGGGGTTCTATTTCTAAGGTAGTGGTGGCACCAGGCAGTAGTAGCCTCAAATTCCTAGAGTTGTGTGTTAACTGAGAAATTTTAAAAGTAATTAGGAAGAGGCTATTTATTAGGTCCCCACAAGAAGGTTGGTTTATGGATGAAACGAGACATAGCCCCAGTTTCAATATACAAACAGTTTTATCTTATTTCAAATTATTATTATAAATTTTACAATTTTTTATAGAAAATATAAAAATAATATAATTTTTTTAAATTTTAAAATAATAATAATATTAAAAAATAATATTTTATTTAACTTTTAATTTTTATCTAAAACTATCCCTTCTCATTTTACTATTTAAACGGCTAGTGTTATATATATATTGACCTTTAACATGTCATCATCTTTTAAATTATTTTAAATTTATAATTACTTAACACAAAGACAATTAAATATAACTCGACGAACAAAAAAATATATATTTGCTTAAAAAATTATATATGAATAAAAGCAGAAAAAATATCACAGACAAAGAGGACAAAATGTCTAATTTTTTAAATTTCATAACCTTTCAAATGAATAGGCGGTGTGATTCAACAAGACTAAAGTTATTGTTTAATAAACCTCGCACGTGCACGCGCGCATATTATATATATATATATATAGAACAATTATTTATATCAGCCTGTAGCCACAGCATACTTAACAGTTTAAAAAAAAAAAAACATCATGTGAAGTGTGTTGTGGCTACTGACTGATGTATAGCTATTCTCGTATAGATAATACATTGTGGTTTTGTAACTTTTGTTTTACAAAAATATGAAGTCTGCACTACGTCAACCCCAAAATTAGCACGTAAACAATGCTGTTTTTTAGTACTGAATTGAGGTTTTGGACTTGCGTATACGATGGGAAGATAGCAATCATAAATTATCAAGCTGGACCTACCACCATTGAAGTCCACACGTAGAGAATACACACACGCGCGCACGTATATATAAGTACCAATTTGGCAACATCTGGTTGGACTACAGCCTGAAAACTTGGACTATTTTTTAGGCAGAGAACAAGCAATTACAACAAATTACATACTCCAGGTAGATGTATATAGTTCCGTACAAGTTACAACCAAACAGGGGACAACAATTTTAACTAAAACTTGTGTGTTATGAACATTGAATACAAATAAAACCAAAACTACACAATCTGCACAAATACTCAGTCCTGAAGGATGATAATCCGAGTAATTGAGCTACCCTAGGCTTTAGTTACGCAGCATATCATGGAAAGATTTGAGTCCCTAAGTGATGGTCTTGACCTGGATTGATTGGAAAGCCATTGGGGTTGCACGGGTTGGAGGGACGTCTGAGACCACCAAAACAGCATCTCTCTCTTTCAGCATCCCTCCTGATTTTATTAGATCAATGGTTTCTGTGATGTTAGCTTCCATGTCAGCCGAGAAATCAACAAGGAGCGGAATTACTCCCCACTGCAGATTCAGAGCCATACGGGTGCTATCATCATTCGTGAATGCAAATATGGGAGGGTTTGGACGGTTGCGTGACAGGAGTGATGCCATGTGTCCATGCTTTGTGTACACAAAGATTGCATCCACACCAAGTTTGTTAGCTACAGACACAGCACATAGTTGTAGTTCACTGGTTAATGAAACATAAAAACTAAAACATTTAATTCTCACACGCCAAGTACTTGGCGTGTGCAATAAATTTGGGATCTAGTCTTCTTACTAGCATTTTACTAACTCCTTGATAATAAACAACACAACAAGAAGAGCTAACAGCTACAATTTAGGTAGTTTCGGAATTGGGGATGGTAGAATCAGACGGGGGCTGTGAAATTACCCATTTCTGCAGCACATTTGCATATCTGCTCGGCAATTCGATCAGGCAATGATACTCCAAGTTGATAATGAAGGAGACGACTTTGTTGATTTTCCACACGACCCCATGATTCCATTCGACTGCTGGTCATCTGCAGGACAGAAAGAGCCTTCTGTCCATATAAACCAATAGCTGACTCACCGGACAACATCAGTGCATCAGCATACTGCCTAACTGCTTCAGAAACATCTGCAACCTGATGGAACCGAACCATAGAATCAATAATACAATGTTCAAGAAGTCCCTACTGTTTAACACATTATTCCTCAAGCACACTCCCCTTTCTTCCATACAGAATTCCTCATAACCAAAATAATAACAGCAGTGGTAGTAGTACTTATTGTACTTGTAGGATAGTACCTCAGCGCGTGTTGGGGTGGGATATTCAACCATGGACCCGAGAAGTTGAGAAGCTACAATTACTGGCTTGTTTAGTTGCCTGCAAAGATGAACTATTTCTTCTTGCACGATAGGAATCTGTTTAAGTGGAATCTCAACTCCAAGGTCACCCCGAGCTACCATGATTCCATCTGAGGCCTCTATTATTTCTTCCAATTTCTGTAGAGACTCCAAGCTCTCTATCTTTGCCACTACCTTCGTGGATCTGTGAATGAGAACTATTCAGTTCTTTCAGGCGAACTCGAAGAAAAAGTGATAATGAATAAAAAGCAAGCATATTTATTCCTAGCAAAAACAATAAGCTTGATTAAAATATGCATTCCAACTTTTAGCAGAAAATTAAAAGGGTGATCTAGTGAACCTAAACATCACAAGTCAAAAGTGTTAACTAGGATTGGTAACAATTAGTTTTTTTTAGCATATTGAGGGGGGGAAATTGGATAAAGTTTCTTTCCATGCTGGTGATCCATCACCATACTGTGGGCAAGTGGCGCTAAGTTCAATCACAGGGAAGAGATACTGCCTCACATCACATAATTTCAGAAGAAACTATCATTGATGAAATTTCAAGTTGTCAATTAGTGGTGATAGGTCAAAGAATTTAAGAAGAATCAATTATGTTGTTCAAGAGGAGGAAAAAAAGCTGTCAATATGTAGAACTCAGCCAAAAAAAAGATTAAAATTGAATTTGTGACAGTGTACTTCCTTACGCAGATGATTTGGTGGAGAGGTAGTTCTTAAGATGTCTGACAGAACCAGAATCATTTACAAAAGACATGGCAATGAAATCGACACCTTCAGAAACTCCAAATTCAATGTCAGCCCAATCCTGTGGATCAGACAATATAAATTATGAATTTATGACGATGAAAATATATTCTATAGTTCTGGGTTTCGTAGCATCATCTGAAGACAGATTGAGGCATCTAATCAGTGATTCTGTTCAAAATTGTTTCAAACACTTTTCATGTTTTCACGACCAGTAAACAAGTCGGCAAAAAGAGGGAAGAGAAGATGATTTCAGGCACATTGATGCTTTAATCAGGGAGCTGGTATAGAGCAAATGCTGCAGAAATGACAAAGAAACTTCACATTCACTAGTTACATGAACCAAAGCATGCCATTATGTTAAACTTATATGTCCATAAGTGGAAAAAAGAGAATCTAAAAGCCAAACAGGCTGGAATATATAATTCAAGAACAAAGCATGCGAAATCAACCTTAGTTGATAGAGTATGAAGCCCATAATTCCTCCCCACCAGCTTCTCATCTCTCCAAAAGCTCAATTTGGCTCGAGGTAGGAATAAACCAGGGTCAGTGCACTTACAACGTAAATCACTCCCAATCTTTTCTATTACTTCAAACCCTGCCATTCCACCATCAATAATAAGGTCATCTCCCACCTCGATACCTGCCCAGGTAGTAAATCATAGCCAAATTCATATCAGTAAAGTTAATTGAGATATATATATATATATATATATAATACAAAAGTATGTATGTATGTACGTATGTAAAAGATAGGCAGGTGGGCGGGGAAACTGATTCTTTATTCAATGAGTATTAATATGCTACTACCTTCAGAAAAACCTTCATAGTTAGCTTGAACAGTGAATGGACGCGAACCCTCAAACTTTCGTGCTGTAAACAGCCAGATTGAACCATCCTGATGATCCCATTAGAAGGTGAATCTATCAAAATTGCATCTTTCTTATGATAGATCAGCATTGTGAACAAAACATAAAAGGAGGCCGTACTCATATTTTTTCCCTAGTTAACACCTATGTCGAATTTTTTCTAGACACAGCCAAAACCAATTAGTGAGTTCAATACATTTACCTCTGCTTTGACAGAGGAAGGAGCTCCATGATCCACCACATGAATCTGACTACCTTCAGTATCAATCATGACCGAAACACAAAATCCTTTTTCCTCATTTAAGCTCTTAATCTTCCTAATCACATCTCGGTGCCACTCCCTCGCATTATGACACATATTAAGCCTAGCCACATTCATCCCTCCCAATGCCAACTTCTCCAAATCCTCCAAAGAGCAACACGCCGGTCCGATTGTGCACACGAGCTTCGTCTTCCTCATTCCCATAAACCCCTTCTCCCTCAACTCCCCCTCCGAAACCACATCAAACCCCAAAACTTCCCTTAAACCCTTGAAATCCCGCAAACCTTCCGATTCCTCCCCACTCACTCGCACCATTGCTCTTACTCCAATCCCAACCTTTCCCTTCATCTTCCCTCCATTGCAACAAAACCCACCACCAAAAAAGGAGGTTCCAAAGACCCAATTCTTTGATTCCAAACAAGGGATTTTCGTGATAATAGTACCACGCATAAGACTTAAATTCCGGACGACCGCCATGGACCGAAAACCAAAGGCTCTCAAATGAACTTCTTGAAGAGGATTGGACTTGACTTGCTGATAAAAATGTCAGAGGTCAAAGACTTACTTGTGATTGAAACAGTTTGACTAGTAGAGAAAACAGAGTTATCGATAAGATTCAGGCAGTTTTGGATCGAAAACCCCGCAGGAGTTTGGATGGTGGAGCTTCCAAGGCGACGTAGAGGGGTGCCGGGGATTTAGGACGGAGAATATTCCGTACAAAATAAATAAATAAAGGACATGGAAGAAACCGTAGTTTAGGGAGTGTTTGTACCAACAACGTACTAACTACTTAGGTTTTAGAGTATTGGTATTTACTTCAATAAAAATCTAGACAAATGTAAAATATAATAAATTTTATTAAAAGAAAAAGATATTAAATTAGTCAAATAGATAAATATAAAATTTTAAGCTATAATAAATATATAAATTTTTTTAAATTTAAAAGGTTATTGTTTATTCATTAAATATGTTTTTTATTTATTTTTAATCTTTAATAGTCTTTTTTATTTATATTTAATCTCTAACTGTCTTGTAATAATAATATAAGAATCAAATTAAATTATTAATTAATATATGATTAGTGTAATTATAAAAAATTAAAAAAATAAAATATTATTATTAAAAAAATAATATTATATTATTATTTTGATAAATTTAATAATTAATTTAATGTAAAATTATGGATAAAAAAATTTTAAATATATGAAAAATATATATTTTTATTAAAATTTAAAAATGAATTTAACGAGTCGAGTAACTTATGCGTTGAAAAGTTTGAAAGATTGGGGGGCAAGTGAAAGGGCGTTAGCGGGACTAGGACGAGTCAGTAAGCTGTCCCGATTTAACGGTCAACTAACCTTCCCGGGGTGGGGTTGGCTCTATTTTTTGTGGTGATACATGCAGTAGTCCACTTTCCTGCCTGCAGCATTTGGAAAGTGACACCAGTCACACTACTGCATATATAAGAGTACTCTCGTTGGATTAGTTAAATTAAAGTACATTTTTAATAAATGTAAAATGAATTTAACATTTAACTATTACATTCACATAAGTTTCTATATTGGAATAGTCATTTTTTCATTATATGACAATAAAATAATATAAAATGAATTTAACTTTGACTATTCACATCAAATCTCTAAATTGAATTATCCATTTATTCATTATATAGTAATGAATAATTAATAATTTTAAAATTTTTTTAATTTTTTTAATTATGAATTTATTTTATTTTATCATATTTTATTATTCATAATATTATATATTAATTAGTAATTATATTCTAATTATATTTTTTCAATTGGCATTTAAAATGGAGAGAGAAATAATTTATATTAAAAGGAGAGAGAAAGAAATAATATAAAAAAGATTTGATGAATGAATAGTGTGTTCCAAATTTGGAAATTAGTTTAGACTTTACTGTAGCTATATTCCAAATATTTGGAATATAGCTAATTCAATGTGAGAGATTTTATAACCTAATAGCTAAATTCTCATTGGATTTAGCTTTTAGCTAATCCAATGAGAATGCTCTAAGAGAAGAGAAATCCTACGTACAAATTTCTCTTTTTCCGCTTTCATTTTCCATTTTTTTTTAATAAAATATAAACTGGCGTGGCGGCTAGTTCCGCACCTATTTCGCACCGGCGGTTGCAGGTATAAAAAAGGAGTTTAAATAGATAAATTTTATGTAAATTTTTATAAAAAGATAAATCTCATTTTAAAAAATTATGAAAAAATTATTTTTTATTAATGAAATTTAATTTTTTATAAAAGATTTTTACGTTATTTGTCAATTTGAAACTTATATCTAACTCTTTATAAGTATAAATAGATAATTTTTACATAAATTTTTATAAAAAAAAATGAATTTTATTTTAAAAAGTATAAATAAATGGATCGGAGGAGAAGAAAATGCAATACCAGAGGCAAGTGGATCGGAGGAGAAGATACAAATTATATACTTCCCACGTGAAAATCTCAGATGTCCGACAGAGGGAGAAAATAAGTGGATTTTTTTTAATAGCATCCATGCGGTCCCTTTTAACAGAGAGAAAATAGAGATCAAGGCAAACATATCTCTGATCATTATAATTTATAAGTTAGTCTACGTACAATTTTTATTTAGAGACTGTTCATAGAAGTCGATATAATTATATTTAAAAATAAAATAAAATTACAATAATATCATTTTTAAAATGATAATTTTTCTTATTTTACTTTCATTAATCAATGAGTCTGCACATACAATCCCCTACTCAGAATTGTAAATAAAATTTCTCATAATTTGTTCTCAAATAAAATATATAAAATAATTTAATTTTTTTAAATAGAATTATATTAAAAAATTATACTATAATAATATTTTATTAGATTTTAAAATTTTCGTATTATCTTGTAACCAATTTTTCATATTAAATTTACGAGTTTTTTTAATTATATGTTATTGGTTTGGATAAGCTCTGACACGAACGATATTGTAGTTTAATTTGAGTGTTCCAAATTTGAAGGCTGTCATAAGCAGCTAGCAGGCGAATTATTATTTCAAATATTTTAGTAAGCAGTTTTATAACTTTAACGCAATTAGTATTAAAAAAATAATTTTTAAATCCTCTTTGAATTGTTAGTTGTCATGTGTTAGTAGAATGTCTATCGAGTTTTATTACTCATCATTTTCATATATTATATTTATTTTTAAATTTTCTAGTTTTATTGTTCATAAACTAATTTTAAAAAGAGCTTTGCTACACAACCTCCACCACACTCCACACTCCACACTTTTTTAAATTTTTTAAATTTTTAATATTTTTTTTAATATTTTTTTTGAGTTTATTCTTTTTAAATTATTTCAAATTTTTTATTCATTATTCATATAATAAATATTTAATAAAAGAAAAAAATAATAAAAATTAAAAATAATATGGAGTGTGGAGATTGTGTGAATAGTAGGAGGTTGAGTAGATTTTTTGTTTTAAAAATTTTTAAAAATTATAATGATAAAATGAGATGTGTTGAGAAGATCTCTCAATCCAAACAATCCCATTTTTACTATTCATGACTAAAATGTACCAGTTTCGCACGTATCTTTTATAAAAGAGTGGACACCACTAAAAAAAAAAAAAAAATGTGACAAATTTATTTTTTATTAATGAAATTCATTTTTTTATAAAAAACTTGCGAAAAACTTGTATTTAGAACTTGTCGGTAACATTACTCTTTTAACATATGTTTTACAATAGGGTTGTCTCCAAGAATGGGCTTTAATACAAGGCTTCAGCACTAGTTTTATACACTTTTAATAGGCCGAATTACTTCTAACAACTCAGCTAAATTGACCCACCTACAACTAATAAAAGACCAGCCCAATGAACTAAGCCTCACATCCAGTAGATTCACTACCATGATCTCTCTCTCTCTCTCTCTCTCTCTCTCAATGGAGTAGAGAGACAGAAAAAAAAAAAATGTAAAAACAATAATAATTAGGAATGTAACCGGTTCGGTCCAATCTGGTTTTGGATAAAATCTAGGACCGAACCGGTATGTACCGATTTTGTATTTTTTAAAACCGATTACGCACCGGTTACCCTCCTAAACCGATACTTTCAGTTTTACCGGTTTCTGGTCCGGTCCGATTTTTCAGTTTTTTTAAAATGTAAGTTTCACAATTTGTCATTAAAAATTTGTTTATAAAAAAAAAATTTAATTAAAAAAAAACTGTTTTATACTTTTATTAATATATCAGACTATATAATAGTATTAATATTAGACTATTGGTATAATTCTAAGTTATATATTAGTATTAGTTATAAACTTTTAGTGATTTAATATTAACATTTTATGTAATAATTTATAAATTATAATAAATTTATAAATTATTACATATATGAATATATATATTATATATAAAATTTCACATAAAAATTTATAATTATACATTATATATAAAACTTATATATATTAATATTTAATATATAAAAAATATTTTGTATAAAACTTATATATAAAAATATTATTTTTTATTTTTTTAATCAACCAGTCCGGTCCGGTTTAAAAAATTCCAAAACCGGAACCGGCTGGATTTTATATTTTAAAAATTAGTTCCGGGCTGAACCGGTTCAAAAGAAGTAAAATTGATCTGATTCAAACCGATTTTTCAATTTTTTAATTTGAATTTACAGCGCTAACAATAACACGTCACGGGCTCATGAATCAAATGCATTGCCTTCATTGTTATAATAAGGAGCATGATCGTGATTCGTGAGCCTTCAGTTCATTATAATAAAGCCACATAATGGCACCTGCATCTGCATGATTGGATGGATAAAGGAATTAAGTCCACTATATAATGCAATAAATACGTACCAAAGATTCAAAGAATATTAGAGATTTATATGGTCAGTATTAGGGGTGTACATTTAAGCCGCTTACCCGACCCGACCCGACCCGTAAATTCCGAATTACCCGACCCAAAACGAAACGGTTGCGGAACGGAAGACACCCGTTTGATTTCCGAATTAAGTCGGCTAAATCGGTTAATACCCGATAACCGAACGATGCCCTTTTTCTTCTATCAAAATTCAAAAACACGTTTTCTTCCACACGCTAGCCCTCTCGCACTCTGCCCTCTCACAGACGCTTCTCGCACTCTGCCCCTTCTCGCACTCAGCCTCAGCTCGCACTCAGCTCCTTCTCGCACTCAGCTCCTCAGCTCGCACTCAGCTCCTTCTCGTAGCCTTAGCTCGCACTCAGCTCCTCAGCTCGCACTCAGCTCCTTCTCGCAGCCTTAGCTCGCACTCAGCTCCTTCTCGCACTCAGCCTCTCGCACTTAGCCTTAG
This sequence comes from Juglans regia, assembly GCF_001411555.2. Classification (NCBI taxonomy): domain Eukaryota; kingdom Viridiplantae; phylum Streptophyta; class Magnoliopsida; order Fagales; family Juglandaceae; genus Juglans; species Juglans regia. Next base: position 1,924,267 of record NC_049913.1, read on the forward strand.
CTCGCACTCAGCTCCTCAGCTCGCACTCAGCTCCTTCTCGCACTCAGCCTCTTGCTGTCTCAGCCCTCTAAGTTCTCACTCTCGGTGTCTCGATCTCTCTCTCGGACAGAAGGTATGAATGATTTGAACCCTAGGGTTCTTGAGTTTGGGTTTATTTTGCTTTTTGAACTTTTGGGTATTATGGGTTTCCGATTTATCTATTTTAGTTTTTGGTCTCTTTAGTTTGAATTAGTTCTTGATACGCACTTTGGATGTTGTTGAGTTTGTTGGTTACCCATAATAGAATTACCCATAATAGAATCATGAGCATTTGTTTTTGGGTAAGTAGAAATCATGAAAACCTATACATGACGGGCTCTCAACTTAAGAGAATAAGGTGTGAGTAGGTAACTGTGTTTATCAAACCCACAATGCATGAAAAAATCTCAAACCCAACCCTAAAATATTTTTCACTTAGGAAGATTTTTAGCAGGGCACGTATGGCCCCCTAAATATTACAATTGATTACGGCCGTATAAATTATTGTATTGTGGGATATAAAGTGAAATTGAGGAAGATTTGATGTATGGCCGTATTATAATCTTATGTTGTTGCATTGTGTGGGATATTATTGATCATCATGATAAGATAAGCTTCAGCTGATCTTTTTTCTCTTAAGTATAGACCAGACTTTAATTTATAGAATTTTTCCTGACATGATTAGTTTGGTGAATGATGATTTAATATCATCATGCAGGAATGGGTTTAGAATTTTAAGCTTATAAGATTAGGCAAACCAATATACTGGCCTTGCTTTGGCTGGCTTAGTTTAGCTTAAGCTGGGATGTTTTTGTGGTCTTTTTTCTTATCCCCGAAATATTTTATTGCGAATCAACTAAAAAAAAAATAGCCTTGTAGTGGACTGATGACTGGTGTATTTTGCTTTGAGGTAATAGAATTCCATTCTTACCATTGTAGTTTCTCCAATTTTTGTTATACTTGCCTTGGTAATAAACACATGATCACAAAGTTTCTGTTTCGTTTATTTAACCAGCTTTGGGAAAGGTTCAAGCCTATTAGAAGTTGTTCTGTGCTAGGCTAATTAAGGTGTTAGTGTTATAGTTTTTTATTGATACGCATTTTTTTCCTAATAGCTGAAGTGTTTGGTGGTTGATGGTAGTACAGTCTAGTCTGTGCGGTCCTTGGTTCAAAGTCTGGGTTAACCCTATTCCATTAATTTCTTCTGTCTGCATACTTCTGTTAAAAAAGTGGATCTTATTTTGAAAAAGTATATATAAAAAAAAACTATTCTTTTTAATTGGGATTTACCTTTTTACAAAAGCATACGCGTATGAGAGATTTGTACTTGGCATTAGTAACGTATGGATTTTTTCCCCTAGGGAAATATGGATATGCTTGGTGAGGGGTTTAATGTTTGAAAATGTCCTTGACTTTGTGGGGGGTGAAACCTACATTGTCAATGCTATAAGCGTGGGCTTGCGGGTGATAGCAATCAAAGATGCTAGGCATGATTTGAAAGGATTTAGTCTATCTCCTGCTTGTTGACCCAGAAGTAGGCACAACTAAATGGATGTGCATGGCATCTATATCATCCTTTCTCTTTATGGAATATTCTGCAATATGGTTAGGCACAACTAAACGTGTATCATCTATACGTTTGAACATTTTTTGAAAAAAATGTAAAACTTAAATTCAAGCTCAATTCGATTATTTTCCAACTTCACAGATTTAGTGCGATTTCATGGTAGTTATGATTCTCAACCAAATTGATATTATGGTTGAACATTAATAATGGCAGTAGTATCTATCTATGGTCAAACGTATTAACAATTATTGTGTAAAAAAAGTTATTGGAATGAGACAAAAAAAACACAAGAAGTAATTATGTTTGAATGTTTAATTACTTTGTTCGAACATTAGATTTTTTTTTTAATATTGTCAGCAATCGAAAGGGTGGTTGCTCAAATACAATCTGTTTTATAACTTTTTCTATTTTATAACTAAATATATATTTTAAATTGCAGATATTTTTTGGTGTCATTAACTGAAGACTTTTACCATGTAAATATGTAATATATATTGATATATATTAATGATGTTTTATTTATCTCAAATTGCAGTTATAGAGTCTAGTGCTACTATGCCTTCGTCAGGGTCTGAATCAATCCATAGTGTAATTCATTTGGACAGCTCTCTCCCTACAACTACTCATTCTCATGTTCGCCCTCCTATCAAAAGATCTCGGGGTAGATCGAATGTATGGCTTCATTTTTCTAATATTGAGAATGAGGATCCCGATGACCAAAGAGCTGCATGCAATTATTGTGGTAAGACTTTATTATGTCATTCTAAAAAACAAGGTACTTCTTCTTTGAGATACCATATTGACACATGTAAGGCTTTTATTGAGACTGGGATTGGAAGGGATAACCCCCAATAAAAAACGACCGGACCTAGGAGGGATGGGGTGGATGGTACATCTAGTAGTCCTAGTTTTGGACTTGCCAAGTATAATGAGCAGAAAATAAGGTTGGTGGTAGCTAAGATGATAATTGTGGATGAGCTACCATTTAGATTTGTAGAAAAACAGGGATTTAAAGACTTTATGGCAGCAGTTGAGCCTAGATTTTCAATCCCCTCTCGCATTACTATTATGCGAGATTGTATGAAAATGTACTTGTCAGAAAAAAACAAGTTAAAGGACATATTCATGGCATCTAATTATAAGATTTGCATCACTACTGACATGTGGACATCAGTGCAAAATCTTAACTATATGTGCATAACATCTCATTTTATTGATGATGATTGGGTTTTGCATAAAAGAATTATAGGCTTTATGAAAGTTCCTAATCATAAAGGGACAACAATAGGAAGAGAGATCGAGTCATCTATACTTAGATGGGGCATAAAGAAGATATTTACAATCACAGTAGACAATGCATCCTCTAATACTACTGCCATTGATTATTTGAGAAAGATTACCAAAATTAGAGATTGTTTGGAACTAGACAATGACCTTATGCACATAAGATGTTGTGTACATATTTTGAATCTTATTGTCCATGATGGCTTGAAAGAAATTGATAGATCAATTGTAAAAATTTGAAATGCGGTGAAATATGTGAAGTCTTCCCCTGCAAGACTTGAAAATTTCAAGTCTTGCGCGGAGAGACAAAATATCTTCGGTGGTGCGCTTCTTTCTCTTGATGTTCCAACTAGGTGGAACTCAACATATTTGATGTTGAGTGCAGCTCTCAATTATTATGCGGCTTTTGAGGTAATGCAAGATGAAGACAATCAGTTTGGTCCGCATTTACGTGAGGTTGGAGAAGGACCACCAACTTTAGATGATTGGAAAATTGTCAAGATTTTTGTACAATTTTTGAAGATTTTTTATGATATTACCTTACGGGTTTCAGGCTCAACTTATGCAACTTCACATTTGTTCATTAGAGAAATAGCTTCAATCTATAACCATTTGATCAAATTTTCTATGGGTGATGATAATATGTTGAAAATTATGTCGAAGAGGATGATGTTGAAATATGACAAGTATTGGGGGGATTTTGAGAAAGTAAACAAAATCTTATTTATTGCGGCTATGCTTGATACGCGCGCCAAGTTGGAAGTTTTAGAGTTTTGGTTTACAGATTTTATTGGCCATGAGCGAGCGTCTGAACTTGTTACAAGGTTAAGGAGGATGATTGAACGGATGTATAAACAATATTCAAAATCCAATGTAGGTTCAAGTGTTGATGAGAGTCAAAGCAACACAACGTCTCATAATGCGGCGGATATTTATAGTAGGTATCGGCAGTATCAAGCATCAAAGGGTGTCATAGAGTCCAAATCAGAGTTGGATCGATATTTTATGGGGAGCCTTGAAGGATTGACACCCAACTTTGATATTTTAATGTGATGGAAGATGAATTCAATCAATTTTCCGATCCTTGCCAATATAGCTCGAGATGTGTTAGCTATTCTCATATCTACTGTTGCTTCCGAGTCAGCATTTAGCGTTGGAGGTCGTGTCTTAAATTCATTCCGTAGCTCATTGGCCCCTGCAACAGTTGAAGCTCTTATATGCACACAAAATTGGTTGATGGCTCCCTCCGTTAATTATGACTCCCAAGATGTAATGGAAGATGCGGAAAGTTACAAGTTAGATACTGGTAAGATTCATATTTGAAGAATATTTTCATATAATCATTTCGATTAATTAGATTTTTAACAAAATTTTTTTTTTCATGTAGAAATGATGATGAATATTTTGAATGAGGCCGATTGAAGATGACTTGAATTTTCCTTACTAACTCACGGTGATTATTAAAATTCCTTATTTGATTTTATGGAGGTGCGAATATAACTCAAAGATTGATTTTTTATTGGATTGTTCTTATAGGGGTTGCATGCACTTTTTACTGGAGGAAGATGATACTTGGGAGGCTTGGCTCAATGTTGATGCTTCTGGTTTTTCTAGTGTTATTGGTTTAGTTAGAAATGAAATTAAGTTGTGATAGCAGAGCCCACACACTAATGATAGCAGAGCACTTATGGAATTAGTGTTTGTTTTATGAGTAAGTCTTTTGGGTTCTGATTTTGAATGCCATTGTCTTTATGTCTGTGGTCTTGTTCTGCAATTTGTATCATATTCATTCTACAAATGTCTACTCGTTTAAAGTGCATTTTAATTTTATTTGTTGTAGTAAGGAAAATGTGGAGGTGCGAATATATCAGAATCCATATGCTTCATGTACATGGCTGGAAACCAAGAACCAAAAATCCAGAAGTTAAATTGTAGGATAAATGCTTGCCAAGCACTTGACCCAGAAAACAAAAATCTGTGTTCCAATGTTTTTTAATGTTTAAAAAAAAAAAAAATCGGGTAATCGGGTAACTTCCGAAAAAAATTCGGTTCGGTTAAACGGGTATCATGACCGGGTCGGTAATCGGGTTGTGCGATCGGGTCGGGTCGGAACAGTGACTTCGGGTCGGGTCGGGTTGAACAATCCTAGTCAGTATAAAAAAATAACATAAATCTGGAGAATCCAACGTCACTGCATGCATGCTTATGGGTTTTCAACTTTTCATAATTATCGGCAGTAAGATCGATTGATACGTCCGCGAAATTCCTCTACAGCACCAGATCATGCATATATGCTGCCTTGGGAAGATTATATTTCATATATGGAAAATGCTACATCTACCGTTCGCATTTCTCGTTTTTACTTCTCGCTTGACTTGAGTATACTACCATGGCATAATTTTTATTTTTTTTACTCACTTACTGTTTCGTCTTTCCTTCCAGAGTCATTTTGTTTTTCCTTCCCCCTCTATTTCGTCTTTTCGTCTTCCCATTTTCCTTTTTTTTTCCTATCCATTTCGTCTTCCCCTTCCAACCCACTGCATTTCATCTTCCTTTTTTTTTTTCCTGTCGTTTTTGCTTCCTTTTTTTTTCTTCCCATTTCGTCCTCCCCCTCCAACCAATTTCAGAGAACAAGTCCAAGTCTCTCCATGTTCCACCCATACACACAAAAGCTATAGAATAGTGATAGATGCCCTTGAGAGATATCGTCCCATAAATAAAAAATTCCTCCACTCCATTGTGGTCTGTTCTCAATAATTCGCTATTCACCTATTGCTACAAAAGAAGTTTTTCCAATGATTTAAATCTAATCTGATCTGGCTTTAGTCAAAATTAACGGTGCCTTCATTCATGTCGACCTCAAAAAACAATCTCAGGCTTTTTATTAGGTCCGTTAAGAACACCCGGCAGTTGCATAAATTTGATCAGAGGCGATGCTTTCGTAGCATCGCTAGTATCGAGACCCCTTCGGTCCGTCATTCTGTCGAGATTTTCCACGTTTTCCTATGGAGTTTGTTTAGTAACAGTCACACAGTTCAAATGAGGCGGTTTCTTGGTTGTGGTGACGATGATGAGGGCGGTGTCCTGTCGAAAGTTTACGAGGAGAGGATTGTCTTGGTGTAATTTGTCACAAACCATTATGTGGGAGTCATCCGTTCTCACGAGCTCTCATGTTATTATAACTGGCCCCCCCCCAAAAAAATTTTTTTTTTGAGTGATATAAATTTGAAGCTGCATACTAGCTTATTTCTTGGTAATTACATGTTACCATTTTCTGGCTCTGGCTGAGCTTGAGTTATCTGCATTTGGTTTAAAAAATTGTACTTTACCCACCAGAGGTCTAATTGTTATTTTTTAGTTCATTGGCTTAATATTTCAATGTGAACGTGTTATCGTGTGGGGGAAGGAGTTGTGCATAGTTTTAGTTGGGCTAAAATAGAAGTATTCGGCTTGTTGCAAGCACGGTTGAACGTGGGGCTTGGGCGTGTGCTGGTTTGGAGCTATGGGTTGCTTTACAGTGGAAAGGGAGAGGCTATGTCTGGGCAACGACGTTAGCTATTGGGATTGGGATTTCTTTACCCTCGATGACTAGCTTTGGGTTGGAGGGAAGACGAAATGGAAAGAAAAAAAAAAAAAAGGATAAATGGACTTTGGAGAGGGAAGGAAAAATGAAAAACTCCGGAGGAGGAAGACAAAATGGTAAGTGAGAAAAAAAAATTTTTGCATGCCATGTCAAGAAGAAAGCAAAAAGGAGAAATACAAACTGTAGTTGTAGCATTACCCTTCGTCTATATATATATATATCATGTATGTATATGTTTTATGGCCTAAACTTGGAAAAATCTACCTTACTTTAGTTGGGTTACGTGATCGGATCAACCACGACGACCAACATATTTGTCATACGTATCTTGTTTCTTTAAAAAAAATAAAAAAAATATTGACAACGCGTATTTACTCCCTTAATTAGGGAACAATATCGTTGGATAGCGTGCGTGCGTGTGTTGCAGTAAAGGGTGACCATAAATACTGACTAAATTCTGTCTTTTTCTTACTTTAAAGTCTATTTATTCTATGCGCATATTCTCTGCCTCTTTTTTATTGCTTGCTAATTAGGGCATATTCGTAGAGCCTGTGGCATTATGCTTTTATTACTTGAATGAGCTGTACGCTCAAGCTATCGAGAGAAACAAAAAAAAAAAGAAAACTAAAGATCCAGATGTGACTTTATATTTATTTGGAAGTCATCAATGCTTAATTACTTCCACAACTGGATCTTCCTTATTTATAATAAATTTGTCACCATCAAATTATTCAAATACATGATTTTTTATTTCTTATTTTTTTATAGTCTTATTTTAAAAAATTTTAACGATATTATTATTTTATAACTTATTTTTTTAAAATAAATTTAGAAAAAGTTGTCTCTATTGCTACTTACTTAGCTCAGCCCGCAATACAAATTTTAAGATTACATTTAGATGTTGAATTAAATTAAGTTTTTTATGAATAATAGTGAGTTGAGATTATAGAGTAAATTTTATAAAATTTATCTAAGATGAATTTAAATGTATATAAATGTTTAGATAAATTTATATATATTTATAAAAAGTTAAAATTTTTTTTGAGTCACGCATGTAAATATGTGTTGAGTTGAAAGAAGTTTATGGATTATACGTGTAAAGAAGTTTTGACTTGAGATAAATTTAATAATTTAATAATTGAATGTTAAAAGAGGTCTAAGCCGAATAGTTCAAGGAACCAAACACAACCTAAATGTTGGGTCACTTTTTTTTTTTTTTTTTTTCAGCATTGGCTGTCACGTTTTAATTTGTCTTGCTCCGAGATCAAGAGTTCCAACATCTTGCTGCTTTGCCTTGGCCCTTATATATAAGCGACAGGATGGTTTAGTCTATGATTAAATTGAAATTTAGTCATATTTTAGTGACTATATATTTATTCAATGACCCTTCTAAGTTTTTTATGGATGCTAACACAAAAATGTATGTGCATGCTATAAGAGTCATTACATGATAATTTCGGGAGTCTTCACCTTTAAAAGGGGAAAAATGCATCTTTGGTTAGGGCAATATACTAACTCGTTTGTTTATGATTTTTGTATCCCATGTATACTCTTAACACGTTTAGAGTCCAATAGCCTATGGGTTCTTGCCAAAACGACCCAGTTTTTAGGTGGAGGGGCTGGGGTCAGCTACTTCGGGATCTTCAAGTTTATTTTTTAGTTTTTTATATATTTACAGTTTTCTATTGTTTTATTTTAGATAAAAAATAAAAAGAAATAGACAATTAGATTTGGTGTCCATAATAATATAGTCTCGTTCCTCTTTTGGGAGGACAGAGGGCAATAATACTTATCTTCTTTTAGAGATGGGTCGTTTTGTTTTGTTTTTACAGATAACTATTCTCTCAAACAAACCGAAATGTTTGTTAGGAGAGAATTTATAGAAATTAATACAATGTTCGTCGTAAAGAAATTTTTGTGCAGGGGTACCCAAGAGCAGATGCATAGTTTGATTTGTAGTCTAAATTTTTTTTTGTATTGATAAGTTACAGTTATAACTTCAATTTTATTAAATGAAATGAAATCTATTTTCATGAAAAAAAAACACATTTAGAAAAAAGTGCCGGCTAAGGTGTAAACTCAATCCTTGTATCGGCTCTTTAGGGCATTTGATTTTGGGTTTGGCGAGGTCGAGAAAGACACATAAAAATTCAAGTTTTGCAACTTAACTTGAAGTCTTGACCGGTTGGAAGGGCTACAAATAGAAATTACTTTGTCCATAAAAAAAAAAAAATAATAAAATTATTTATTAAATTAATGTGATTCGAGGTGTAAAGTTTATAAAGTAAATATTTTATTTAAAGAAAATAAAAAGGCATAATTGATTTGCAAAAGGCTTGTCCATTTATCGATTTTGATTCCCGAATCTGTATCCGGTAGTACAGATGCTAGTTCGCAAGTTGTCCATTCACATTTTAATACAAAAATCTTCATGGCCCATGATTTAAATTTAAACACGGGAAGGATGCACAGAATTAAAAAAAAAAAAAAAAAATCTTCATGGCCATAAAGATGCTGCGTAGTGGCCCATTAATCACCAATTTTGATACCAAAAGCTTTGTACCACATTAATGATGGTGACATGATTTATTATTATTATTATTTATTTTTAGAATTGAAAGACACGAGGGCCCTTGAGTTGGGACATGAAATCAGGGATCAATTTATAATGTGTAATAGTCATAATATGTGTAAGTATCATATAATTAATTTAAAAAAGAATGAGATTTATTATTAAAAATTTATTTATTTATTTTTTTCATATGAATTCTATATTTATTTATTTTTTAAATGATTATGTGGCGCTTGCTCACGCACGAGTGCAACATTTATTTCTTATTTATAAATTCAAATTTTGTTAAGTGGTTTTGTTCTTATTAAAATTAGTCATATAAAAAATAATATAATTTGATTCAAGATAATTTTAAAAAATAATACCCAGCCAGCCTACTCTTAATTTAAGTTGCCTCTATCTGAGAGGAAAGGTTTAATTGGGGGGGCAGTACTGCTAATTTATTGGCAGCAAGAAATTAGTTGATCATAGTTGACATTATTTCCTCAACCTTTGCATATATATTATCTAAGATGTTAGTTGACCTTGAATTTTCTGAAGCTCTAACCATAAATATGAGAGCTGAAACACGTCAAACATAAGAGGAGTTGGATGAATTCAGGCTTAATCCGATATATAATCTGATTTTGGAATTCTAAAATTCTGGGTCGGATAATGTCAGTGATTCGGGAGCCAGATTGCGTTGGATGAATGAATGGGCATTTTGCTTACATTGACAAAACGATGTTGTTTTGTTTTTAAAATATAAAGAGACAATTTTGACTGTATATTGTACATACAGTATGTTTGTGAAGAGATGATAAGACCAAAGAGAGAGGAGAGATGTAAGACAGTTGAAGGATCTTTGTGTAGAATGAGGATTGGATTGTGAAGAGAGAATATGAATCGGAAGCAATCAGGCTCTGGAAGACAAGAGTTGAACAGCCAGTCGAATCGTAGTGCACGAGGAATGGGAGTGTAAAATAGGAAAACACAAACCACCAAAAAAAAAAAAAAAAGGAAAAATCCCAGACAGTCGAAGCTTCCAAATCTTCGGTCTTCCTCCACAATCTTTCATATATAAATATATAAAATTACAATGCGAGTGTGTTCAGCAACCCCACTAGCTGCTCTCTCTCTCTCATCCATGTCTCTGTTCTAACACTTAGATGAGATGAGATATATAAATGCACGCACGCGCTAAATTTGGTATATGGCGAGAGGCAGATGGAAGGAAGAAGAGGGAATACCATAGAAGAGAGAAAGAGAAACCCACCCAAACCACACTTATCTACGTCCTGCCTCTCAGTGACACAGACAGAGCAGGAAAAACAAAACGAATCCTTGGAGTTCGAATTCACCGCCCGGGAAGATTCCATATTTCCAGTTCGATTTGGTTCATTTCATTGAACATTCCGCTCCATAAATCCATTGTAATAACATTATTATTATTATTGTTGTTGTTGTTGTTACTGTGTCGTGGTCTTCATCGTCATTAATTAACCATCTCGAGTCTCTACGAAAGAAATCAAGAAAACGAATCCCAAATCCCCTGTATCATCTCTTCTGGAGTTAGGGTTTCTTTTCCTTCCCTGTGGACATGAGGTTGAACGGTGAAATCCAACCAGAGGAGGAGGAGAGGAAGGTAACCGATAGCTTCAATTCGCAGACCTATTCGATCGGCATCGGGTTCCCTCACTCACAGTCGCACGATCTCGTCGTCGGGTATGCCTTGACCTCTAAGAAGAAAAAGAGCTTCTTGCAGCCCAAGCTTCTCTGCCTTGCTAGGTATAATCTCATTTACACCTATTCGTTTCCGTACACATTCTTCCATCATTTCCGTCTATTGCATTCAAATTCACCATTTTTGTACAGTCGATGATTATTGCTTTTTATCGCGTTGAAATTGGCCATTCTGTCATATAGAAATGTGTTTGTGTATGTACATGCTGTATATTTTTGCAGTATGAAATTCGTCAATTTAATTTCCTTATATGGGGTAACGCCCAAAGATTTGGGTGTTTGTTTTCTTGTTTCTATTTGTATCAGATACTTTTTCGGCAAAACGCTTTTGCAGTGGTGGTTGTCTTTCTCGATGGTGGTGAGAGACGATCACTTTCGCGAATCAATCTTTTGCAGCTGTTTGGATTGACTTATCTTATCGGGTTCACTTCTGGGTATCTGGAATCTAAGGATGTTTTTTATTTTTCTATTTTGTTTTTGTAAAATGGGAATATTCGACAGATATGCCTTTCGGATTAGTCCACAAATGAGGATCCAATCCGAAGTCAAGTTGCTTTACTCTCTAGTTTGTATGATTAATCTTCTATAAAATTGATCTGTTTACTGAAGAATCTTGTCTTTTCCTTGTGAAGAATGGTTATTCCTCAATGTGTCCCAAGATTTCCTGCAATTTATGTTTTTTTTTTTTCTCTTTTGTAATCTATTAACTGCTTGGACTATGAGCTCGTGTTCCCTACAACGGAGCTAATACATCTGTACGAGGAATTTGTTAAATATTTTATTAGATAATGTTTATAGACTACGTTCCATGGAACTTTTGTTGTATATGGCGGCTGGACCTTTAATGTGTGTCAGCAGCTTGGAGCTTCAACTGGCATTAATTTATTCTGACCATTATGTATGTATGTGTGTGTGTATATATATATATATATATATATATATATATGCATGCGTGTATTTATTTATTTGTTTATTCCGATGAGATTGGTGGAAATCAGCATGGCCAAACATCACTTAAGACGTCATTTCTCTTTACTAGATTTGAGTCTCTCATAAATAGCTCAACTCTAGGTTGTTACTTTTAAGTGTGGCATTATAATTTTTGATAGGTAACGCTAGCTTTATAATTAGAGGAAAAATCTGATGGCCATTTCATCTGAAATACTTTGTTGTTTTTTTAATTAGGTAGAAGCAAAAATTATTATTTAACTTTCTTTGCTGGGTGTGTTATGGACGAAGGAAGCTTTATCCTTTAATGTTGCCTGACCGACAAAATGTTGTTATTTGTGCTGTAGGAATAAGGGGATATTCTTTGTAGCCATTGATTTAAACAGGCCCCTGTCAGATCAAGGTCCTTTTGATGTTGTTTTGCATAAGGTTAGAGATCATTTCTTCTTTCTTGTCATTCAACTTGTAAAAATCCTTTTGATTTTTAAGCTTTTGTTGTGGCTTTATTGGTTGTGTATGGTGTTTGGACAATACACTGGTGATAATGCCATTGCTTGGTTTTTTTTTTTTTGATAAAATATTTTTGACTGTATGCTAATAACACCTTTTTAATATTCAAGTAAATGTCTCACAAGCCTAATGTTCCTTCCAGTTGTCGGGAAAGGACTGGTGTGCCAATATTGAGGTCCGTTCCATCTAAACTTATCGTTCTTGTATTTTTATATCTCAAGTTATTTTTTTGATAAGTAAATTTAAATCTCAAGTTATTTTTTTGATAAGTAAATTTAAATCTCAAGTTATTTTTTTGATAGGTAAATTTATATCTCAAGTTATATGAGAAGTTGAACTTGTGATACTGCATTTTCTTGATATACAACTTGTAATATGATATAAATAGATGCTATCTATCTTTTATTGCCATTAGCTATTATAGTGCAGTAACTTTCTGAATCCTCGTCATCATAATAGTAGTAGTAGTAGCAGCTGCAGCAGTACAACTACTACTAGAAATAATAATGATACTAATAATAATAATAAGATGGCTGTGCCTTTAGAGTGTGGCTTACTTTGCTGTTATCTGTTTTTGTCCTTTTCTTTTGAAGAATTACAGGCAAAAAAATCCTGAAGTAACAGTCCTTGATCCTCCATATGCCATAGAACATCTGCACAATCGTCAGTCCATGCTGCAGGATGTGGCAGATCTAAACTTGTCTGACTGCCATGGTAAGCTTCTTACTACTGTTATAGTGAACTGTATCAAGATCTTTTTCCCCTCTCAAAGTCTTTCTTTATATTTTAATTAGTGATTCCAACTATTTTCGCATTGATTGTTAACTGTCCTTTTAGGCAAGGTTGGTGTTCCTAGGCAGTTGGTCATCACAAAAGATCCATCTTCAATTCCTTGTGAAGTGAATAAAGCTGGGCTCAAGTTGCCTCTGGGTAGGTTCTGATTGTTTTTCATTTTTTTCCTCTGTTTAGATTAGGGGTGTGGGGACCAGAGGTTTGTGATGTGTTTAGATTATCCGGGCTTAATTTGCTTATAGCGCTTAATATCTTTGTACTTGGTGGATCCATGCTGGTTGACTCATGGTCGACTTAAAATTTAGACAACCAGTTGGAGGGGGGTTTTTTTGGGGATATATAATATATACTCCTAGGACTCCTAGTTTTTAAATGATAATTGTTGATGGGCTTGTTTAACTGTTTTGTAATCTTTATTGGGGTGTTCTAATTTCATATCTTTTAATGTTTCCCCTGTTCGATCTTATTTCAGTTGCAAAACCTTTGGTTGTGGATGGAAGTGCCAAGTCACATGAACTATTTCTTGCTTATGATCAGTTCTCCCTTGCAGAACTTGAACCTCCTTTGGTTCTCCAGGAGTTTGTTAACCATGGTATATGTGGCAACTGATGCATGAACATCTTCATTGCCATTCCACCAACTACTATAATTTCAATTGAAATTCTTTTTGTTTCACTTATTATCAGGTGGAATTCTCTTCAAAGTTTATATTGTGGGGGAAATCATAAAGGTTGTAAGGCGTTTCTCTCTACCTAATGTCAGTAAGCGCGAGCTAGAAAAGGTTGCTGGTGTGTTCCGTTTCCCAAGGGTTTCATCTGCTGCAGCTTCTGCAGATGATGCAGATCTGGAACCTAGTGTTGCTGGTGAGATTATTGCATTTGATTTTTTCTCTTCCCAAGAATTTTAGTTTGTTTGAATTTCTATTTTGACTACCTTTTTTCTTTGTTTGATTGCATATTATATATTGTTTCTTTAACTATGAATCCATCAATGTGTTAGTTCTATCATACAAGAAATGAGGTTTTATGGGTTTTTAAGTGATACTGTGGTTGATCCTTAAATGCCCTCTTTTCTGGTTCATTGTAGAGCTGTTTCATATTATTGCATCAAACTTGTTGTGCCGGTTAAGTGAATTTGAGTGGCTGAGGCATGCAAAGAGCTGCCTCATAAGTTGGCTGCCTCATTACTTTCTGTAATTTTATAATGCAGAACATCCTCCACAACCTTTGCTGGAGAATCTAGCAAGGGAGCTCCGTCTCCGGCTGGTAAGTGTTCTTGGTACTAGTCATTTGTTGCAGCAGTCATGTAAATAGGCCTTGTAATCTGTTCCCAATAACTAGTTATGCTGTATTTTCTAGGGTCTCCGGCTATTCAACATAGATATGATTCGAGAGCATGGGACCAGAGATGTCTTTTATGTCATTGACATCAACTACTTTCCTGGCAAGTATAATCTGTTTGCATTGAAGCCAAATTTACTCTATTTTCTGATTCGATTTAGGTTGAGTTCGGTGGTGGATTCTGAAACACATCATATGTAATGCAAAAAATCATATGTAATGACTTCGGATTGGCTGGTTATTTGCTTTCATTCTTATACGTCTGGAACACATCCATTTTCACTCCCACTTTTATCAAATATTTGTTGAGTAGAGCTCTATTTTGTCACTTCACATTACCATCATTACTCAATTGTCATTTTTGTTTTGATTTTTCCTGGGCTTTCAAATACTTTGAAAGCAAAGGGCTGTAACTTCTTTTAGCTGTTTACTGAAATACAAGTTTTTCCGCTTGTAGTGATTTTAAGCATGATGCATCTTTGACAGGAACAAATCAAGCTTTGGCTAATTTAATAATGGTTTTGAAGATGGCCAATAATTTTACCACAACCCGATGTCGCTGGTTCAAATCCTACAGAGCGTGATTCCGTTCTTGTTAGTTTTTATCAATCAAACATTTAATAGGATTTAATAACTTGCATGTGCCCATAACCTGATTGTGGACTGGGATATGTTCACTGGTTGGATTAGCCCATCGCTAGGCCCATGAAACTGTCAGTTAGTTCACCTAAGCCATTTTTTAGACATGTAAACACGACCGAATTTTTCGTGTTTTTTTTTTTTTGTCTTTATTGCACGTTGCGGTTGAAAGTGTAAACGTCATGTCCAATATGCCTAGTTTCTTTTTGAATTATTTATGTTAGAATTGGAGCTTACAAAGGTATCACCCTCCAGGAGATATGAAGCGAATGTGAACGCCTCGTCTCTCTATCACACACTAGCACACTCAAGACACATGCATGAACAATTAACGTTGTCTCATATTTATGTTTTGGAAGCACTGCAGGGTATGGGAAAATGCCGGACTATGAGCACATATTTACAGATTTCCTGCTGAGCCTTGTGCAGAGCAAACATAAGAAGAGACCTGCTGCTTAATGATTAGAAGAGGCTTGTACAAGATATATCTGGTATATGATGCTTACTACTGCAGGTGTTGGCCCCCCTTGGCCTTGGAGATTGAAGAACAGTCAAATCTAATTTTTACTTGTGTAATTACTGGCTGGTATGAAATGTCCCTTGCTCATGGCCACTACCATGTACAAAAGGTTCTCAGTTCAAACTAAAGCTCTTTTAAATTTTCTGATATTCCGTGCTGTTTCTAGGCCAAATGAGCAAATGTCTGGTGTTCGTGTTTCCACATAAACTTCCATTCGAGACTAATCACAACTTTCCAATTTGTTTGGGAGCAGCGACTGATTCTCTGATCTTCTCGTAAAAGGATTCTACTGGTTCCCTTCTCTGACACAATTTCTCAACCAATCAAATCCTGTAATTGATGAACAAGTGAAGCTTTACGTTACGACCAGTCTTCTACTGTTTTTAATTTTTTGTTTTTGAGGTGTTATTAGCTTTCGGTTTATAGACTTCAGCTTCTTTATGGCGTTTTGTTCCTGATGATTCAAACCGTGGCTGCTAAGCTAATTTCCTGCACAATTTCCCTTTGGTGTTTGCCAGTATTTGTGTTGTCCGAGATAATATTTAGAGATTAAAAAAAAAAAAAAACACTGTTGCCAGTAAATCATGAAACCCAGCTGTTGCGTTTAAAATAGGATCCTCTGGGAATGTATTTTGGTTTTATACAAAGCTCGATGGTAATCAGAATGTTGCATTGCATCCGTTGAACAAGATCACTAGAAGTTTAACAAACCTACACATGCTGCATGCATGATAAGAATATTATTCCCATGATCAGTGAGAAGGGGGGGGCAACAGTAATTGAACGGGCAACAGTAATTGAACATAGGTGACAAATGAACTTCAATTCTGACAGGGAATTGATCATAAGCTCTTTTATTTTTCTTGCCCGCAATCATCTTAACCTTCAATTTAGCCAGATTGCATGTGCACAAGGAGTATCAACTTCTGGAGCAATCAAAACTTGAGAGCAAAGATCAGCCAACATATGATGCATGTTTTATTAATTCGAATTACGGCTATACAAAAATACAATGCACAATAACTAAGTGAAAAAGGATTTATCAGAAGGTCCAGCTCTGTACAAAATATACACATATACATTGATAATCTTCCATTTACCAAAACGGGCACCACCTGAAACAGGCAAATAAGTAGTGATTATTAGATATCGGGATTTCCTGAATTCATAGTTGATCAAACACTATCGGCAAGTAGATGGTTACAAGGTTCTAAAATTCATAGTTTTGCGGGTATGACAAATCAGGAGTGTTGTGATCGACAGAACTTTCATTTCAGAACATCTTTCACGTGATTAGCCTTGGCCATGCATATTTTTAATAAAGCTTCTTATTTACCGACAAAAAAATAATAATAAATGTGTAACGTTCATAAAGTAAATGGTTATGTGATTTATATATATCATGTCTGAAAGAAAGAGAACATCAAGGCGAAGAAAATAATGCAACATCTTACCCGACAAAATTTTGGCACAAATTTTCCTGCGATGTAGCTTGGATAATCAACTTTTGAACTTGCAGTTTAACAGATAATCCATGATCAACTTCACGGGTATCTCCAGAAATTAAGGTGCTCTGGTCAACACCATGTTGGACAGAACTCGTGGATACAGGACAAGTGGAAAAATCACGTCCAGTAAGTTTATTACTCATTCGAGCCATTACAACTACAGCACGCTCATTCAAGACCTCATTAGCATCACCGAGTTGATTAACAGCCTGCACAACCAATTGATAATATAAGAGCAACTCGGTAAAACAATTCCATATCCTCTGACAATCAAGGTTCTAACGTACCTGAAGAAGTTCCCTTTCCCGAGCACCCCGTTGAGGTTGAGCAAACTCTTTATTTGGAGCAGAGTCTTCATCGTTCACAACAGGGGGAACATTAGTGCTTGCAAACACTGACATTTGTGGGACTTCATTGAAGTTGAAAAGACGCCAATTGATTAGAGGATCGTGAACAAAGGCCTGTAATACGTATACCTTAGGATCAACTTCCTTATTCTATCATTTCAAATAAGCAATATTTTCTATTTCATTAAGGACCAAAGTCACAATCATTGCTCGCTCTTTTTTTATCTTAAAATGAGCATACCCCACAATCATGGTCATTGATCCATTAAACTGAATAATATTTACCCATTCAATATTTTATTTCTACAGCTTGTATGTATAACCATATGGGGGAGATTGTCTCGCCGTCCATCCATGTAATTAGATCTAAAACATTAACTTTTCCTGAAGGCAAAGCTTACAGACTCAAAACAGAACATAGGACTTCTAGTCTTTACCTCCATCATAGCCATGACACACTCTCTATTCGTTCGGAGAACTTGCATCACATTTTCACAAGTTGAACGGAAATTACCCTCAATACCACTAACCTCCATGGCTTTCACAAGCATTCTAGTCAAGCGGAAGGGCACCTACATTAAGAATTCTAAAATATAAGATTTTTAATCTATAAAAACCCACCAAGCTTGAGGCATATTACCACAAATGACAAACCTTCTCAGGAAACTTCTCCCGGTTCATTGAAGCTTCAAAGCAGTCACCGAAATCAATATGCAAGATCTTGCCGCTGCGACAGAACACTAAAATGTAAGATGCTGCAAAATTCAACAAAAGCAGGCCTAAATGCTTCGCTTACTATAAGATACCTAGAGCGGGGCAGCATAAGATTACTTGGGTGTCGATCACCTAAGCCAAGAAGGTAACCCACCTGAAATAAGAAAAACTTATTTAGCTCACTTCAAAACTTAAAATTACACGAGAATATTACTTATAAAAAAAATGAGCAAATGAGTAAAAAAAAAAAAAACTTGCAGACACCCTCGTGAAATAAGTTGTCAAGCCTTGATATGGACCGGTTAGCATCATGATGCTTAATGACACTAAATTAGTATGAACTCACGTCTATGTGCAATGAGATCGTTGAAATGTGATTATCTTAACAATGGGCACTCTAGAGATGCAAGTTTTAGAGATAGACTCAACATCTGAAACATTTATTTTCTATTTTGTCTTTCTTTTTTTTTTTTTTTTTTTTTTGGGGGGGGGGGTAAGGGATGGGAGGATTTAGTACAAATCATAGAGAGCCACAACGTACATGGGAAGCATACAAGAGAGAAGGAATAAAAATATATATGAATATGAAGGATGGTACAAAGGCAAACAGATACCATGCTCATGACAGCTAAACTTCTGGTATAATTTGTCCTCCTCTCTAGCCATACCTCAGAAGTGCTACTTTTTAACCAAAGAACCTGTCAAAAGCCAATTCTATGCAGCACTGAGAAGTAACAATAGAACAAAAGCAACAGGCATAGAGCAAGAATAAATACCCTTGCTAGGTCATTTCCTTCAGTATTTTTCAGGGCATACTCAAATACTTCCACTTTAGCAATAAGTGGCAAATGGTCATAATCTGGGGCGAAACTCAACATATATTTGTGCTCTTGATTCAGGGCAATCTGAAACCATGAAATGTTTAATCAAGCAAGCTATGCAGTTACCCTCAAAGGCCCACACAATCACTCAACAACATGGGCAAATATACAACATAGAGATAAGGGACATGTGAGAGAGAGAGAGGCTTCAACTGACCTTTCTCGCATTCCTGTACTCCCGGATGAGATGGTAGAGGGTATCACAATTTGGGACCCAACCAATCAATCCACTGTTGGGAGACAAGGGAATGACAGAATATCGTTGAATAGACAGATCCTTTTCTCCAGTTTTCCTAGAATTCTCGAGCAGTGTATTCACCAAACCAAAAAGCTGGCAAGAACAAGTATGTTAGGGTATGTTAGTGCCCGACAGAAGTGAAAAAATCACAATATTTATTTAGAAAATAGAAAAAAGATATCCTTTAAAACCTGGAAACCTGAACTTACCTGCATGACACGTTCATCTTGGCGTAAATCTTCATGTCCCTTTAGCAAGAAGGCATGATCATTACCATCACTCCCACGAATCGTTAACTTCCGAGGTCGCTGTTTAGATGGTATAATACCGAGTTGAGGTGTGAATGACGCAATTGTCACCACCGGTGAATCTGAAATATGACAAGGTGATTAATATTGGAGTTCACCTCAAAAGGTCTAATCCTAGCACGTTGCGATGAAAATATATGCTCAAACATACCAGCTCGATAAGTTCCAGGAACAGCTAGCTCCAAATTGCGGCATTCTAACAACTCCGGAGACACAGACTTGTTTCCATTGGTTAAAAAAATGTTAATGCAATTATAATGGACAAAAAGCTCATGAAAATGGAGATTCTTCTTACTCGCAGGTCCAGGGTAGTAAGACTTAGAAGCTGCTTATCTATCCTTCTGAATACATGATAATAGAGATCCCATGCCTGACCAAGACATTCCTTAAAATATTAGGACCCATGATTTATGACTATTCAAAAGAAAAATGCAGAGTAAGACCCTAAGCCACCCATAACCTATGTCTGGGCAGAGAGCAGAGGACAAGCTTATAACCATGACACGGATGACACCTTAGAACCACAAAGTAAAATCTGGGGTAAGAGCAACTGCCTGCAGATAAGAGGATTCAAAGTACGGATGCACAGAGCGTCCAGATTGCTCATACCAAGGTGTACGAGATATTTATTGAGTAAAAAAATATAATAGAAAGGAATAGTTCTGGATCCTAAGGCCATGTTTGTTTCCAGATGAAAATGTTTTTTGGGAAAATATTCAGCTGTTTGTGTGATTGGGAGGGGTAGAAAATTATGATCAAAGGAAAATATTAGGTTGGTCAACAGGAAAATTAAGTCTTTGGGACGTAAATGGCTTACCCCTCTCAAGATGTGTAAGCCATTTTTCATAGGGGTGGGCAGCGGGGCCCCACACCCCACTGCCCTGCCCTCGCATGGCAGGACAGGTTGGACCCAACCCCGCCCTGCATTTCCCCCGCCCCGCACTTATATATTTTAGTATATTTATATATATATTTGTACTATACATATTTATAAATATTTATTATTTGTACTATATATAAATATAGTAATATGTTTTTTTTTATTAGTAAATATAATAATATGTATTAAGTGGAACTTTTACTTAATATTTTGTGTAAGTTATAGTGTAGTAGGGTGACCCTTTTATAAATTGTCAAGGTAATACAAAAGTCTCATATTGCTTAAGTGTGAGACTTGTATTGTGAAGACAATCTATAAAAGGGTCACCCTACTATACTACAACTTATACAAAATATGCACTAGCAAATTTAAAAACTACATAATTTTTAAATTATAGTCATACTTACAAATTTAAATTTACAATTTGGGACCCAAGAATAATTTTTGGGCCTAGTGGACTATAGTCCATTATTGAAGTGGGCCGGTGGGACGGATTGGGAGTCCACCCCACCCCCTGGGATGCGGGGCCGGGGTGTCAATGGACAGCTTTGCTGTCCATATTTGTTTCCTTATTTATTTCTTTGATTTACTCTTCTGTACAATTAGCATAATATTTGACAGATTGTATAGGAATAGAATTAGCATATACTTATTTCTTTCTATGTATAGAACTCTTGTACAGTTTATATAACAAACTGAGATCACAAGGCCAATTCATTCACCCATTTTTCGGCATGTTCTGGGCTGTTCTCGCTCGTGTCTTCTTGGTTTCGTGTTTTCTGGGTTCTTCTCGGTGAACCATGTGAAAGTTTTCTTTTCTCGGTCTATTTTGTCTGGGTTGGTGTTGTCGGCACCTTCTGTTTTGGTTTGCATCTTCTCGACAGCCTCTGTTTAGGTCTCCGCAACCGCATTCTTCTGGTGGGCATCTCGGAAACTTCTCAGCAGACTCATCTCGACACTTCTGTGCCTTCATTTTTTTTTGGCAGACGCATCTCTGCTCTTCTGTGCCTTCCTCTTTTCGGCACTTCTATTCAGGTCTTAGCATTATTCTAGCAATCTTAGTTGTCTTACTGGTAATTTCAGCACTTATCTGTTTCTGTCTCTCGGTCTTTTTTTTTATCAGTGTGACTCCTTGAACTTTTTTGTTGACTTGTTTTGTCTTGGAATTCATTTATTTGTGATGGACTCTGCACCTGTGTGTGTCAAGTTTACGGGCACAAATTACACTACTTAGGCATTTCAGTTTGAACTTTTCCTTAAGGCCTTGAGGGAAAAGATCTTTGGGGTCATATTGACCGCATGGATGTTGCCCAAACATCCAATACTGACAAATCCAAAGACCTCAAGGCTTCTCCTTCATGGGCTGTACTTGATGGTGCTTTACTTGATGCTCGGATTATGTCTAGGCTTCTTGGTTCAGTGGAGCCACATATTGTTACAAACTTGCAGGCTCATTGCTCCGCTCAATCCATGTGGAATTACTTGAAGAAGGTTTATCATCAAGCTAATGATGCTCGTCGCTTTCAGTTAGAACATGCGATTGCCATATTTCAATATGGTAGTCTTTCCATCCAAGACTACAACTCGGCATTTTTTACTCTTTGGCATGAATATACTGATCTACTTACATCGGATGTTCTTGTTGTCGCTCTTTCGACTATTCAGACTCTTCATGAGACTAGCCGGCGTGGTTAGTTTCTTATAAAACCACGCCCGGAATATGAATTTGTTTGCTCCTCTCTACTGAATAGATCTCCTGTTCCTTCTTTGGATATTTGTTTTGGCGAGTTATTTTGCGAAGAACGTCTTAGTACTCAAGCTATTATGGAGGAATCTCAAGGCAGTCCGGGACGGCAACTGTGGCTTATGCTGCCCAAGGACGAGGATCACTTATGCATTCTAAAAATTTGTAGTGTTTCTGTTGCAAGGAATATTTTTTTTTTATAACTAAAAATATTATATATATATATATATATCAATAAGAGTAACCAAGTATACTGGACGTATATAAGAAAACACCTAGCCCATACAAGAAAGTCCATAATGACCCAAAAGCCCATAAAAACCAACCCAAAACACATCAAACCCGAATTGAAAAAACTATCATTACACCTCCCCAACCCCTTCCCCTAGATTCCTTAAGACTAATCCTCAACCCGAACATCACAAAGCCCTCCCTTTACCCTTCCCTCGACTTGAGCTACCTCCCTTAGCATCGTAGTTAATTGCCCATGAAAGATTCTTCAACTCCCTACTTTTCTTAAACTTAGATTTGGTTTCAAGAGCGTGGCTCGCCTCGATTGCAGTGACTAGTGTTTTAAATTGGTCTTCATATTCTCCCTGTTCTCCATATGAAAGTCCCAGGGTTTGTAGAAACCCGTTATCTTTATTCGGAATCCAATTTGATGTTGAACCCACTATATCGTTGATCGGAAGAAGAGAAACCAGGGGAACAACATTATCCCCAGGCACAGTACCCGACTGCACTCCCGACTCTAAACCTTCCCCCACACGAGGCACCAACGACAATTCTAAACCTTCCCCCCACACAAGGCACCAATGACAAATCCTTCCCGCCAAATGGTTGCTCGACATAAATATGGTTGTTATCCCCTCCATCTGTTACCATTGCATATTCCTCCTCTCCATCAACACTGTGTATTTGCTCCACCTTTCGACGATCCTTGCTGTACTGCTTCCTCAAGAGGGGAAGCATTACCTTCTGTTGCCCCGTTTGTATCTTCTACAAGAGGCTCGACTATATCTTCCAAAATACTCGAGACCTTGGAAGGACCCCAGTCTTCAACTACAAATGAACTCTGGACAAAAGGACCAACTCCATCTGCAACTGGTGCCTCAGACCCTAGAGCTCCCTTAGAAGGCATAGTGACATTGGCATGAACAAAGATGCCAGCGTCCAATGACCCTATCGTTGACACACCCTTTGCCTGCACACTTTTCGGCACACTTGGTAGCACACTTGTACCCACAACTAGGTCTAACCTCTTATCCACTTTAATCATTAGATCTCTTACATAATCCATAACTCCCTTCAATTGGGATTTGACATCCCACAAGACTCCCTCCAACTCTCCCAATGTCACCTGAGGTCTTGTCTCCTACAAGTACATTGCCCTTTCTTTCTACCGTTGAGCTAATCTCAGCCTGACTACCCGCCAGTGACCTCAACACCGCTGCGTAAGAAGCACATTTGATTGAGAAAGGCCTTCCCACTGCTTTTCCATCACCAAACTCCTCACTTCTAGTAATGGCTTTGGATTCAGTGACACTTAGAATGGACTGCAGAAAGCCTTTCCATCCAATGCCATTTGCGCCCTTCGGAATCACTAATAAACCTTTCCTCCTTCCATTTCGAAATTCAGAGAGCTGCAGAAAACTGCCCCTTGCATTAACACGATGTTGAATGCTAAAAACTCCATTACCCATCCTTAACTCTCTGAAGAAACCTTCATGGCAGTTAAGTTCTAATCAATCCTCAATCCCCTTAGCCACCCATGAAGCTGTTGTCCCCCTTAGATACATGAACTTAGCTATCCTTTTGCTACGTTCAGAAATACGAAAGATATTTCCTCCCTCTTTCGTTAAAATGAAATTTTTTTATTCAACTTTCAACCACCTCTCTCCTTCCAACTGGGAGGTAACCGTATCGTGCTTCGTCGTCATTGTCAAAACCCACTACTCCCTATTGTTCCCGCTTCATCCTCTTAAGGTAAAAAAAAACACATATTTGAAGGAGGCTCTGAGTTAAGGGATTTTTTGCAAAAAATCCCTGAGTTAACAGAGAAAACTACCAGTCGCTGGAGGATGACTGACTTTGGAGGCCCACAAAATGGTCGCCGGAGTCCGTCGAAGCAGTCTGTATCGGTGGCTAGTGGATAGGCTCGAATCACAGTTTGCCGGAGGAGGTAACGGAAGAGTAGCAGAAAAATCCCAGTCGCAGGAGAAGGATCGACGTTGAAGACCCCACAATGGAGTCGTCTGGGTCAATCGATTAGATTTGTGAAGGAATCAAAGTACACGGCGGCCAACGCAGTCAAAGAAGAACACAGAAAGAGTTTGACGGCGAGGAACCGACTTCGACGGCCCTCAGCGAGGACTCCGGGGCCCGTCGACCTCGTCTGTGACTGCGGTGTTCCTCTCCGAATGATGGTGGGTGGGGGTGGCGGCAGCGGCGGGAAGTAGGGCTAGGGTTTCTCTCAACTCAATGTTCACACACGGGTTAAGGCTTCGTACGGAGAGAAAAGTTGCAAGTATTTTTTTACTGTTCATGTATCCTGCAAGGAATATGGGCATATTGCTGCCAATTGTCCCAAGAAATATTGTTCTTATTGCAAGAAGAAGGGTCACATTATCAAAGAATGTCGTATCCGACCTCAGAATCGTTAGGCCCAAGCATTTCAGACTTCTGTAGCACATGACTCTTCCTTAGGTGCTTCCTCTGATCTTGCACCTCCTGCAGCAAATTATTGCACACCAGAAATGGTGCAACAGATTCTAATTTCGGCATTATCTGCAATGGGGTTTCAAGGTAAAAATTCTACTAAACTCTAGTACGTAGACTCAGGAGCTTTTGATCACATGACGAATACTCCCACCACTTTGTGTCATGTTTGGCCCTATGTTGGTCAATCTGCCATTCAGACTGCCAATAGCAGTTCTTTGCCAATAACTGTTGTCGGAGATGCTTCTTCTAAATTTAATGATATGTTTCTTGCTCCTTAGCTTTCCAAGAATCTTATTTTTGTTGGTCAATTAGTTTATAACAATTGTGTTAATTTTTTTGGTGATAGCTGGGTTGTGCAGGACCAGGTAACGGGGGAGCCGATCGCGAAGGGAACTAAAGTGGAGCGCTTGTTTCCACTATTTTGTTCCAACACTTTCTCCAATTTCTTCTATTAAGCCTTTTGCTTGTAATAATGTTTCTGATCTGAGTATGATGTAGCATCGTCGTTTAGGCCATCCCAATACTCAGATCTTATCTCATATATTGCACTCTGATTTTCTTGGTAATAAAGAACGTTCTTCTTTATCTCTTGAGTGTGATTCTTGCAAACTTGGTAAAAACAAAACTCTTCCCTTTCTTTTGCATGCTAGTAGAGCTTCTCACTGCTTTGATCTTATCTATAGTGATGTTTGGAAACCTTCCTTGGTTAGTTCACATGAAAAATTTAAATACTATGTGACTTCCATTGATGATCATAGTAGATTTACTTGGATTTATTTTCTTTGCTCTAAATATGAGGTTTTTCGTACTTTCACCGAGTTTTTAGCGTATGTGGACAATCAATTTTTCTGTGACTATTAAGACATTACGCACAGATTCTGGTGGTGAATATTTGTCTTTGAGTTTCAGGCATTCTTGGTTTCTAAAAGTATTATTCATCAACATTCATGTCCCGCTACTCTCCAACAGAATGGAGTAGCCGAACGCAAAAATCATCATATTTTTGATGTGGTACGTACTCTCTTGTTAGAATCATCTGTTCCACCCATGTTCTGAGTCGAGGCTCTGAAAACTGCTACTCACTTGATTAATCGTTTACCTTCCCAAGTCTTACAAATGGAGTCTCCTTATTTCTGCTTGTTTGCTAAACAACCTAGTTATGATAAACTCTGTATCTTTGGTTGTGTATGTTTTGTCCATTTACCTCCTCATGAGAGACATAAATTATCTGCTCAATCTGTTAGATGTGCATTCTTGGGTAATGCATGTCAAAAGGGATTTGTTTGCTATGATCCTACTTTATATCGTACACTTATTTCTAGGAATGTTATTTTCTTTGAAAATCAACATTTCTTTTCTGTGTCCTCTGTGCCCTCTTCTTCTACTATGGTCATTCCCTCCTTTGAGCAGCAGTTCTCAGATCTTCATCAAGTCAGCTCTCGTTTTAAATCAGGTATTGTGTATACAAGATGCTCTTGCCCACAGTCTCTTCCGGTGGCTCACCCGATATCTGATCCTACCATGCTCTAGAACTAGTCGGTTGCAGCACCTCCAGAGCCCTTGGTACGTCGCCCTCCTCGAGTGTCTATACCTTTGGATAGGTATGGGTTTTCTTCTGGCCACTCTATTTCAGCTCTTATTACTGCATTGTCCAATTTTGATATTCCCACATGCTACTCACATGCCATCAAGCATGATTGTAGGCGACAAGCTATGCAGGAAGAAATTGCCGCTCTAGAGGCCAATCACACCTGGGACATTGTGCCTTGTCCTTCCACCATAGTTCCCTTGGGTTGCAAATGGGTTTACTCCGTCAAGGTTCGATCTGATGGGAGATTGGATCGTTATAAAACTCGGCTTATTGCACTTGGGAATAATCAAGAATATGGTGTCATAATAATTATGAAGAGACCTTTGCTCCAGCTCTTGTAGCTTCCAATGATTGGCCACTACATTAGATGGATGTCAAGAATGCTTTTCTTCACGAGGATCTTAAAGAGTGTATTTATATGAAGCCACCACCGGGATTGTTTCTCTCTCCGACATCACGTGTGTAAACTTCGTCGCTCTCTTTATGGCCTCAAACAAGCTCTGAGGGCCTGGTTTGATAAATTTCGCACCATTTTACTACAATTTTCATTCAAGCAGAGCAAGTACGACACTTCACTGTCTCTTTGGAAATCAGACATGGGTATTGTTGTTCTTTTGGTTTATGTTGATGATATTGTGATCACTGGTTCCGATTTTGTTTTACTTGTCCAGCTTAAGACTGATCTCTCAGAATCTTTTCATATGAAAAGTCTTGGGTCTCTCACATATTTTCTTGGTCTTGAGGTGCATTGTAGTCCTTCAGGTATTTCACTCAATCAACATAAGTATGCTAGTGACTTGATGGCTATCGCTGGACTACAAGAGGCTACTTCTATCGATACTCCCATGGAATTAAATGTCAAGCTTTGCAAAGAGGAGGGTGACCTACTTGATGATCCTAGTTTATACCGAAAGTTGGTAGGTAGCCTTGTCTATCTCACCATTACTAGACCGGACATTTCTTTTGTTGTACTGCAAGTCAGCCAGTTTCTTCATACCCCTCGTCATCTTCATTTGGCTGTTGTCCATAGAATCATCCGCTATCTTCAGGGCACTTCTGCCCATGGCTTATTCTTTCCTGCAGACAATTCTCCTCGTCTTGCTGCTTATAGCGATGTTGATTGGGTTGGTTGTGCTGATACATGTCGCTCCATCACTGGTTGGTGCGTGTTCTTAGGTGATGCGTTGATCTCCTGAAAGAGTAAGAAGCAAGACAGAGTTTCTAAACCATCTACAGCATCTGAGTACCGGCAATGTCTCTTGCTTGTTCTGAAATTATTTGGTTTCGAGGTTTGCTTGTTGAGTTAGACTTCTCTGAGACTGATCCTACACCTTACATGCCGACAATACAAGTGCTATTCAAATCACGGCCAATCCTGTCTATCATGAGCGCACAAAGCATATTGAAGTTGATTGTCATTCTATTCGTGAAGCCTTTGAAGCTCGTGTTATCACTCTTTCCCATATTTCCACTGAACTACAAATTGCTGATATCTTCACCAAGACTCTCACTCGTCAACTTGTTGATCAACCCGCATCAATTTGAGGGGGGCTGTCAATGGACAGCTTTGCTGTCCATATTTGTTTCCATATTTGTTTCCTTATTTATTTCCTTGATTTACTCTTCTGTACAATTAGCATAATATTTGACAGATTGCATAGGAATAGAATTAGCATATACTTATTTCTTTCCATGTATAGAACTCTTGTACAGTTTACATAATAAACCGAGATCACAAGGCCAATTCATTCGGCCATTCATACAGAACTCTGATCTATTTTGACACGGGGAGGGGGCTACCCCGCACCGTATGGTATGGGTAGCACCCCTAATTTTCCAGATTGCTCTCTCCTCTCCCCACTCCTGAGTCCTACAACAGGCTTGAGACCAACCCTTTTTTTTTTGGTAAGTAATAACTTTATTAAGCACAATGTAATAGGCAAAGCCCGAGTACACAGGAAGTATACACAAGAAACACCTAATACATTCTAGAACTTAGAAAAACGAAGACAAGAACGCGTTTACAGCCCCACCCTTCAGTACAATAGCAAAGAACCAGCTAAGTAAAGTGCTTATAAAAAGCTTCCAAAATGCATCTCTATTGCGTTCCCGATCATTAAAGCACCTCTCATTTCTCTCCAACCAAATACACCACATAATACACAAAGGCATCATTTTCCCAGCAGCTGCCACTTGGGAACAAGTATGCATTTGAAAGTTGGTCCAGCATGTTAAGAAGTCGACCACTGCTTTTGGCATAACCCAGCACAGCCCAACCCTTCCAAACACACCATCCCATAGCATTTTAGCCATTTCACAATGAAGTAGTAGGTGATTCACTGATTCCGCTTCTTTCTTGCACATAAAGCACCAATCCACAACAATCATTCCACGCTTCCTCAAGTTATCAATAGTCTGGATATTCCCTATTGCTACTGTCCATACAAAAAAAGCCACCCTTGATGGAACATGAGCCTTCCAAATCCTCTTCCAAGGAAAGCCAATATGGTGCTGATTTAGTTTCACCTTATAAAAAGACCAAACTGTAAATTTTTTAGAGGCTGTTTGACTCCAACAAAGTTGGTCCCTGCCCTGTCTTCTTAACTCCACTGAATACAACTGTCTAAAAAAATCAGTAACCTCCTCTACTTCCCAATCCTGGACAGATCTGGAGAAGCCTACATCCCAAAGCACCACTCTATTGGAAGATACCATCACCTCGGAAACTGAAGCTTGCTTATTAGTCGCCAACCTGAAAACAACTGGAAATGCTCGATACAATTCAATATCCCCACACCAAACATCAGACCAAAATCTGATTTTTGAACCATTACCAACCAAGAAGTTAACTTGTTTCAGGAAGCGACCCCAACCTTTCCTAATAAACTTCCATAGACTCACTCCATACGAATCCCTGCTCTCCATGGTACACCATCCTCCCCAATCACTACCATACTTGCGATCAATCACCCCCCTCCACAATGCTTCCTCTTCCCCATGATATCTCCATAGCTACTTCCCCAACAACGCCTTATTAAAACTACATAGACTATGAATACCTAGACCTCCATCAGCAATCGGACAGCAGATTTTTTTCCAACTTTGAAATTTTGGTCTCCTCTCCCAAGCCTCCCCAAAGAAAGTCTCTGTATAATTTTTCAATACGGTTGGCCACACCAACTGGTAAATGGAATAAAGATAGGAAGTAGGGATATTAGAGAGAATACTCTTTATAAGAGTAATCCTACTCCCTTTAGATAAGTAAGTCCTTTTCCAAGCTGCCAACTTCCTCTCTATCTTCTCGATCACCCCGTTCCAAATGTGTTTGGCCTTAAAAGATGCCCCTAACGGTAGTCCCAAATATTTTATGGGCAGAAATGCAACTTTACATCCCAAAAATTCAGCCAAGTGATGAATATTACAAACCTCTCCCACCGGTACCAATTCCGATTTGCTTAAGTTCACTTTTAATCCCGAGATGGCTTGAAAACATAGCAGGACAGAACTCAAAATTTGAATTTTTTCCCCAACAGCCTCACAAAAAATGAGGGTATCATCAGCGAAAAGCAAGTGTGATATAGTAGAGGGGCCACTAGAATTGGTTCCCAGTGAAAATCCCGAGATAAATCCTGCTCCTACCACTGCCTCCACCATTCGACTCAAGGCTTCCATAACAATGTCAAACAAGAAGGGAGATAACCATCTCCATCCCCACCTATACCATTGCTTAATCCGCACAACTCCTCGCAACTCACCAATGCTCCACCAACACAATTCCCTACCGCCTGCCATCCTTTTGCCCTCTTGAATCCACCTCCTTGCCATGGAATCTAAATTTGACTCCAAATCGTCCTCATCCATGCTCCTTTCCCATTCTCTGACTCCATGTTCCACCTCCCCAAGTTCCAACTCACCCCCAACATAATTCAAGCCAACTCATATACATCTTCAATAAAAAATACCACCTCCATTGAGAATGGGGACTTGGGGATTGGGTTGGTTTCTGAAGACTTTGTGGTGGTTACTAAACTGAAAAATGGGTTGCACAATGAAGCTATTCACTTCTTCAATTTCAGTCAACCCATTCTTTTTCTAGATGCATACGCAAGTCTTAGTTGCACATCCTATCCTCAATTGCTACCCAACTTCCATTCCTTAAGATATATAGGTTGAGGTCTCAGTTTGATATGGATACAGGAGTTTATTTTCCTATTCACAATAATGAATGCAAAGGTAGCTTGAAAATGAATTGACATGCAAGCTGGGGAAGGTAGGTTCACATGCAATGGCATCTTCAGCTAATTTTAATGAGATGGACACCAAAAGCTGATTGAAGAGGACCAATGCCACGAGGCATCAATTTATGTAGAAAATTTCTAATCCTCCCAACCTTGTAGAAGGACCCAACAAGATGTCAGGAATCATTGTGGTGTTCCTGATTTTTACACACACAGAGATAGTAGTCTCTCCCTCTCTCTCTCTTTCTCTCTTCTATAAGTAAAATATCATTTCATTGATAGTAGTAAATAGGCATAGCCCAAGTACACAGGAGGTATACAAATAGCATACACCTAGTTACAAAACAAGGAGCTAGAAAGTGATGCAAAAAAGTCATTAAAGCAAGCTCCATTAAGAAAGGAAGCAAATGTCTCTCAACTACAGTTCTGTAAAAGTTTACATGATAGGTTATGATAATACTCATTATTTTCATTACAATTTTCTTCGTTAAAAAGAATGGAAATAGCTAGAAAATAAAGAACCAAATTATTTTTGAAAGATTTCATACCTGATTGAGCTCAGCATCTTTTCCAGTTCTCTTATATTTCATGCAGCATTCATAGGCCTCTTGTAATTCATGATGATATGCCTGAAAACAGTATGAGGTAAAAGAACCGACCGTTAAAACTAAAGAGGTGGTGTCAATGCTTTACGTGTTCAAATTGGAAGAGTTTCAAGATTTCTGAAAATGTTTTCCAAGCAATGGTTTGATCTAACTTCCAATAAAAAGTTTAGGCGCCTGGAGAGGTTTAGTTAGCTAAACGTAGGAGTTTATAAGGGAAATTTATGATAATCCTATCCAAACAATGCAAAATGAGCACAATCTATTAGTTATGTAAAAATAATACAGAACAAAAACCACTGGAAATCAGACTAAAACCTCAATGAATGCCCTCTCTTTTATGGTTGTATTATTCCTCATAGCCCCTTCTTCGAGCATTTCGTGCAATGGCTCCAATGCCTTCAGCATGCCCTCAATATTATGTTCACCAAAATACAAACGACTAGCTTCTTCTAGTGCGTCATGCCACAGTTCATGCCAAAGTATTGCAACGCGGATTAATTCATTTGATACAAGTTCTGCCTGTAGATAAGCACCTACTTATAAATTCTTAATTTTAATAAAAAAGAAAGAAAGAAGAAAAGAAAAATAACAAAATTATAATTAGTAAGTCATTTCACCTGATCGACAAGTACACCACTATGCTGCCGAACTTTGTCAACCACTTCTTGGGCTGCAGCTTTACGCAAAGAACTTATTGATTTACAAGCTACCAGAAGAGGGTACATAAGAGCCTGTGAAATGAATTGAATTATTATAATTCATGTGGAAGGAAAAATAATTAAAATAAATGAAAGGTATCTATAATGAGGACATGGCTAGCAACACATTCAATGAATACCTATTGGAATCTTTATATTTAGAGTAATTCTACATACACCCGTGAAGTGCGTAAACGCCGCGTAATCATTTTGAAAAAGAGTGGGGTCCACTATTAAAAAACTAATTTTTTTTTTCATGTGGATCCCATGTTTTATTCACTTTTTTCTAAACGATTATGCTGCGGTTGCACAATTCACGGTTGCAAATATCTTTTCTCTTATATTTATTCATCTCAAGAACTGCATTCCATGAACACCTTTTCAGTAATGTCTAATTTCTAGGTTGCCAACAAATTTTATCATCACCACTTTGTCTCAACCTAGGAGAACAAACAATTAAAGAACGAAGAGATCAACTTTGCCTCCCAATCATGTGTTCATCTAATAAAAGTAACATTCCATTGGAATCTGTATATATATATATATATATATATATATATAAAAATTAAAGATCTGCAAATGTTTTGCTATTGAAGCCTCCTTATAGCAAGCTATCTCAAAGGCCGATCCTCACATCATGTCAATTTGATCTTGATTATTGGATAACTCGAATGCAGTACATTACTTTGAAAAGTGAAAATTTTGCTTGATCTCTTTGTTGAAGCTAAGCCTCGTAATACAAGTACCATACCAATATCTTGTTAAACAAGGATGCTTGCTAAGATTACTTCACAAAAAGCAAACGTGGGTGGGGGGGAACGCCATGCCAATTTTAGCATAAATTGTGGGGCATTTGTGTTGGGATATATGGAGGAAAGAAGGGAGCATTTATTTGAATGTTTTGTTGCATGTTTTCCTGGTCAGGGAACTTGCAGCTAACACAAATAAAGTAATCCCTCTATCCCTCCTAATGTTTCTCCACACCCCAATCCCAAAAGCCCCACTTACCTAATATGAAGACCACTCTCCCCACATCCTCTCATATTTAGCTTCCAATAAGAATCGCTAGAAAGCCTCTCTCTACGTGGCTTAATGCCATAACCAGTTACCCAACAGAGTTTTGTTAAACAAGAACAGGGTTCCAAGTTCTAAACTGCCTGAAGAAATCGGGGTGCAAATTCTAGATTACTTGACTTGGTGCAAATCAAAATCCTATGAGTTGAGTTGGCTTATCAAAAAGGAGATGAGACTAGACAAACTGCTCATTATTCCTAGACCCACTGAGAAACCTAATAGCAATCTCCTATTCACAGCAACTGGCAGCATTCTACTTGGCACCTCCCTTATCACTATAAACGTAGAAGAGGGTATAAAGATCCCCATCTCAATTCTCAAGAACTGTTTTAAAGAAGCCTGAGGGGGGGTTTCCTAAATCAAAATGGAGACATGCATCGTACAGTTACAGTGTACAATCCCCTCACACCATTTCTTTTTGAAGCCATACCTCGTCAACATATACAGCAAGAAACCCTTTCTAACATGATCATACTCCTTTTCCTAAATCGAGTTTGCAAAGCACTCTTGGCGCCCCTGATCTGATTCAACAATCAAGGCATTCATTGGCAATAACAACTTAGCCTAGAATTTGACACCCCTTGATGAAATAGACATAACCTTCTGCAACATCTTTTCCAGCCCACTAGCAAGAACCTTGGAGATGATTTTATAAACACTACCCACTAAATTGATAGGACGAAAATCCCTAATATCCTTAGCCCAACTATCTTGAGGATAAGGGTGATAAAGGTGGCATTGAGGCTTTTCACAAACTTGGCTTGAGCATGGGGTACAATAAAATTTTACTTTTGAGATCCTCCCAGCTGGTCTTAAAAAAGGCTAAAATGAAACCATCAAAGCCTGGGGCCACCAACTCCAATAACTCCTCGCCTAAAAGATGCTGTCAAACAACATATATAGCTTTCCCTCCACCAATTAAATAAAAATATTGCCATCCACCTTTTGCCTCCAACTGAACTGTTTTTGAACTACAAAATATGCTCAATGAATTCTGTATTATCTTAAAAAGACCACACCACTAATAAATAGAGACCATCCATGTTGTTCGTGCGTCATGAATTATGGAAAACTTACGTAATCTTATCTCTCACATTTAGCCAAAGAGCTCTTGACTTCAGTCCCCATCTCCCCTCCTTGAATAGAATAATCCTCTCTAGCTGACTAAAAACCTCATCAACTTTTCAATCTCTGACAAGGTTCATTCTTATGCGAGAACATCAAACCCTTGTAGCTCATCCATGAGGGGTTGTTTCTACTTCCCAACATGGCCAAACACCTTGTTCCATTCTCAAATATAGCTTCAGGGTATTCGTATTTACCAGCAAAGACAACTAGGTGAACCTTCAAAGTTATATGACAACCAACATTATTTCACCTTGTCCACAAATCCCTCAGATTGTAACCACATATTCACGAACTTGAAGTATAGTTTACTCAGAAACATTACCACAATCAAGCAATAAAGGAAAATGGTCTAAGGGTAATCAACTGGGCATCTCGCTTGAATAGGTTTCATGGAATTGTATATTGAGGTTGCACTTGCTTGCACTTTGATCCTTATAAAAATAGGTTAGTTGAGTTAATTTGTAGTTTAGGAAATATTCTAGTTTTATCAACAAATTTGTATAAAAAAGGAACAATAGACATGAAAATATTACCAAAAAGGACATGACAACATAACCAGATAAATATGAATAATTTTTCTTGTGGTGGGTGGGGGGAGAGAGAGAGAGTTGAGAAAATAATGAACTGAAACAAGTAAAGGGGATTTGGGAAAGATGAAACAAAAAAGGGATAACCTCTCATTGAAGTTGCTTGCTTCCTCTATCTAATAATATTAATGCGAAATAGTTACAAATATTGAATCCAATAGTACATTGATAACATGAACATAGAAGCCACCAAAAGCAAACCTGTGGATGACTTTGTCCGATTCGCACCAAAAGCGACTGTATCAGTTCTCTCAGAGCATAGTTATTTGAATGTATGCGGGCAATTATTTGAGGTAAAACCACAAGCCATGTGTTAATATTAACATGTTCAAATCCTTTCCGTAGTGCCATTTGAACTTCTTCACTAGCTCCATGGTTGAACCACAATGTGAGAAGGCGAAGTATATCCTGAAGCAAATAGTAGGATCCATAGAAAATTTTTATGAGAGTCAAGAGTACCGAAACCCAGCAACAAGGCATGATCCAGAATTTCAATGAAGCATGAATACCATATCTCCAAGAATAGACTAGATGCAGGGTACAATTGACAGCCGTGTGGTAGAAATGCAGATCATGATATGGAAATATACATACCAATAAGTGAATATGTCTATGTACGGATACAAAGATACACAAGCATTTATCGGCATTATTTCTTCAAGATAAAAGAATATAAAAAACTCAGCTTTATCAACATCCAGAAACATTGCAACTCCTTTCATAATGGAACATTAGATACAGTAACTTATAATACCCATTTAAGCAGCACGCATAAGGTGGTGAAATGGAAAAGATGTATATCTAGATAGGGTACAGAACAGAACCTCTTTACACAGGCTGAATAATTCAAAGAAAAGGATTGCATTGCAGAAAGGCCTCAGATTGAGATTTGGTTTACCTGTAAACTATCATCAACTCCTTTAGCATTCGCTGCACATGCTATTGAATGAAAATATCCCGTGACTGCTGCAACAACATACTGTGCTGCAGAATTGGAAAAACCTCGTACGGTATAATGGCCCATTACTGCTGTATTGAACAAGGCCCACGTATGCCATGCTCTTGCCCATTTGTTCGCACATTGAGTAGCATATTTAAATGCCACAAGGATATCTATAAAAATTGAAACTTTGTGAATATAGGAGTTGAATCAAATCTTCAAAGGAAACATAAAACTACAAAAAAATTACAAGAAGTCATTACCTTGAATAGTATTGTCATCGAATCCAGGAGAGAGTGACCACTGCCAAGTCCCAAGTTTATGATATACACGGGCAATCAGTGGAATGCTTGGACTTGTACAGCTTACATAGTCAGTTGACGCAATTGTTTGAATACTTGGAGTACTCGAAAGGTCTATAGCCAAATTCTAGAACAAAATTGTGCCAAGAAAAATTAGTAGTAAGAGGACTACACAGTAGAGTGCTAGCAGAAAGTGGTGATCATGGATTCATGAGGGTGAAAAGGCGAGAAATATGCTATACCTGCAGCTGAGCAAATGCTTCCTTGCGCTTAGCATCTTCTCCAACTGACCACTGGTATTCCAAGTATGCCAGCATTACTTGAGGAGGCCCATGGTACCTTACATTTTGAGGAGAAGTTTCGGGGTCAAACTGAAAATGATTCCATACAAAGTTGAGTTAAGCAAACAAGAATGTGTACAAGTCTCAAACTTAGCATACTTGTTGGAACATATGTGCTAAATAGACCTGCAAGAGTTTAACTAAAGTAGATCTAGCCTGGCTGATCCGTCCACTCTTCCGGCAACGAGAAGCAAACTTGAGCCAAGTTTCAATATCTTCTGTAGGAGGTAGAACAAGTGCTCTAACTGCCAGGAGTGCCTGCCAGACCTGAATATTCAAGCATCAGAAAGGTTAGAAAGAAGCAAATGAATCGTAGCAGCAGAAATCTAGCTTTTAAAAAAGGAATGACCCAGAAACCTCTCCCAACCCATACCCCTCTTTTCTAGAGTCCAATCCCGATGCAACTACTAACTTCTGAAGAACACCAATTGCCCTATCCAATGCTATATGTAAAACCCACCAATCTACACCAAATCCTGACTTTTACAACCATAAACCTCCAAAACCATTTAATACGCTGTCATATATATGCTGAGAAATACCATCAACACCAAATCCTGATTTTTACAACCATAAAACTCCAAAACCATTTAATAGGCTGTCATATACATCCTGAGAAATACCATCTCTCTAAAGATAATTAACATGAACAAATGCACATCAAAATCACAGCTATTCCGATTTGGATTTTTTTGTGCCACCTTTTAGCATTAACTCAAGCCAAACGCCAGCAAAACTACCAAAGGAAGAAGTAAAGCTCAGCCGCCCAGCAGTATTTATCCATTGTATTCATCATAGTAGTAAGCATGCTTACTTGCGCCATTAAGAATGCAAGATTAGCCAAACAATTCTAACTTTAAATTATTGTTTCTAATAAAAAATTAAAACTAACTACAATTACACATTAATTGCAGCAATCCCCATCATTTCTTTAACATTTTTATGCATTCACCCAAATCTGAGCTCTACGATGAAGTATTTTTTACTTTCAGAGTAACTAGAGTTTCTACAATTAACCATGCTTAAAACCTAATGTCTAATTGGGACTAATCCTCATTTCATAGATGCCAGTTTGTTTCTGACAGTGGTACCTACCTCATGACAGAAAGTAGTCATCATAAAAGTAAAACATATCTACCTCAACATTTCGTTTCACTCCTTGTATTCGCTCATTCCACATATTGCGAATAAGGGCTCGCCGTCCTTCAGCAACGGGGTTTCCAACGGGAAGTGTACAGTAATCAATGACCTGTAAGAGAAGCAGATTTTTCCTCGTATTGTGATTTATTTAATGACTAAAACAGAAAGGGAATCCTAG
Source organism: Juglans regia (assembly GCF_001411555.2). NCBI lineage: Eukaryota > Viridiplantae > Streptophyta > Magnoliopsida > Fagales > Juglandaceae > Juglans > Juglans regia. The sequence goes on from NC_049913.1 coordinate 1,961,925, forward strand.
ATATATCATAGCAAACCTCCTCTAGTTCTGAGAGCTGCTGGACAAGGACCATATTGCTATAAGCACGTTCATAGCTCTCCAGAACCTGAAAAGCAAAGAAATATTTTTTACCAGCTCATCAAATAAGAAAAGATATATAATGAATATTTTTTGTTGTCGTTATTGAGTCATTGACATAATTTTTTAAGTAATAAATTCATTAAAAGTGCAAACGGCACAAGACAAGTACACAAGATGTATATAAGAGAGTTATTTCTGAAATCATCATTATTATTATCATTAGCATTGATATTGTTCTTATTATTTGCTATTATTATTACTATTAGCCAGAAGAAAAAGTCATAATAGGAACAAAATCATCTGCATTGCTGAAGTTTGTAAAGCAACAGAAAATAACTACAGTACTGAGGTGCTCAGATGAAAACAAAAAGTTTCTTAGTACATAGCACTTGAAGCCACATCTCAGAGAGGAAAAAGCGTGTATGGCTGGCTTAATGTCAAGTTTTTAATATGCATGCTTACTATATTTCTATTTGACTATTTTGAACAATAATGACAGCAGTATACACCATATCAAGCCTGTTTATACCTTAGTCACTATTTTCAAATCTCTATATCAGTAGAACCAAAAATTATAAAGCTGTTGTATGTGATGGTGGACTTGAGTATATCAGCTACATCAGAAGTAGATAGCATGGCTCTACTTTATGTACAATAATACAGAAACTTCAACATAACAGCCAATAGTGAAGAGATATCACAGTGCTCAGCACTTGGGGAAACTACCTAGAGGAGGATCCGCATCAAACTTCTCCAAGACAATAATTTTTTAAATCCTCAATTAAAGCAAGTATTCATGGCAAGCAGTTTGAGGTTTTCAACAGGGAAACTCTCACTGAGAAATTTTGAGCTTCCCAAGTTTGGCAATACAAGGCCTCCATAGCAGATGCTCCCCAATGGCATGCTGCAGAAGCGTTGGGGAGATGTGATGGTTACTTGAATACTTGCAATATGGATTTTTTAAGAATAATTCCACATTAATTTTCACTGCTCTCTAAAAGAAGTATACAAAAACAGTTGCAAGATTACTGCCAAGTGCTGCCCAGAAAATAAATAAAAGAGGATAATCAATAATGTTTATGGGGTTAAAAGAAAAAAAAAAAAAAAAGCTCCTCAGAAAATAAACCCATGACTTGATGTTGTTTTCAAAATGACCTTGTCACAATTGATGGTCTCCATAATTCAGTGTGCATGAAATCTGGATGAAAGTGATGTAGCCCAAATCAGGCAAAAGCTAGGATTATCACACAAGTCACTGTTTTTTTTTTTTTTTTTAAGTAAACGATTGTATTAATAAGAATAGGCATAACCAAAGTACACAAGATTGTATACAAGAGGTAACACCTATTAGGAAGAAGAAATGGAAACAAGAAAACCAAGTCCATTAAAATCTACAGCTATGGCCCATAGAAATAAAGTTCTAGCAAAAAGTAATCTAAGTTCCTCTAACGAGCACAGAGCGCAGCGCTCCTTGTTTTCGAATGTCCGGTCATTACACTCTTACCATAAGCACCACATGATACAAATAGGAACCATCACTGTGGAACACCTCCTAAATTTGCCCAACTAGCAAAAAGCTCAATCACTGTGGCAAGCATAGGCTATCTTAAACTTGCTAAATACATCGTCCCATAACGCTCTAGCAACCTCAAAATGCAATAGAAGATAATCCACAGTCTCCCCACTTTTCTTGCACATACAACACCAATCCATTATAATCACCCCAATCCACTATAATCACCCCTTTACGTAAGTTATCCATCATTAAAATCATACTCAGAGAATGCCGCTTTGGGAGGCGCCTTATTTTGCCAGATCCTTTTCCATGGAAAATGATTATTCTACAATTGTGTGAAGACTTGTAGAAAGAGCGAACTGAAAATGTACCTTTTTTCTGCGGGTACCCACCACAACGTGTCAGATCCTTGAGTGCTCAGTCTCATGGAGTATAGAAGACTAAAGAAATCCTCAAAGCTGCCTACCTCCCAATCTTGAGCTGCCTTAATGAAGTTCACGTTCCATTGGACTAGGTCTCCAGATATCTCCATAAAATCAGCCACTTCTTTCTCACATGCAATCCTGAAAACTAAAAGAAATGAGTCCTTAAGGGTGTTATCACTACACTCACAACTCACAAGTCGCTCCAAAATTTTATTCTAGAGCCATCTCCCAACACAAATCTAATGCGACGAGCAAAAACCCCCCACCATTGTCTAACGTGCTTCCAAACTCCCACTCCATAAACCCCACGTACCTCCCTAGTACTCCATCCCCCCCACAATTACAAACCTCCATATTTGCAGCCAATCACTGACTTCCATAAGGCTTCCAATTCCATATTATATCTCCACAACCATTTTCCAAGTAAAACCCGATTGAAAATCCTTAGATTTCTAATTCCCAACCCATCAGAAGAGATTGGGGAGCATACATTATCCCACTTAACCGGATGGAATTTGAAATCCTCCTCCAAATTGCTCCAAAGGAAGTCGCGATGAAGTTTCTCAATACAGGTAGGCACACTTGCTGGAATTAGGAATAAAGATAAGAAATATGTTGGTAAATTAGACAGATTGCTTTTGATTAAGGTGATCCTACCGCCTTTCAACAAGTACCATCTCTTCCAACCTGCCAATCTACGTTCAATCTTCTCAATCACTGTATCCCAAATCAATTTAGCCTTTGAGGCTGCCCTTAAAGAAAGACCAAGGTAATTCATGAGAAGAGAGGAAATCTTACATCCAAGGTTAGCCAACTGTCTGATATTGCGAACATTAGCAATTGGCACCAACTCGGATTTGTCGAAGTTTACTTTCAAATCAGATGCCACTTCAAAACAAAGTAAAAGTGCCCTCAATGCCCGAATCTGGTTTTGTTTTACCTCACAGAATATCAGTATATCATCTACAAACAACAAGTGATAAATGTTAAGAGTACCCCTATTGGGGTCACCAACCGAGAATCCAACCACAAAGCCACTGTTCACCAAGGCAGAGATCATTCTGCTAAGCGCCTCCATAACAATGACAAAAATGAGTGGGGACAAAGGATCCCCTTGTCTTAGGCCTCGAAAGCTGTTAAAGAAGCCAACTGGACTGTCATTCACCAAAATTGAAAACTTCACTGTGGATATACACCATCTGATCCACGAGCACCATCTCTCCCCCAATCCACACCTCCCAAGAAAGTAAAGTAGGAACTCCCAATTGACATGATCATAGCCCTTCTCTATATCCAGCTTGCATAGGATTCCCTGATTGCCAGATTTTAATATACTATCTAGGGCTTAGCCTATTCATGGTAATAAAATTTTCTTATTAACTATAAAAAAAAGAAACAAAAACAAAAACAAAAACAAAAACTATTTAGGCATTCATTGGCGATATGAATTGAGTCGAAAATTTGCCTACCCCATACAAATGCATTTTGGGGTTTCGTAATGATCCTTCCCAAAACCTCCCCTAGGCGGTTAGCAAGCACCTTGGAGATGATCTTATACACCTCACCCCATTCACAAGACTAATGGACCGATAATCCTTCACCTCCGATGCCCCAATCTTCTTGGGAATAAGTGCAATAAATGTGGTACTTAGGCTTCTCTCAAATTTTCCAACCGAAAAAAATTCTTGAAACACTTTCATTAAATCCTCATTCACCACATACCAACATGATTGAAAAAATCTCATACAAAATCCGCCTGGACTAGGTGCTTGTCTTTGACCATCCTCCCCACCACATTGTGAACCTCTGTCTCCTTAAAGGACCTCTCCAAACAAGAAACATTATACAGCTCAATGAACTCAAATGCTAGTTCATATAGCTTTGGCTGCCACCCCACCTATTCAATAAACAAGTGTTCCAAAAAATCAGCAACATGCTCTCGAATCATGGGAGCCTCCACACAAACCACACCATCTATATTCAACATCTCAATGGTATTAGTTCTCCTATGAGAGTTGGTCACTTTATGAAAACATTTCATGCTCCGACCTCCTTCCTTCAACCACAATGCTCTTGATTTTTGGCACCAAGAGATCTCCTCCAATAAAATGACCCTATCTAATTCTGAAACTAACTCTGACTTCTGAGATAACTCTTCCACAGAAAGGACCCGACCCTCTTGTGGCTCCTCTAACACAGGCTTCTTACGGTCGCCTATATCACCAAAGGATTGAGCATTCCAAAGCTTTAAATAAAGATTTAGAGCTTTCAGTTTACCCGCAAAAATGAAACTAGGGGTGCCGTGAATCTAATATGAGAAACACCATTGTCTAACCCTGTCTGCAAAACCTTTATTTTTAGCCACATATTTTCGAATTTAAAATACCAACTCACCTTGAATACCACCACAATCCAGCAAGATAGGAAAATGATTAGAACCAAGACGAGGCAACCTCTTTTGACATAGGTCCAAAAAATGAGTTTCCCATTCCAATGAGACTAAAAATCTATTCAATCTAGACCTCGTGTATGCTCCACCAATAAGAGGAATATCCACCAATCCCAAATCAACTATACACTCTGAGAATTCCATCATTGCTGGCTGCAGCCTACTTTCCCCTGGAAGTTCACTTAGGAACCTTGTAACATTAAAGTCACCACCTATGCACCAAGGTAGGTCCCACCAGCTATAGCTATTTCTTCCCATAAAAGTCATCGGTCCATAGATACCAGCAAAAGCCCATAAGAAATTGTCTTCCACATTCTTAAAAAAACATGCCACTGTGTACTCCCCAATGACCTCCAATTTCTCCACTACCCTTCAATCCCACATAACTGATACACCTCCTAAAGCTCCATCAGATGCAAGGTAAGCCCAATCCACATATGTACAGCTCCATAAACTTTGAACAATACTTCTTGGAATAAATTTCAGTTTAGTTTCCTACAAGCACACAATGTCCGCCTTCCACTCACGAAGCAAATTTTTATCCTAAGGCACTTATTAGCCTCGTTAAGCCCTCGGACATTCCAAGAAACAATTTTGGGCTTCATAAAGAAGGTGCTAGCCCCTTCCCTTTGAATCTTTCTCAGCTTGAGCTGCCCTCATAGTTAAGAGACCATATTAATCTCTTTAGCTCCCTCTGTTTTTTGGATCCTGATTTCTTGGGTTGAGTATGACCAACTTCAATGGCAGTAACACAAGTCATTGTTAAGAAGGCAAACGATTATTTTTCTGGAAAATTCATTGTTGGGTCAAATCAAAATCTAATATTAGGAGGCATCATCCAATTCCAAAGTTCTCCTCCTACTTCATCTCGTTAAAGAACTTCAGGGACTTATGTTCTTGTTCTTCTCACTATTTGGGTGCTTCCTTTTCTACACTACATGTGTACTTGGGCTGCATCACTCTCTGCTTGGATTAATATTGCTGTACTTATCAAAAATGGTCTTCCCTTGCATTTGAAAATAAACAAAATGTTGTATCATGCTGTTTATTTGAAAATAAACAACACAGTGACACATGACTTACAAATGAAGTTTTTTTCTTTTCTAATGTAAAGTCTACCTTGTTTACCAATCTCTCCACAATTGTTTTCCAATAGAAGACAACTTCCTGATAAGTAAATAAAATCCAATCCAAACATGGAAAGAGGAATACAAACCAAGCCTGTAACAAAACATCTACTAACCCTGGCACCAAACAAGCCTAAATATATAATTAAATACCACCAAGGAAAATAATTCTCAAAATTTGGCAAAATCCAAGACTTGGGCAGCCACTCTTCCTCCATTTATTAAATACAATTCATGGTATTTCCTACTTCGTGAAATACAGTTAAATTGTTTACTTTTCAAAAAAGAAAAATATAAAACACAAAAAAAAAAAAAGACCGCACAATTCTTTTAAACCTTGAGATAAAGTTTTAAAATGAAAATAGAGCAAGAATGTTACAGACAAAGTGCTAAGGTTTCATTATTCATCAAAGAAACTCACCAAAGCAGCAAGTTCAGTCGCAAGGCATTTCCTAGCTCTCTCAACATATTCGCGTGCTTCATCATACTGGAGGGAAAAATTGTAAATGGTTCTCAAAAATTGCAAAAAGCATTGTCAGCAGTAAAACATTAGTGTACCTTTCCTCTGCGAACTAATAATACAGCCCTGAAAAATGTTCCATTACTACTTCCATCACCACCACCAGCAGTGTTCCCCAAACCCCGAAGTTTGGTATCATCACCATCATCTAATCGAGACACATATTCTGCCATTTGATCCCACTCTCCCATGTTCCATGCAGCATTTGCAGCCTGAGACCACCACATAAGGAACATAAGCATGAGCAATAAGATATTGACAATAACCATTATAACATCACAAGCTAACCATTGGTGCCATTTCTAGTTGAGCAGCTGGCTCCGCAGGGGTCCAATATTCCTTGCACAAGCTGTTAAGCTCCTCCCATCGAGCCAATGCAGCAAGGCATCGCATCCGACCTGTAGAAGACCCAAATATGAATTATTCATACAAATTAATACATACAAGAATGACTCCAAACTAACACATTAACAAAGGCAGACCTAAAATGGCATCCAAAACAAGATGTGGGCTAGTTGCTTGAGATGCTTTGGCAGTGTAAGCCTTGAGTGCATCATCCCATCGCTGCAGTTTCTCATACCTAACAAAGAGAAATTTAATGTGAGCACTCTCAATGGAAATACTTGACACTGAAGACACATCAAATAGGTCCACTGCTCGTTTCCCAGACACAAAAATGAATGGCAGCATATGAATGCTCAGCTTTACCATGACTCCTTCAGTTGAACATCCAAATGTTGCTGGGCATAGGTCAGTATCCCAACTGCAGCCTAGAAAAACAAACATCCATCGATCAAATGGAAGCAAATATGTTCAATAAAGGGGGATATCAAAATTAAATTAGGTAGCAGCAGTTAAATGATAAACTTTCTAAAAGGTACCTCATGCTGATGTAATTGATTGTTTATGTGTATGAGTGCTTCCACTACAGAGACAGGGTTAGCATCCATCTTCTTGGAGCATGCTCCTTCAAATTCCATCTCTTTGTAATGCAGGGCTTTGGCGAATGCACGACACTGATGTGTAATATTGACAAAGTAAATATACAACAAACATATTAGAGAAGATAAAAAAATGAAATAAACATGACAGGAAAAGAGTTTGTTTTCCTGGAGAAAAATCGTAAAATTGCAGGAACTATATTAGGAGACATGACACCTTTTCTGCCAGAGCACCAAGGAGGCGGATGTCAATAGGAAGAGGTTTCTCATCATGCTCCATGAACTCTGCCTGCAGATCATTTAATAATTTCAATCAATTGAACGCATGCCAGTTTTGATGATGGAAAGCTGTCCTAGCAAACCACCATTGACTTTTCCCATTCCAGTGAATCAGCGGCATCTGGTTTGATACTCCCATATCAAACCAAAAGGGGTAAAAAAAGAGCCCTTGTTCAAACAATTAGTCACCAACTTCCCAGCTGCTCTATCACAGCCCAAACAATATTGTTCAAGAGGCAAATTGTGCAATTAAGTAACCAAAGCCATCTTTTATTCACTTCCCTAACTTTGATCAATTATAGGAATAACTTGAATGCTGAAAGAGAAAATATATACCAAGTTGAGAAGTGTTCCCAAGATTTCGGGAGGAATATTTGGGGACGAAAAAGCCATCTCTAAACTGCGAACTAACTGTTTCTGACTACTTTCATTTAATTGAGCCCAACAGCTAACAAAACCAGCTGCAAACAACTCACGCCCAACAAAAGGCTGCAAAAAAGCTGAAAAATCAGAACCCAAGTCCAAACTCCTGAGGAAAAAAACTGTGCAAATGAAAACTAATCGTGATACCTGCAACTGTGCAAGCCTCACACAGGTTCTCAAGGCTGGAGAAGGAGATTCTTTCAGAAGTTCAATACTAAAATGCCTCATCCATTCTGCCCAATCTTCCTTCGTACTGCGCTGAGAAACCTCCCCAGCAGTGCGTAATCGACCATCATTGACCTAGATGAAATTTATATAGCTCAGGTTCTCAAAAGAAAGTGCAGGCAAGCCAAGCAGATATGACCAGAGCCACAGCAACCAAATTAATCCCACTCTAGCAACGAATTCATTCATAGAGCCACAGCAACCTCACAGTAGTAGTAAGTGGTCAATAGTCTCTCCACTCTTTTTGCAAATGCATTACCAATCCATTATAATAATCCAGTGTTTCCTTAAATTATCTATGGTGAGGATCTACCTTGGCTAACAAAAGAAAGCAAAGAGCAATTGTTTTAGTTTGGTGTGGCTTGTGCAAGAGGAATGGAGAACCAGTTGAACATCTCATGCTCCACTGTGAAGTACATAGTTCGGATCTTTCTAGAATTCTATCTTACAGGTTTTTTGGACTAGTTTGGATTCTAAATTGGAGTTGGAAGGGGCAATTTGGTAGCCATCAAAGCAAAATATTGTGGAAAATGATTCTGATATGCTTAATTTAGTGCATTTGGAGAGAAAAATGGTCATTGCTTCTAAAATTGTGAGGAAAACTATGGCCATAATACTTCCTTTTTCAGAACTTTGCGTCACTGGATTGCTGGACATTCTCATCTTTCTAGCTTTAGTTTCCAGATTTTTCTGGGTTTCTTAGCTCTTAACTGCAGTGTTTCTCATGTATTCTTCCCATGTACTAGGATATTACCCTTTCTTTATATCAATAAATCTTTAACTTGCTTACTAAAAAAAATAGAAGCAATGTGCATATGTATACAGCCAATGGCTTGGTTTGCTAAGATATTTTGACAAAGATGGTGTACACAACAGGCGTAACATAGGCTGCAGAGGCTTGTATTTAAAGGAGAGATGTCTCTTTCGATATATATTCCAAGAGTGTACCTGATGGCCTCTGAGATTTTTATGCACGTCAGACCAATCTTCATAAGGGTCAATCTTCTTATCATCTAAAGGGTCACTGATAACCTCTGTTGGAAGTCGTCGACTTAGTCTTTGGGCACTCATGCTCCCCAAGATCAATGGTTCACGTCTGTGCAAGTGACCTTCAATTTCCTCAAATTCCTTATGCTAAAAAAATAACTTTTGCAGTTAGCATCTTCAGATGCAAAAGATGTTTTATCGGATATAAGCAATTTCCTTTTCTTGGAAAACAAGGATAACAAAGATGATAGTTAGAAAGAGAAGCAGAACCCGAAAGCGATGATTGAACAAAAGCTTTTGTATTGATGGTATAAAAATGGTGAAGTCCTCCCCAAGGGCATGAGCCAGACAACAAAGTGCATCAACAGCATCCTTGCGGAGCTCATCATTCTTCCTACAAATAAACAGTTCACGCAATTGAAGCATCATAGGCAAGGTAAGAAAAGCCAAATGGTTTCATCACATTAAAGATGCCCAATTATCTTAAAGTTGGAAGTAGTAGATGCAGTTAGGAGTGAATTTTTATCTAGTTGCATTACCTTAAAACTATATCACACATTCTCCTAATTTGCAGGCAAGAAAGAAACTGAGGAAGACATATACATACATTTCGAATCAAAGAGATCAAAATGCTCGAAGCCTAGAGCATGATCAAAGATTTATCCCCAACTTTTTTTCAATGACGAAGAATCCCGGAGACCATGCAAACACAACTTATCCCCAACCTTAAACCATTTAGCATGACGAATTTCAGTAATGAATTAAACTTTCATCACAAAATCAGAACCACATGGAAGCAAAGCTAACTTGGAATTAAATGAAGATGAACTGGGGAAGAATCTACATGGTGCACTGTCTTTGATCAACAAAAATCAATAAATGAAAGATTGCGTGGAAAAAAGAGAGAAAAGAAAAAGGAACTTAACAGGCAGGCGTGTGAATGCTGGAAGCCATCAATAACTTTGGTTCAACTTAATAACTTTAGGTTTGTTAAATCAGGAAAAATTCCACGGTTTCTGGTTTTTTTCCCTAACCAAACTTGGAAAAGAGAATGATGAGAAGTTTTGGTATTCACGCCTCTCAGTTTGTGACACTCTTCACTATATATCCAATATTAAAAATTGCCAAGCGGGTGGCTTACATGGAGGGGGATCCCTGCCCCACCTTGATGCAGCAGGAATGAACTGATTCGTGGGGGAGATAGAGTGAAAAAGATAAGCACAAACAAACCCTAAGGAGAGGAGTATTGCGGTTCTGATACCAGGTGGAGCCCCCGCCAACACATCCCAGTAAAACAGCAAACATATTATACATGTATGGTCTTTTAATTACGAACATGTGAACATGGGTGAAAACAAACTGCCAAAACTCCCTAAATTGGATCCCTGCTGGAGGAGCCATTGAATAAAATAGAATATATATCTATAATGCTTGAAAGGAAACTAAATAAGACCCAAAAAGTTCGGGCAACTAATTCTTCAGTACATAGTTAGGCCAAGATGATTGAAATAAAATTGAACCACACAGTTGTACACGTATATACAAGAGAGAGACTAATTTGGGATTAAGGAAACGGGACACTGACCCATCCAAAAGGAGCTTCAAGTGATGCACAAGAGAAGATATGTGACCGGTAACCTGATAAAAGGGAGTACTGCATTAATGATTAAATAATCAACTAGAATAACACAACTTTTTTTTTTTTATAACTTCAAAAATAAAAATAAAATAAAAGTGACCTAGAAGCCCATTGACCTGCACACGTGGGATCAATCTTGTTAAGGTTTTGATTGAGGCACCTCTTATATCGACAGATGCATCCACTTTAAACAAGCGAATAAGTGCAGGAAGAAGTAGATGCATATGTTCATCCAGCGTCCCTACATTGCAAACCAGAAGCCGAAAGTTCTCTAAAAATCTCAAGTTTAAAAAAATTAAAAAAGAGAAGCATGTCGGTATGGTAGAAAAATATTATAAAACACCTTGAGCTCATTATGTTTTTCCTCCCTTTTGAAACATAAAACTGAACGAAGCCAGCCTTAATGCCTTCAAAGGCACCAAACTCAACCAACAATTTATAATTTATAATTACAAAAAATGAAAAAGCCAAGTGCCAAACATACATGGATCCATTGGAAAGAGGCCCAAATTATTTATTTAATATAGGCGAGAGCTCCAATGGAATGAAATTGCCAGCGATAGTATGTAAAATCTATTATATCAATAAAATTGAGGTCAGTGTTACCACAACTAATTACTATTTGCACTTTTTTCCTCTTCAGCTTTTTACTCGGCAACTCATCCAGCAGGTTTTGAACCCATGACCTTGGACTCTATCCTGTTCTATACAGGGGGAGGAAATGCCATTTGAGCTAAGTGTTTATCAGCATGTTTTCAGTTTAACCTATAGTCCGCTTAGCTTATTGTTTTGCCACACAGATCTCAATTCATACTGGCTTTGATACAGTCAAAAAACAAAGAGCATTGTTTCACCCATCTTGCAATTTTCTTGCATTGGTTATATAGGCTGCAATTTCACTTCTGCATTAAATGAGTGTTCTCCCTGCACTTATTCAAGCAATGGCAAATATACATCATTAATTTCATCGAACAATCAAAATCAAATTCACAATATTGATCTCCATTTTTGCGGTATTTCAGTTTTGCAATAAAATCCGATACTCTATTCAAGAACCACCATAATCAAAGAAATCCCGGCAATGATTTTTTAAACAATAATTGACATGATTAGCAAAACTAAATAGCACTAACCACCAAAAACTTCGAGTGTGTGGAGGATATCAGGAACATAGGTGTAGTCATTACACCTCTCTGCATCACTTAGAACTTGGATACAACCCGGAAGAATTACAGGAAGATGCTCCCTAAACTCATCATTGAGGGCCAAGCAAAGCTGTTCCACTAGGTGCAGAACCTGAGACAAAAACGTCTCAAATATGTATGAAAATGATAATTGCCATAGAACGACAAGACAATCAATCAATGTAACAATAGGTGGTTGCACCCAAAAAGACCAAACTTACAGGATAGCCAAGGGAAGGACGGCTGGTAGCAGGATAACTGAAGGATGACCATAATTTTGAAACTAAAGAGAGTAACTCCGGCAGATATTTTCTAATATGCTGCAGGGGTGCATCAAATCCAAAACATGACATCCAGAAAAACCTCAACAATCATAATGGGTGAAACTATCACGTTAGTTCAAAGTATACCTGACGCACGATAGATACCAAAGTTCCAAGCTTCCATGTTATAAAATCCTTTAGAGTATCTTCACATGTTTGAACAGTGTTAAAAAGATCAGGCAAAACCTACATGTAAGGGTAACAATCACATTTGAATCAAGCATAAAAACCCCAGATAGTGAAATTTCAGAAAACTTCAGTACAGGAAATGTAAAATTTGAGAAAATCTTCAAAGGTTTTTAACATGCACTAGCTGACCTCAGAAAACTACCGTGTTTAGATCTTATACACAAAAAATATTATACCTTCCTCTTCACAAGTCTTCTCCCTTCAAGTAGACACCTAAATTTCTTTTTACTAAACTAGAAAAGCACACTGATAGAATGGGAAAACAGAACAGCTACTATCCCCATCAATTAACAGAAGGAACTTCCAAAGATATTAATACTTCTATTTGTTTTCATATGTATTTTTCTTTGCATAATATATCTAATTCCTTTTCAGTAAAACAGGGAAGCATATCATAGTTTAAGATGATGGAAAGACAGGTCGGATGCAAATCCCATCAATGAACAGGATGAACTTCCAAAGGAATGGGTGACTAATAAATATGTTAACATCAAGAAGGGTAGCTGACACATTTCATCCTCCAGAGTAGAATAATATGCAATTATTTCTCAAAAATAAAAGACTAACCTTCGGTAAGTATGGAACACAACCCAGACCCATTGACTAATCTCGCAAAACAGAATGTATGATAAAAACAATTATATCAGGCATCACGACATAAATAACAGTTAAAAACATTTAATACGTATATAATGAAAAAATAGACATAAGATAAAAATGAGGAAAAAAAACTCGTGCCGCACATTACCTTAAATACAAACATAAGGGATCCAACCACCTTTAGGTGATAACTAGCAAGTGAAGTATCCCTAAGTATTCGCATGAGAGAATTGATCGCAACCTGAAACCATAGAAATGATTATAATAAGCCAAAAGCAAAAGTCATATATAAGGTGGATGTCCTACCGTGGAATAATAATCTTCAGATTGAGCAAAAGATGGCCACAGATCCATAGGCAGATCATCCATGGACTGAATATGACCTGAATCACTGGCAGCACGGCTTACATCTCCATGTGACCCTGGCAAACTTGCTTGATTTCGTTTATGTGCATGAGGATCTAGAGCACCCATAATACCAAGAACCTGAAGAAGCACAAGAATACTCTTAGCAAAAAAAAACAAAGACGGAATATATATTAGACTTCTAGTTCATTTGTGCCTACCTTTAGTACTTCGCGTCGGGTAGACCATGCCAACTCACCATTCAACAATTTCAAGAGTAAAATAAGCAGCTGCGGATACTCGTTATATGGAGTTATGACGTACCTGTTAAATTAATACAACCATGTTATCATAATCTTATATAGAATTATAAACTTAACTAATAGATGAATCTAGATTAAGTTACACCGACTTTATTTTTTACAAGTAATAAGAATTTAATTATGAGAGCAAAAGGTGCATATCCAAGTACAACAAGATGCGTACAGCAGTACAGGAAAGTATAGAAAAAGAAAAAGATACAAGAAAAGCATGGAAACTAAGCCCATTAAGTCTATAGAAGTTGTCCAAAGGAGAAGAGTGTAGAAAAAGAAAGTCTTGATCTCCTCCAAATGAAAATTGCTCCATCCATTTTGGAGTACATACGCACTGTATTAATCAGTAGGTACAGTATGCTGTGGCCCTCGTAAATAATTCCATAAGGTCTCCAAGGTGAGCATCATCTAAGAAGCAGGACAGCACCAGGAGATGAGAAGAGTAATTCACCACTGTCTCATCAAGTTTTAGTGCCTAATCGTATGAGTCATAACTAGTTAAAATCACTTTCAAAAAGCAATTGGGCATGTTCGGTAATGGTTTCAAAGAACCAGAAAAAGTAGAAAACTTCCAAGACACATATAAGCTACTTGCGTTTTTTTACAATTCTTGTTTCAAGAATCATTCCCGTTGCAAAAAAGACTTCGCATGTGCACACAAAAGAAAGAAAGAACAATACTTCTCACTCCACCTTACCCAACTCCTATGTGCAGTGTGGGTGGAGACCTCCCAAGCACCGTCCTCACGAGGGGGAGGGGAAGGATTGGGGATGCCCCCACCCCAGGCAGGGAGGTCATTCCCACCTCCCTTGCTCCCCTTCAACTACTAGGGGCAGGTATCATCCTCCACCATGCTTCTCTTTTTCTTTTAGTTTTTTTGGTTTTGGATTTTTTAAAGAACTTTTTCTGATTCAAACTGCACCGAAGCAAGTTTGCATTTTTATTAATAAAGAGCAATTTTATTATATGGGCAGAGGGGCAAAACCCAAGTACATGGAAGTATACAAAAGGTTACATTCAACCAGCACAAAGCAAAAATAGAGCAGAAATCTTAAAACTACCAGGAGTTTTGCACTTTGTACTTCAAATTATCAAAACCAACATTTGGCACCCTCGAACCATCAAAAAGCTCACACTTTTTTTATAGGTAAAATAAAGTTTTATGGAATCAAGTAAATAGAAGTAGTCCAAGTACACAGGAAGTATACAAAAGAGAACACCTACTTACAAGTTAGGAGCTAGAAATGGATACAAGATATACATGACAAGTTGACAACTAGCCCCATTGAAAACTATCAAAAACTTCAAAACTTCTCATAATTTCATTCTAAAACATCACTCCAACACATAACATTTTTCAATTTCAAATTTTCAACTTTTTCATCTAATCATTACCTAATCATTATTCAAACACAAAAATCAACACAACTTTTACAAATTTCAAAAGAATATTTTTTACTCAAACTTTTTCTCAAACAATTTTTTAACTTTATAATATTTTTACTCAACTTTTTCTCTTTCCTTTACCAAAACCCAATAAAACAACTTCACTCAAACCATTCCACTACTATTCACAAAATCCTGAGATACTCCAAGTGTCTAAACATACCCTAAAACTTTACACCATTAAGATTTGACGTTAAAATTGTGTTATGCCACCTATTTTTCATCCATCTTACTGGCCAGAATTGACCAAGGGTGCAAAATGTCAGATTTTGGTAGTTGAAAGGTGATGTGTGTCAGTTTTGATAGTTTAAGGTGAACACCACAAAACCCTTGGTAGTTTGAGGGGCAAAGAGTACTTTTTCCAATATTTTAAAAGCTTTTTCAACCCAATTTACCAAACAACTTTTCATCCTATCTAATCCTTTTAAAAAACGTCTCCAAAACAATTGTTGGCACTACAGTATTAAAAATTGTTGTGAAAACCTTTATGAACCATTCCCTAACATAGCCAAATATTTCTCCCTCCAACAAACCTGCCTCTTACCATCCCCACTCGTAATTTTTCTCTATATAGCTTGTGGGCACTCACGAGATGCAATTCATAAATGAGATTGCTAATAGATTAGAGAGAGAGAGAGAGA
The DNA here is from genome assembly GCF_001411555.2 of Juglans regia. Lineage (NCBI taxonomy): Eukaryota > Viridiplantae > Streptophyta > Magnoliopsida > Fagales > Juglandaceae > Juglans > Juglans regia. The sequence continues at coordinate 1,977,558 of NC_049913.1, forward strand.
TCAATTAGCCTTCTCCACTATGTAAACTGGGGTCCCATTTGTCCACAATGGTGTCTTTTGAGGGAGAGGAATGAAAGAAGCTTTAAAGATCGCGAGTGGTTAATGGATGAGCTTAGAGCTTTCTTTTTTAACACTTTACTCCATTGGTTAATTCTATTAGACTTCAATGGTCTCAATATTCATGAATTTTGTGCACTTGGGCTATGCCTAGTACTCATCAATAAAATTCTTATTTATATATAAAACAAAACGGGGGCAATCACAATATATCCCAAAAGCTTAGGCAGATAAAAAGAGACAAATTTAATCATCTAGTTATGGCCATATTTGAATTGAAGTTGCAAAGTGAAACCTACTCGTAGTTTAGGGTGCAAAACAAAAAATAGGTTACACTACTAACTGTTACGTAAACTCATGTCACCGATGGTGGTTGTGGGCATTTGACGGTGGGATATCTGGTACCGTTGAAAGGAAATTCTTCCTTTAGCAGTTTAGCTATCGAATCGAAGGTGTTTGAGGTGAGAAGAGATTAGTGTAATGTGTTCATCACGGAGAAAGGGTGGAAAGGTGTGAAAAACTTGAAATTGGGGTTAGACACTACCCGATGGGTGTCAAGAGCATTGGAGGAATGTCTGAAGACTGGGAGCAAAAGGTATTACACTACTCATCGGGAAGGTGACAAAGGATTCATTGCCCAGCGTTGTTCAAACTCTCATGGTTCCTACATGGCTCTGGTGGAGTATGGTGGAGAAGGTCGTCAGAGTTTCATTTTCATTCCTGGGGATAGGGATGAAATGGGGTGGAGGAAGCTCGCGGTGATGTTGAAGGATATGGGTAGAGAAGGTGGTCAGGGGAGAAATTCACCATCAAAGACGGCAGCAGTAACCTCGTCATCGCGGTCGTACAAGGAGGTCTTGGAGATAACTCGAGCTGCACGACAACCTGCTATGGCAGACCTGCAAAGGGCAAGAGGCGCACCCTTTTCGACAGTTGTCCAGAGCCGAGGGGGAGATGGCAGGGGGTTGCTGGGCAGAAAGAGGTAAGGATTTTGAAGGAGTTGCATGCTATGTAGAGCTTGCTAGATGATTTGTCAAATAAAGTGATAAGCCTAATACGGTGCGCTGAGGGTAAAGGTGAGATGGGCTTGGGCTTGGGCTTGGGTTGTGATTTGGTATTAGACCAAATGAAGAAAGGGTTGGAGATGTTGGGCGTGGGTAATGGGCCTAAAGGGAAGGGCCAGGCCTCGTTCCAATTCAACCCAAGGAAAGGCCTAAATAGACTAGCCAGAGGTATGGCCTATTCTGGAGGAAGAAGCACCAGCACGTCGGTGGCCCATCGACGAGTGGGTCAGCGCCACCACCACTGGCAAAGCCTCAAACGACCTTGTCGAAGGTCGCAAAAGCACTGATGGAGGTCTCGTCGCTGAAGGCAGTACCATCAGAGCCTGGAGGCGTGATTTATGTTGTATCTTTCGACCACGACGTCTCAGTAACTATACAGACCATTTTGATGGAGGTTGTCGGCGCACAGACAACCGCGCTGAGGTTAGAGGAGATTTCTTCGAGAAGAGGCAAGGCTGTCGTCAACCCCGATATATCGGTTGTCTCGGCCAACTCTCACGAGGCAATTTCGGTGTTGATTCTCGAGCCAACGGCTCCATCCAAGGCACAGAAAGTCCTGACAGGTTCTGAGGAAGCTTCGGGAGGGTTAAAGGTGGTGCCTTAGGCACCGGCAATCGAGGAAGGGGAAATCATGGAAATTCCCTTGGGAAAAAAAGTCTTGTTGGCTCCTGTGGGTAAGGAGAAAAGTCTGGTGGATGAGGGTACTAGTCTGTTGAAGCATCTTTTGAATTTTGAGGGCAGCAGACAAAGGGAGGTGTATGCAAATATTCATGCAAAATCTGAGAATGAGCTATTTAACATGGAAGAGAAAGAGGAGGTAGATACTGACCTACAAATGGAGGTAGTTGCAACAAATAGTGATGAGGAGGAGATGGGTAGTTCATCACCCTTACAGATGCTTCTCCATCAGGTTGCACCTAAAGATTCAGGGTTGGGTGGGACTATCCTGTGATGGCTATGAAAAACAATTCATGGCTTTCCTAGTAGCCATTGAAGTTGGTCGTTCCACAGCCATGAAGTCAGTTGTTAGAAAGGAGAGAGAGTTGAAACGACTGCAATGCTCTATTAACTATGACAATAAGGAGGGAACTTTGGAGAGATACAGAGTAAAAGGGAGGTATTAACGTATACAATTTTAGGAATTTATACAATTTAGGACTCTGTTAATATTAGTTGTACATATTATCTTACCATGTATAGATGCTGAATATTAAGAATCAATTAGACTCCGTGTATAGTATATTATCTACTTCCTTGTATAGATGGATTTTTCGTTGATAATGAAAGTGGGTTGAACTGACAAAGGTAGTTTTTCCAAAAACATTCTCTTGGTATTCTTGGTTTCTTGAGTGTTTTGATATGGTATCAAGAGCAGGTTCATAGTTTCCTTTCTTCTACGAATTTTTTTTACCTTTCTTGCATTTTCGGCACTGTCTGAGGTTGTGTTTGGCCTTTTGTGTGATTCTCGATGCCTCTCGTGTGACTATCGACGTTGTCTAAGTCGAACTCTTGGGTTTCTTGTGGCTTTTGGTGTCATCTGCGGGTTTCTTGTGAATTATAGGTGCCTTATGTGCTAGTTTTGGCTCTGTTCTGGGTTTCGACACATTCCATGTGAATTTCTTCAGATTTCGGTGCAATTTCTGGTTTGATTTCTTGTTTCGGCACTCTCTGTTTTGGTTGGGACTCTCGGTTTTGTCTTCTTTGTTCAATTCCGTGTGTAGTCTTCTTGGTGTGCAGTCTTCTTGGTTTGCTTATTGTCTTCTCTGATTTTTTTTCCGACACCTGTTTGTTTCGGCGGCACTTCTGTTTCTCCATTGAGGAATATTTTTCTGGTTTTCAAAATCTTCAGGCTAATTATTCAGATATTGTTTATGCTAATGTTCCCGCAATATGAAACAAGCAAGAGGGATCAACTCTTGATGAAGCTCCGTTCCGATTTTGAAATTGCATGTTCAAATCTGATGAATCGTCATCCTGTACCATCTCTGGATGCTTGTTTAAGTAAACTTCTTCTTGAGGAGTAGCATATCTTAACTCAGGCTGCCATGGAACATCAGACTAATGTTAGTGCACCTGTTTCTGTGGCTTATGCAGCACAGGGGAGGAATAAGGGTAGAGACATGCGTGTTGTCCAGTGCTTTAGTTGTAAAAATTTTGGTCATATCGCTTGGGATTGCCCCAAGAAGTTCTGTAACTACTGCAAAAAACCGGGTCATATCATCTCTGCTTGTCCCATTCAACCTGAAAGGAAGCAGTGTACTGCTTATCATGCCTCCACTGGTGCCTCTAGTTCTACTGCATTGCCTGTTGCCTCGTCGGTTGTTCCTATTCCTGCTCTTATAGCCTTAGCAAACCCGAACACACTCACTCTTGAAATGATACAACAGATGATCATTTCTGTTTTTTCTGCTTTTGGGCTCTCAGATAATCATAAAGTTTCTTCTAAGCCATGGTATTTTAACTCCAAAGCCTCTAACCATATGACCAATATTGTTGTTCCTCTTTCTAATGTCAGAAATTATGATGGAAATATGAAAATTAACACCACTGATAGCAGTTCTCTGCCTATCAGTGTTGTTGGTGATCTTTCATCTTCCTTAACTGATGTTTTTGTGTCTCCTGACATTTCCACAAATCTTATTTCTGTTGGTCAATTGGTTGATAATAATTGTAATGTTCATTTCTCTCATTCTAGTTGTGTTATGCAGGATCAAGTGTCAGGGAAGATGATCGCGAAGGAGCCCAAAGTGGGACGACTCTTTCCTCTTCACGTTTTTCCTTCCACCATTGTTCCTAGTTCTCCTTTACTTTCATTTACATGTAATTTTGTTGGTTCTGGAAATAAGATGTGGCATGGACGTCTAGGCCATCCAAACTCTGATGTACTTTGTACTTTGTTTAATTATGGTTTATTGAGAAATAAAACACGTTCTTCTCTTGTTCTTTCTTTTGATTGTACATCATGCAAACTTGGCAAAAGTAAAGTTATACCTTTTCCTCATCATGCATCCCGTGCCTCACAATGTTTCGATATTATTCAAAGTGATGTTTGGGGATTGCACCTGTTGTTTCTCATGTGCATTATAAGTACTTTATTACTTTCATTGATGACTTTGGTCGCTTTGCTTGGGTTAACTTCCTACGGGCTAAGGCCGAATTTTTTTCCATATTTAAGCGCTTCCTTGCACTTCTTGAGACTCAATTCTCTATCAGAAGCAAGGTCTTGCGCTCTGATTCTGGCGGAGAATACATGTCTAATGAGTTTCAGGACTTTCTTTAAAGCAAAGGGATCACCTCTCAACGTTCTTATCTTTCAACACCGCAACAAAATGATATTTCTAAGAGGAAAAATCGTCACCTTCTTGATGTGGTAAAAACCCTTTTACTTGAATCATCTGTTCCTCCTCGTTTTTGGTGTGAAACACTTTCTACTTCAGTTTATTTGATCAATCGCTTACCCTCTCCTGTGTCACATTATGTTTCTCCTTTCTTTAAGTTGTTTGGCCATTCTCCTTCATATTCTGATCTTCGGGCATTTGGTTGTGTTTGTTTTGTGCATCTCCCTGCTCATGAACGACATAAACTTACTGCTCAATCTGTTAAGTGTGCTTTTCTTGGTTATCCTATATCTCAAAAGGGTTATGTTTGTTATGATCCTCATGTTCATCGCATACGGGTTTCTAGGAATGAGGTTTTCTTTGAAAATCAATATTTCTTTTCTTCTCATGTTGAGTTGTCATCTGCATCTTTATCTCTTTTGCCTAACTTTTTTGATTCCCCGACAATTGTGGAAAGGTTCAAACCTGGTTTTGTGAATGAAAGACGTAGTCAACATGAGGTTGGTTCCACTTCCTCTATGCCCCTCACGATTTTGACCCGACACCTGCTCCTGCTTCCGCTTCCGCTTCCGCCACTCTTTGCCGGTCTACTCGTCCTTCTCGACCCCCCTGATCGGTATGGTTTCTCCTCCCATGTCTCTCTTGTGGCTACTTTATCCTCTATTTCCATTCTCTCTTGCTACAAACAGGCTATGGAACATGAGTGTTGGCAAAATGCAATGCAAGCGAACTTCAAGCACTTGAGGAGAATCATACTTGGGGATATTGTTTCCTGTCCTCCTACAGTCAAACCTATTGGGAGTAAATGGGTTTTCTCTGTAAAGCTTCGTTCTGATGGGTCTTTGGACAAATAAAAAGCTCGCCTTGTAGCTCTGGGTAACATACAGGAATATGGGATTGACTATGAGGAGACATTTGCTCTTGTTGCCAAAATGACCACGGTTGGAACCATCTTAGCTATTGCCGCTTCACAGTCGTGGCAACTACATCAGATGGATGTGAAGAACATCTTTCTTCATGGTGATCTCCAAGAAAAGATCAACATGAAGCTTTCATCAGGTATGACTACTTCTTCTCTTCATGATGTTTGTAAGCTGAGGCGTTCTCTGTACGGGCTCAAGCAAGCTCCCCAGGCCTAGTTTGAGAAGTTTCGTAGTACACTTCTTACCTTCAACTTTACACAAAGTTAGTATGATTCCTCTCTTTTTTTCCACACGTCTGATGCGGGTATCGTTATTCTCTTGGTTTATGTGGATGATATTATCATTACTAGCACTGACTATGATTTGATTACTAAGCTTCAAAAGATGTTACATGCAACTTTCCATATGAAAGATCTTGGCCAGCTCACATACTTCTTCGGACTAGAGGTTCATCATCAAGCCAATGGTATTTTCTTGAACCAGCATAAGTATATTCAAGATCTTATCACATTGACTAGTTTAGAGGACACTTCTTCTATTGATACACCTATAGAGGTAAATGTCAAATACAGGAAAGATGAAAGGGATCTTTTGGATGATCCTACTCTCTATCAGCGCTTGGTTGGGAGTCTTATTTACTTGACCACTACTCGACCGAACATCTCATATGTCGTTCATCAAGTCAGCTAGTTTATGTCTTCTCCTCGGCACCTTCATCTTGCTGTAGTTCGCCGCATTATCCGTTATCTTCGAGGGTCGTCTACTCGTGGATTATTCTTTCCTACAGGCTCATCTATTCAACTTGTTGCCTACAATGATGTTGATTGGGCTGGGTGTCCGGATACGCGTCAATCTACTACAGGTTGGTGTATGTTTTTGGGTGATGCCTTTATTTCTTGGAGATGTAAGAAACAAGTTCGTGTTTCTAAATCATCTACTGAGGTTGAGTATCGTGCTATGTCTACTGCTTGTTCTGAAATTGTATGGCTACATGGTCTTCCGAAGGAGCTTGGGTTTCCTCAGACTAATTCTACCCATCTTCATGCTGATAACACTAGTGCTATTCAGATTGCCACCAATCATGTTTTCCATGAACGCACCAAGCACATTGTGGTTGATTGTCATTCTATCCGAGATACCTTGGAGAGTCTGGTGATATCTCTTCCTTACATTTTTTCGGATCTCCAAGTGGCCGATGTCTTCACGCGATGACTCGACAACGGCATCAATTTCTTGTTGACAAATTGTTGCTGTTGACTTACCAACATCAATTTGAGGGGGGGTGTTAATGTATACAATTTTATGAATTTATACAATTTAGGACTCTGTTAATATTAGCTGTACAGATTATCTTACCATGTATAGATGCTAAATATTAGGAATCAGTTAGACTTCGTGTATAGCATATTATCTACTTCCTTGTATAGATGGATTTGATGTTGATAATGAAAGTGGGCTGAAGTGACAGAGGTAGTTTTTCCAAAAGCATTCTCTTGGTATTCTTGGTTTCCTAAGTGTTTTGACAGGAGGGACTTTACTTTTGTTAATGAAGCCTAAAATACTGTCTTGGAATGTAAGAGGGATCAATGACGTGAATAAATGTCTTCGCATTAGATCTCTTCTCCGCAACTGGAAAATTGACATTGTTTGCTTACAAGAGATTAGGGCTGCAAACGGGCCGGTCTGGTCCGGCGATGGACCGAAAATTTTCGGTCCATTATTTTTCCAGACCGGACCGGACCGAATACCCAAAGGGACCGGACCGGACCGATAGCTACCAGTCCAGTCGGTCCGCCCTCTTTTTTTTTTAAATAATTAATAAAAAAATTTATTTAAAATACTAAATTAAATTAAGTGACTTATTAATGTGGATTATTTAACAAACTCAATAAAAAATATATTTTATATGGTCAATGATAATAAATTAGATGAAAATTATATTATTAATTTATATAATTACTATATAATTAACTAATTGATATTATATATTTATTAATTCATAGAATATTAACAAGTGTTAATAGTATATTTAAAATTTTATATTGTTAATAGTGATAGGTTAAATGAAGATATATATAAAATATTGTTAATTTATAGAATATTAACAAGTATTAATAATATATTTAAAAATTTATATTGTTAATTGTACAATTATTATATATAAAATATATATAAATTTTTTTTTTTTTTTAATTTTTCATTCGGTCCGGTCCGGTCCGAAAAAACTGTGGACCGTGGACCGGACCGAATGATTTCGGTCCTCTAAAATATGGACCGGACCGGACCGGTCTAAGTCTCGGTGACCGGACCGTTAATCACCCCTACAAGAGATTAAGTTGAGTGGTATTGACAAAAACATAATCCGTGGTTTGTGGGGTGGCTCCTTTGTGGGGTGGCGTTATTTAGCTTCGTAAGGGGCTTCGGGAGGTGTGTTGGTGATGTGGAATAAGAGAGTGGTGGAGATGGTAGAGGATTGCATCGGGTCTTTTTCAATGACTGTAACTTTTAGGGATATTGAGGATGAGTGGAGGTGGGCTTTTGCGAGCATGTATGGGCCCAATGTGAATAGTGATAGAAGCTCTTTGCGGGAGGAATTGGCGGGTCTGTATTCTTTATGGGATTTACCATGGGTTTTTTGTGGATATTTCAACATTGTTAGGTTCCCTAGAGAGAGGGCGGGGGCATCTATGTCGACAAGAGCAATGCAAGACTTCTCAAAGCTGATTTTTTATTTGAATCTTGTGGATCTTCCTTTTTTTTCCTTTTTTTTTGGGGCTACACTTGGTCCAACAGTTGAGGGTGGTCAAGGTTGGATAGATTTCTAGTCTCTTCTTCGTGGGAGACGCACTTTCCAGATCTATGTCAGAAAAGGTTGCCACATGTATGTTCCAATCATTTTCCAATTTTGCTTCATTGTGGTGGCATTCATGGGGGTAGGCGTCTATTCAAATTTGAAAATATGTGGCTCGAAGTTGAAGGATTTGTGGAGAAGGTAAGGGCTTGGTGGGATGATTATTATTTTGATGGTAACCCTAGTTTCATTGTGCCGGGTAAACTTAAAGCCCTTAAGACCGATTTAATGAAGTGGAATGAAGAAGTATTTAGACACGAAAGTGCAGAAAAATATTCTTTGGGATGAGTTGCATGCATTGGAGGAATGTGACGTTAATGAGGATTCTTTGTTAAGAAAGAATGTGGTGGTGACCAAAATTGAAAAAGTTTTGTTGATGGAAGAAATATCTTGGAGGTAAAAATCAAGGGCGCTTTGGTTGAAGGAGGGGCATAAATGCATTAGGTTCTTTTACAAGGTGGCTAATTCTCATACGCGCAACAATGCTATTGAAGTTCTCCATTCAGGCTCAAATGTGTTACATTCTCCCGAAGAGATCCAAGATCATATAGTGCAGTATTACGAGGATCTCCTTGCTGAAAAAGTAGAATGGCGTCCCAAACTTCTTGGTTTAATTTTTGACCAGCTGGATTTGGACATAGCAAGTTGGCTGGAGAGGCCGTTTGATTAAGACGAGGTGCATCTAGTGGTGAGAGGTATGTCCCAAGATAAAGCCCCGCGCCCAGATGGTTTTTCTATGGCTTTCTTTCACGAGTGTTGGGATATAGTGAAGGAGGAAGTGATGCAGATTTTACATGCTTTTCATTCTAGTCTTAAGTTTGAGAAGTCATTAAACGGTACTTTCATTACTCTTATCCCCAAGATAGTTGGTGCCTATGAATTGAAAGACTTCCGGCCTATTAGTTTGGTAGGTGGGATCTACAAAATCATATCAAAAGTGTTAGCTAATCGTATGAGTTTGGTGATGGACAAACTCATTTCCAAACCTCAAAATGCTTTCGTTTGGAGTCGGCAAATTTTGGATTCAGTTTTTATAGCAAATGAGTGTTTGGACAGCCGGATAAGAGAAGGCATTTTGGGAGTCCTTTGCAAGCTAGACATGGAAAAGGCTTATGACCATGTGTGTTGGGACTTTCTCTTTTATATGCTTAGAAGATGTGGTTTTGGGAATAGGTTGTGCAAATGGATTAAACATTATGTTTCGACCGCTCGGTTTTTGGTTTTAGTCAATGAAAAATCTTGATTTTTTTTCAGACTTCAAGGGGTTTGCGATAAGGGGATCTGCTATCCCCTTTCCTTTTTGTTATAGTAATGGAGACATTGAGTCGCATGGTGGAGGCTGCCGTAAGGGGGGGATTTTTTGCTGGTTTTCGGTGGGCAACAATAGTAATGGTGTTAATTCCATTTCTCACTTATTATTCGCGGATGATACGCTTATTTTTTGTGATGCTATTAGTGACCAAATTCAAGCTCTAATGGCGGTTTTGTTGTGTTTTGAAGTTGTTTCGGGACTCAAGGTGAACTTAGGGAAGTCGGAGTTAGTGCCGGTAGGGGATGTGAGTAATATTGCTTCTCTAGCAGAGTTGTTGGGCTGTAAAATTGCCTCTCTTCCTATGAAATATCTTGGACTTCCCTTGGGGGCGTCATTCAAAGCAAAGAGTATTTGGGATGGTGTGGTGGAGAAGATTGAGAAAAGATTATCGGGTTGGAAGCAATTATATCCATCAAAAGGGGGGAGATTAACACTTATCAAAAGCACTCTCTCCAATCTTCCCACATACTATCTTTCTCTCTTCCCATTACCGGTGAGTTTGCAAAGGGTGAGCTGTCCGATTGCAAATGGTGGTTTAGGGGTGCGAAATTTGTGCCTTTTTAACAAGGCACTATTAGGAAAGTGGTTGTGGAGGTATCAAATGGGAGGAAACTTATTGTGGAGAGAGATTATTGATCACAAGTATGGTAGTGGTAGTGCGTGGGGGGATGGTGTTCTAAGGAGGGTAGGAGGTCTTATGGAGTAAGCCTATTGAAATTTATTAGAAAGGGGGGTGGAACACTTTTGAAAAAACATATTAAGTTTGAGGTGGGTGATGGAGCAAGAACCCGCTTTTGGTTTGATGTTTGGAGTGGAGAGAGCCCTCTTTCCACTGTTTTTCCATTTGTATTTAACTTGGCTGGAAATCAGCAAGCTGCAGTTTCAGAATTGCTGAGTCGTGCAAATGGGATGGTAACTTGGAATGTCACTTTTACTAGAAATGCTCAGGATTGGGAACTTGACGAACCGGTAGATTTTTATAATTACTTGTATTTAGCAAAGTAAGGAGGCAATGGGGGTGATTGTATGTTGTGGATTCTCACGGGGAGAAAAAGGTTTTCTGTTAAATCTTTTTACAAGGCCTTGACAGTCCAACAACCCACATTCTTTCCGTGGAAGAGCATTTGGAAGGTTTTAGTGCCGTCTAAAGTTGCGTTTTTTACTTGGACAACTGCACTTGGAAAGATTTTGACGGTTGATAATCTAAGGAAGCGCGGTATGGTGGTCACGGAGTGGTGCTACATGTGTAAAAAGAATGGGAAATCGATAGATCATTTGCTTTTACATTGTGAGGTGGCTGGGGAGTTATGGGCTGGTATCCTTAGTAGAGCCGGGCTGAGTTAGGTAATGCCTAAGTGTGGTAAAACTACTAGCGTGCTGGAATAGAAGGCAAAATAGCACTCAACTGGCAGCAGTGTGGCGAATGATACTTTTGTGCTTAATGTGGTGTTTATGGTCGGAAATGAATGATAAGTGCTTTAACAACAAGGAGCGTGCAGTGGGGGAATATGGAATTTATTTGTATTATCTCTTTTACAGTGGTTTTCTGCTATTGTATTGAAGGTTGGGAATGTTCATGAGTTTCTTTCTTCTTTCCAGCTTACTAGAATGCAATTAGATGTCTCACTTTGTATATTTCCTGTGTACTAGGGCATTACATAGTTTCAATCTATTCAATAAAGATTCTTACTTATCAAAAAAAAAAAAACAAAGTCTAATCATCTAGTTCATATTCCAACAACCAAAAAAGGAAGGAAATACTTGTTCCAAAGGGAATAAACTCGGGAATATTGTCAATACCCAGTGCTCTGCACAACTTGACCAAGAGTAGTAACAGCCACTTCACGTTTCATAATAGCTGCTCCATCCAATAAAGCTTCAACAATTAAGGGCATAAGTTCGGGAATGTATCGTCTCATAGTATAACCACCCTATACCAAAATCACAACCCAAAACATGTTAAAGATGAATATATAGGTATGTAAATATATATGAAGGCAAAAAGAAAACAGATTGCCATTATTCAAGAGGCAATTGGATAATACGCCACGACCTTATGAGCCCTAATTATCATTATGCCATAACAAGAAAAAACAAGAAGGAAAATAGAAAAGAAGTGACAAATAAGCAACCAATGGCGATCCTGAATAATAACACTCTCAAATAGACGTGACATCTAACAGCTGTAATGTGACTGGTTCCTTGGTCAAAATATTAACTTCCACATTTGCACATATCAGACATTAAAAAGGACGCCACTAGACCTTTGATATTCTCATATACTAAAGTATGAAGAAGAGAAAAATGGTTCACAGAACCAACTAAGAGAATGCCAACAATTTAAATCACCAAAAACCCAAAACACCACGCACCTTAAAGTGAATGCTTCTGTCTAATCATAGACAACAAATAGTGGAATAATGTCAGCATTACCAAAAGAAACCAATGGTCAACAGATAATTCAACTCATATGAATGACTAAGCATTTCCTAGCATACTCTTTTGAAGCAACCTATTGTATAAACATCCTGAGACCATTGGCATCAGAATCTAACAAAAGCATGAGTTGATTATTATAGTGCAGAGTTCAATGTGCCAGAATGGTTTTGCATGTCAAATTTAATGTACAAAAACTAAAATCACAAAGTAAATACCGAAGTCCACAATGAGGTATACAGAGATCAGGATGACGTTTTAAGAACCAGACAAGCCATTCAACCAGTTGAGCTTTGACAGAGGTCATTGGTTGGGTTGACCCTTTAAAACTGTTCTGACAGTTGCACCAGATTAATAGGATTGAACTGGTCAGTTTTTTGGTTGAATGGTAATAGTTGTGATTTTATAAAACCAATTAATTTCTTTAAAAGGTAAAATATTCAAAACTTTTATGTTGTTTTCCCAAATGCTCAACAAATCTTACACATTATGAATTCAGATATTAAATTTGTATAACTTTGTACTACAGATAATTGAGTTGATATTATTATGAAATTTAAAATTGTACTTGAATAATAAAACAGTCTATGAAATCAGCAGTGGAATCAATGATTGGGCTAGTTGAACCTGTTCTTTTCTCACTCACTTAATGTTCCAAAAAATCACTGAATAAGATCATACTCAGTCTCAAGGCTCACCAGAACTCCAGAGTAACAGCAAAAAAAAAAAACACAATAAAAATTATGCGTCAAGTTTTTAGAACAAGATTTGCATTAGACGTGTAACAAAAGTATAAAGCAAGTTGTCTTATTACGTATAAAAAAAATAAAGCAAGTTGTCTTCTACATCAAGTTTGTGCAGGCGTGTTCCCAGTGCACCAAACATGTGTCAGTAAAATGATGTATACTAAAAGATATTCGAACTTAACACAACTAGAAAAAATGGAATACTACCCACCACTCTAGTAAGATCCCCCACGGTTACAAGAACTCCACTTATAATGCCATGATTCGCATTGACCCCAGTGCCATCATTTAGCCTTGCCACAAGTGCCTGACCAAACAAAGCCCATTTATTAAGAGATGGGATCCAAAAATTAAACCTAAAAAAAAAAAAAAGAAAGAAAGAAAGAGTCTCAATAAATGTCATAACCACCGCATGACTTATTAAACCTTGTGTATCGGAGCAATATATGGAAGAATTAGCCGTTCACAATTCCGTATCAGACAGCCTAGTAACTTTGCACTTTCTTCCTTGCATTTGCTATCGGCACTGGTACACATGACAAGAGAAGTCAACAACTGACTCCTTGAGTCCTTCCGACCTTGATATATTTTTAAAAAGAAGAAGAAGAAGAAGAAGAATTTCATTCTTGCATAATGACAGATATCAAATAACAGGAATTCATTCACATCACCTGTGCTCCAGATACGTTAATAACTGTATGAGATGGCGACGAAGCGCTGGAAGTACATATGCAGGATTTTTTTCTGATAACCTTCCAGCCAAAGAAATTGCATATTCTCGAACATCGAAATCCTGCAACAAAAATGAAGCTCCAAGATTGGACCATAGAACACACTTTCAGATTATTCTCCTCTAGCAATATGAAAATACCCTTTACAAGGGGAGAAGAGAAAAATACGAATATACAACATCTGTTTACAAAGAAAAACAACTCAATTAGTGGCTCACTTTAGGTTATTGCAAACTCAGACAAACCAATCACAAACTGGGTAAGATCCATATATCCTTTCACCACACTCCATATAAGACTGTCTCCAGTTACCTTTCAGACAGTCAGTGTCTTTCCTTAAAACTAGTAATACAAATGCTCACGTAAGGCATAAAAAAATTCAGGTTTTGGGCATGACTCTGCTCAAACAATTCTCTCTTTTTGTTGCGAATATGGTCATGCTCCAATAATCATAGAAAGTTGCCAAATTCAAGCCGTGAGCCAAGGCATGAAGACAAAAACAGTTGTAGGCTCAAGTATATGCAACAAAGAGTGGACTTGATAGAAACTTCGGTGACAGTGGCAAAGGTGGCTCCAACAATGCTAGAAAAGTATTTTCCACAATTGAGAGAGAATGGGAGTCTTTAAAGCATTTTTTTTTTTAATAAGTAAATGGGAGTCATTAAAGTATATCCCCTATTGGGAAAATAAGTTTATAGGCTAAATATTTTATTGGCATTGGAAACTGGTTTGACATTCTATATCTCTCAAGTCTCAAGTAGGTTTGGATTTACCCAAGTTTGTGGGAAAGAAACTGCAACAATCTTAAAGGTGCCAAGTCCCACATCAGAACTTTACTAAGTGGAATTGGTCATTATAATGATTTTAATGAACTCCAATACTAATCTTGATTGATCATTTCAAATATAAATGCATATATGCCTAGTGCTTTCCTTGGGCCCTTAACAATTACTTTTTTTTTTATCGATAAACAAAATTTTACTGAGCATGAAATAGACAAAAGCCTGAGTATATGGGACATATACAAGAGCGTCACTGTCAAAACCCTATGATTAGTGGCTGATGCCTTGACACTGTCACTGACAAGGCTGGAAAGCCCCACGGCCCATGCCTCGACACTGCTGCTGACATGCCCCGACAGCCCCATGGGCCAGACCTTGACATTATCGCTGATAAGCCTTGACAGCCCCTCGACATTGTCGCTGACATGCCTTGACAGCACCATAGCAGCCCCACAGGCATGCCATGGCCCCTACCATGGCACGCCCAGGACGCTCAGCGAGGCTAGTGACCAGGCCAGCAGTGTGCACAGTAGCCCAGCGCCCAGGCACCTTGCTTGGGCCATGCCTTCAGCAGCCCCAACATGCATGCCCAGTGCCCAGGCACCTTGCCTACTGGCCCATGCCATCAACAGCCCCAGCACCCAAGCCCCTTGCCTGGGCCATGCTAGCCATGGCAGCGCCCAAGCCATGCCTAGGCCATACCAGCCACACGCCAGCAGCCATGCCCATGGGCCAGCCTAGGCCACCAAGGGAACATATGATACGGGCCATCATGGGGCCCACCCAAGACCTATTTTACAAGGGGACCTTTAAAGTTTTCCCACCTATGTTATTACTTTAAATAGGACCCTTAGGCATTTCTTTTACATCGTTTGGCAAATTCCTTTGTGGACAGTTTTTTTGTTCTTGAGATCATTTTGATGCCTTTGCACTTAGGCTACTTGGGTGCAATTCATGAATAGGTGTTGTCCATTGATCTATTCATTTATCTATTTCATGTTTCATCACCTTGAAATTCTTGAATAGCTGTTGATTCATTTATCCATCTCTTGTTTATTTTCCATTCAATCTTCATATCATCCATTGTTGTTCTTATATTTTCTAGTTTGTTCATATATTTTCTTGCAGTTTCTTGCATATCAAACATATCCTAAACCTTATTCTTCACACTCTTTGATTTCTTCAATATCCATTTATACCAAAAATAAAGTCTTCATCTTTCCTTGTTATCAAAGACCAAATCCACTTTCTATACATTCCACCAATTGCCATAGCTGAAATTCCTATTGCCCTCCATCCAAATTAGCCCTAGCCAAAACACTAAGAGCTCCACAAGGAGATTCCTACATTTTAGGAATTCATATCCCATCTCCCATATCCAATCCCTACATTCTAGGAATTTTCCTAGAATCATTTCATCCCTAAAATCACTCCATTCCTAAGATCACTCAAGTCAACCAAAGACCTCTTTCCCTTGCCAAGACCAAAACCCTATCATTCCTAAATTAATTCCTACAATTTAGGAATCTTCACCTCAATCATCTCCATCTTTCCAAACCCTACCCAATCATCCAACACGCCAACGCTAGTCTTCCAATTGCCAAATTCGTAATTCCCTTGGCCTCCACCCAAAACCCTAGCCTCACTTTACTATACAAACCCTAGGCATTATCCAAGTGGCACCAACCTCAAGGACAACATCCAAACCGTTCCACATTGCATCAAATGTACTAAATCATCACTTAGATCACCCGAACTCATCATCATCATCAATTCCATCACTAAACACCATACATTCATCAACCTAGGAACCCTCCATTGCCATCATACGTTCAAGGCCAAGCAAGTTGGCAAGGCACATTCGGTCATCACAAGGACAAAGCAAGCTCGTGGACCCCTAATGTTTAGGGACTAGACGGGACTAGACCAAGGTCCCTAACAGTCGCCTATGCGTGCTAGTTTAGCGATGCAAGGAATTCATGAAAAGACATGCCATTAAAATCAATTACAATCAACCAATGAAGTAAAGTATTGAAAAATGAACTTCTAAACTCATCCATTGACAACTCCCTATCTTCAAAGCTTCTTGCATTCCTCACTCCAAATACACCACCATAGACAAATTGGGACCATCTTCCACACTGTTTGTAGCTCCCTAATGGAAAACCCAAACCATATGGTCTATACTCCAAAAAGACTAATCAATGATACAATTGGAGCCCCCAATAGAACATTATAAAGAGCAAGAACTTCTCCTTCTCAAGCATGTAGGATCTCATAAACCACCCGTTCTTATCACTTATCAGAATGGGATATCACAATCTCCCCCCTTATATTCTAGGCGTCCAAGTCCGAGTCAGGCCAATCCATCGTGGGTGGCACGACTCAGGTCTCACATTTCTAGTTGGGATAGGCTCTTATACCATTTGTAACACCTCAATAGAAGGCCCAATCCACATGGCCTATACTCCAAAAAGACTAGTCAATGATGCAATTGGAACCTTATTAGAATATTATAAAAAGCAAGAACTCCTCCTTCCCAAACAAAGTGGGATCTCATACACCACACTCTCTTATCACTTATCAGAATAGGGTATCACACTATTGCAATATGAGGGTTGCCCCAGATGCCTTGCCAAGAAGTCAGGAGGTCGATTACCCTTTTCGGCATCACCCAAGCTAATCTTATCCAAGCAAAGAAGTCATTACACAATGCCGTAGCAATCTCACAATAAAGTAATAGATGATCTACGTACTCTCCACTCTTTTTGCACATACAACTCCAATCCTTAACAATTACCATTAGAGTGGACATCAAGGCGTGGGGTCTAGTCATGGAAGGGCAACCTACAGACTGGATTAGTATTCCTAGGTATTATATTTGGTGTAGAATTAATGTCATTGGATATTGATAGGTGAGTGGAGCCACCAAAAGATAAATAGGGCACCATCAAGTAAGTGTCGATAAAGTAATCTTGACTAGTTCTTTTAGAATGTGTGTCAATATGGCTAGCATTTTCCATAGGTCCTCAACAGAGACAAGCTTTATCTTGTTGGTTGGGATAAAGTTTGTTCTCCGATATCTTGTTGTGGTTTGGGGGTGCATAACATGAGGATCTTCAATAAAGCACTCTTTGAGAAGTGGTTGTGGAGATATCACCAGGAAGGGGAGGCTTTGTGGATAGTAGTTATAGATTCAAAATATGAGTATTAGGGGGATTGGTGTTCTAATGAAGTCAGGGGACATATGGTGTGGGGTTGTGGAAAAATATTCATTCCGGATGGGAGAGATTCTCCAACATTTTCAGATTTGCAGTTGGAAGAGGTCATGGTATTTATTTTTGGCATGATCTTTGGTGTGGTGAAAGGGCTCTTAAGTTTGTTTTTTCCACTCTTTACCAGATTTCTAGTGACAAAGAGGTCGTGGTGGCTGACTTGGTGGTGTGTTCCAATGGCTCTATCCTTGGCATGTCGATTGTCTTAGAGCGGCTCAAGATTGGGAACTTGGAACGTTTGATGATTTGTTTGATTCATTATATGCTATGTCTTTTGATAATGGGATGAAGGATAGGATGATTTGGACTCATAGTGGGAGTAAAAGGTTTTCGGTGCGTTCCTATTATAAGGCCCTTTCACAATTATCTAATGATCACTGCTTTCCCTGGAAGAGCATATGGAATTGTAAGGTTCCTCCTAAGATTGCTTTCTTTATCTGGACTGCATCCTTTGGGAGAATCCTCACCAATGACAATTTGAAAAAACATGGTCTCGTCATTATGAATATGGATTGGTGCTTCTTGTGTAAGAAAAATGGTGAATCTGTGAATCATCTATTGTTACATTATGAGGTGGCTCGGTTTTTGTGGAATGAGATCTTTAACCGGACCGGTGTGGCATGGATTATGCCTGGAAGAGTTATGGATCTTTTTTAGTGCTGGACAGGAATTAGGGGCAATGCTCACATTGCTGCTGTGTGGAAAATGATCCCTCATTGTATTGTGTGGTGTTTGTGGATACAGAGAAATAGTAGGTGTTTTGAAGACTGGAAGCGATCATTGGATGAGCCGAAGAGATTCTTTTTTAATACACTATTTCCTTGGGCTTCGGTCATTATTTGTAATGAGGACAATTTTCATAATTTGCTTCTATCCATCACTAGTGATTAGTGGTATTTGGCAATATTGTGTGTATACTCCCTATACTTGGGCTATACCTTATACTATTAATAAAGTTTTACTTTTACTTTAAGAAAATTAAATGAGAATAGGATTCCAAATTATCAAGCCCCAAACGTGATAACGGGCATAGTAGGAATGTCAAACGATTCCTCTATTGTTATGCTAGCTTTCAGGAGACAGCAAGTACATGGAGAGGTCAAGCTCTTTAATGGAAAAACATCACTAGAGGTGAAGCCTTGTGGAGTAATAATATTTTCCCATACAAAATAATAATTGTGAATAGCAATGTTAAAGGACCACACACGCAGATATATATATATATATATATAATTCTATACATCATACTATCATTCCACTTTCATCTCACTAAATAAGATGTGGCACATTTATCACCATTAAATGATCATTATTGCATGCTTCTTTATCATCTAATGGTGATGAATGTGTCATATACTACTTAATATGATCAAAATAGGATGAGAGTGTGGTATATAGCATTACTCATATATATATATATATGGAAACATTTGCTCCATTGGCAGCAAAAAAACTCAGTCTGGTATCTTAAATGAAAGATTTTGGAATCTGCTGAAAGGAGGTGCATATCACTTTCAAACGAAGCATAAGCTTCAAAAGCAAAGAGTTCATTATCCTCCAAAATATATCCATTCATGCACCAGGGATATATAAGAAACAATCAATCTATGAGATAATTAAGTACTGACAAGTCATAAAGAGAGCACAAAAGTATATAAATCAACAGAAGAAAGTTCATTCATTAGTCAGACATTACTTCACCAGCAAAACTAAAAGAACTTCAGAATTAATATCGTTTGCATCGACTACAAAAATACTATACTCAGTTTAGCACATTTAATGCAAAGATTAAAAATTAGTAGAAAGTAAACCTCATCATTTAGAGCAGCAAAAAATGCACTCAGGCTATCAGCCTGCGCCAAAAAATCATCAAAACCTCTATTTCCATGAAGAGAGGAAAAGATAGAATGGCGAACAGTGACATCAGCATCCGCAACAGCTGCAATGAGAAGCTTTTCCACAAGCTGCAGAGAGCCCAATGGGAGTTAGCAAACAATAATTTTTAAATGAAAGTCAACATTACATGCAGGGCCCAAAAGGGCATTAACAAACCCCCACTTTTATGCCCATAGAATCATTCATAGCCCACACCCAGATATACTTGAGAAACAGCAGGAAAAAAATCTGAGTAAAGGTTGTCATACTACAAGTTTTCGTCCAAAACTTGTATGATTGCATGTACAAGCAGAACTCTAGAAGCGGCTCTTTCAATTGCTGAAGAAGAATATATTAATATAAATATTTAAAAATAGTGGCCCACCTAATATAAGCTTGCCAGATGGATGGGGGTTAGTAACAACAAAAAACAAAAAAGAGTGACAAGCATTTACAGTAAATACCACTGGTTATGAGCTTTAAGTATGTTAGCACAAAAACAGAGTTTGGCATTTAACCTCCTCAACAAGACGCCGTCTCTTTCCTCCAGCTCGATTCAACCTGCTAGGACCAAATTGTGTACCTGCTATACCAGAAAAAGAATTTGCAACTAATCTGCAACAACAAAGGGCAGCATCTTTTCTTGTGGCTCCATCCTCGTCATCTAAATACACAACCACCGATTCTCTAGCAAACTCAAGAAGCTCATGACCCTAAAATATACGTTAACTTCTCAGTGAAATTAAAGTTCAACCAGCATCCAAGCTGTATATAATAATTGCTAACGAACCTTGAAATTAAAACGAGCAAGAGTCTGCAAAGCAAGTGGCACTAGGGCTGAACCAGTCAGATCTGAAGCCTGCTGGGGGATTTTCATCACATTTCCTCTTCCTATTCCGACAGCATGCCTCCCCTGAAGATAATGGGATTTTGAAAGAACCATGGAAATGCAACCAAGCAACCGATCTTGAATAGTAGGCAGCAAAGGTGGAATACTGTAATAACAACCAATGAAAAGAAAAATTAAAATCCTTTTGAAGGCTTTTCAACCAAAGTTAAGTGAATGAAGGTTAATAAAATGGCTTACCTTTACTAATCATGATAAAATAAAATGGCTTACCTGACAGTTATTTGCTCAAGTGCTTCTACAAGCGTAGAGGAAAGACCAGCAGAAAACATAACATCCAAGAGACCACGAACATGGGGCTCCATCACTGGGCCCATTGCTTT
The DNA here is from genome assembly GCF_001411555.2 of Juglans regia. NCBI lineage: Eukaryota > Viridiplantae > Streptophyta > Magnoliopsida > Fagales > Juglandaceae > Juglans > Juglans regia. Next base: position 1,998,178 of record NC_049913.1, read on the forward strand.
TGAAATACTTCCAACACAAGCCAAAGCCTCAAGTGAGGGTTTACCTCTACGCGGAGCAATCTACAGACAAAATTTGGCAACTGTCAGATATCAAGTTCAGTGTTAGATCGATATTGCTGAAACCAACAAAATCTCCAACTGCAAGCGAAATGCGACCAAAAGAAAACTACATGTATTGTGCATAACACCACCATAAGAAAGGCAGGGCACATACTGCATCACGTAAGTGACATGTAATTGTCGGCAAATAGTGGACAAGGTCCCCATCCAAAGCACCAGCCATCTCCCCGAGGGCAATGAATCCACTGGCACGTTCAGCTGGTATTCGCAGAACTGCAAGAATATGATTCATGCATATCTGCAAGAAATTACAGCCTCTCTCACACACACGCGCTTTGGATAATCATTCTAAACATAAATTTGAAACAAAGTAAACAGTGGTTAGGTGACACCCACAACACTTCTCCTACCAGCTACAGTGGTTACGTGTAAAACTGAAATAAAGTAAACAAACCGTCAAATAGTTTGTAACAAATCGATCACGCAGGAAATGAGCAATGCGAGGTAGTAGCTGAGTAATGCTCAGGCGAACAAGCCGATCCCGATGCTCTAAGTATCTGAGGACAATTTCAGCAACTTCTCTATACCTTGACATCATGAACTCACCAGTATTCCTGCGCACATGAATTTCAATTGTATATAAAGCCATAAACTATAGCCAATCAAAGGATGACACTAAAAAAATGCACAACCTGCCAAACTAAGAAGAGAGACAATAACATAATATATTTAACAATTTACAAATTTGCTGTTTGGGCAAAATTATTACTGTTTGCAAAGTCTAAACAGATTTGTTTCCTTTGATGAGTAAAATTCATTATTACTGTTACGGTAGCTCTTAATGTTTTTTTTTAATAAGTAAGAAGAAGTTTTATTAGAAACAAATGTATAGGCAAAGCTCATGCACACAGGAAGTATACAAAATAAAACACCCAAGTACATTCTAGGAAACGGAAAGCAACATCAGAAAATCATGAATGGAGTCACTAAAGCAAAAAACCAAAACAGCAAAAGAGTGCACAAAGTTGCTCCAAAGTACACTCCTTGTCGTTAAAACACCAATCATTCCTTTCCATCCAAATGCACCAAATGAGACACAAAGGAACCATCTTCCAAGCCACATCCACTTGAGTGCAACCATGAAGCCCTTTCCAGCATGCTAGAAGATCAACCACTCTCAAAGGAATCACCCAAGCCAAGCCAGTTCTACCAAAAATGCTATCCCATAAAGCCCTTGCCATCTCACAATGCAAGAGTAAATGATCCACAGTAGCTCTTAATGTTATACCCACTTTTCCCAAAAGCATGAGTTAATGGGAAGAGGTAAATTTAATATTATTAAGTTTTTTATAGGTAAGAGGTAAATTTAATTATTTAAACTATATTCTAATATTCCTCACGTGTGGGCCAGACTTCTCCTTAATAAGTAGGCTCAAATGTAAAATGAATAATGCTATACGCCACACTCACATCCCACTGTGTAATATGTGACACATTTATCACCATTTGATAATAAAGAATCATCCAATAAAGGATCATCCAATGGTAATAAATGTATCACATCTTATATAGTAGGATAAAAATAGAATAGTAGTGTAGTGTATAGAATTTTTCTATTTTAAAACATCACTTATCCCAAAAACTTAAACTGATGGGAATAGATAAATGTCATTATTTAAATCATATTATAATAATTTTTTAATAAGTAATAATAAGTTTTATGAAGACAAGTAAATAGCATAGCCCAAGTACATAGAAAGTATAAAAGCGGAATTATATTAAAATAATTAACAAAGTAGGAAGAACTTAGACAATGTAGATATGGTCGAATAGAGAAAAAATATGCTAAATTTCAAGATGACTGACACACAACAGATTTTCCTTTCTTTTTTTTTTTTTGTAAGTACAAACAACGGACATAAAATTGAAGCTGGACTAATAGAAGATCAATTTCAAGGTTCAAAATGAGTCCCAAGAAGAATTCATATCTTATATATATATATATATATATATATATATTTATAAGTAATCAAATATATATTAATAAAGATAGGCAAAGCCCAAGTACGGAAAAAAACGTTTTGAGTTCCTCTGAGGACCGCTCTTTGTTTTCGAAAGTCCGATCGTTGCGCTCTTGTCATATACACCACATAATACAGATCGGGATCATATTCCATACCGCCATGATTTGTTGAACTCCTCTCGGAAGTGCCCAGCTAGCCAATAGATCTACCACCGTTGCAGGCATAACAACGGCTAAGTCTTATATATTATTCAAGAGATAAGAAAAGGCTGCTTAAATCGACTCAAAAAGGATATTTATAATAGCTTGTAGCAAGCCAACAATCTTAGCCTTTTCGTTACGCCAATAATAGATCAATCATAAACCTTCATTCCTAAACAGATGACTTTTAATGGACCAACAATAAAATAAGAGAATAAGCTTATGCTTAACTGGTGGGTCCAACGAAGTGGACTAATAAGCTCACTTTGCTTAAGACTTTAGATGCTCCTGCATCAATTGATTTCCCATTCTTTCTACATATGCAACGCCAACCCATCACGATAATATTCTCTTTCCTTTTTTTTTAGTAAGTAAACGATTTTATTAAATAATGATAGGCATAGCCCAAGTACACAAGAAGATATACAAAAGTACACTTTATCTATGTGGAATCTATAGAGACAAGGAAGTCATGCAAATTGGGGCCATTAAAGTCTATAGCTATGGCCCATGTACATAAAGTTCTAAGAAAAAAAGCTCTTAATTCCTTTATTGAGCGCTCCTTGTCTTCAAAAGTCCGTTCATTGCGTTCCTGCCGCAGACACCATAGAATACAAATAAGGACCATTTTCCATAGCTTTGATTTGTTGAATGCCTCTTAAATTTGTCCAGCTGGCCAAAAGTGCATCCACCGTAAAGGGCATGACCCAAGCTAAGTTTAATCTGCTGAACACTTCATTCCACAATACTCTAGCCGTCTCACAGTGTAGTAAGAGATGATCCATTGTCTCACAAGACTTCTTACACATGCAACACCAATCCACTATGATCACCCTACATTTCCTCAAGTTATTTGTTGTCAGGATCTTACCCAGGGAAGCTATCCACATGAAAAATGCCGCTTCGAGAGGTGTCTTATGTCACCAAATCCTTCTCCATGGAAACTGTCTATTCGGGGAGTCTGTAAGAGACTAATAGAAAGAGCGAACCGAGAATGTACCTTTACCTGCGGGTATCCTCCACCAAATATCAGCTCGCTGGTTGCTCGGTTTTGTGGAATATAATAGACTAAAAAAGCCCTCAAAGATGCCCACTTCTCAATCATGGACCGCCCTACTGAAATTGATGTTCTATTGAACTTGCTCTCCCAATATCACCATGAGATCAACAATTGAGGCTTCTTTTCACAAACAACCCAGAAAACATAAGGGAATATGTCCTTTAGAGCACCATTTCCACATCATGAGTCACTCCAGAATTTAATCCTAGAGCCCTCACCAAGAGCGAATCTTGTGTTTCGAGTAAAGATCCACCATCCTCATCTAATATGCTTCCAGACTCCCACTCCATGAACCCCACTCACCTCTCCAGTACACAAAAAAAAAAAAAAAACCTCCACATTTGCACTCAATCACTGCCTTCCATAGGGCATCCGGTTCTAGATTATATCTCCACAATCATTTTCCAAGTAATGCCCGATTAAAAATAATTCTCAGATTTCTAATAGCCAACCCACCAGAGGAAATTGGAGAGCATACCTTGTCCCAACCAACTAGATGGAATTTGAATTCATCACCCACTCCACTCCACAAGAAATCACGCTGAAGTTTCTCAATCCGATGTGCCACACTTGTTGGAATAGGGAATAGAGACAAGAAATAAGTTGGCAAATTAGACACCGAACTCTTAATTAAGATGATCCTGCCACCTTTCAACAGATACAGTCTCTTCCAGACTACCAATCTCCTTTCTATCTTCTCGATCATTGTGTCCCATATTGGAATAGCTAGGCAACCCCCAACGGAAGGCCAAGGTAGTTCATGGGAAGAGAAGCAACCTTACATCCTAGCGTGCTAGCCAGCTGCCTTATGTTGTTAGCCCATCCAACTGGCACCATTTCTTATTTGTCGAAATTCACATTCAAACCAGATGCTGCTTCAAAACAGAGTATAAGATCCTTCAGTGCCCAAACCTGCCTTTGGTTTGCCTCATAAGATTAATGTATTATTTGCGAACAACAAATGAGAAATATTAATAGTACCCCACCCCTATTGGGGTCACCAATCGAGAAACCAACATAAAACCATTATTAACCAGTGTCGAGATCATTCTGCAAGCACCTCCATTACAATGACAAAGTGAAGTGGGGACAACGAGTCCCCTTGCCTTAAACCTCTGGTGCTTTTGAAAAAGCCAACTGGATTGTCATTGATCAAAACTAAAAATTGTGTCATTGATATACATCATCTGATCCACGCCCTCCATTTCTCCCCAAATCCACACCTCCCAAGTAGGTACAGTAAGAAGTCCCAGTTAACGTGGTTGTAGGCCTTCTCCATATCCAACTTGCAAAGCATCCCTGTAGTGCCAGCTTTTAATCTACCATCCAAACATTTATTGGCAATGAGAACCGCATCTAAGATTTGTCTACCCCTTACAAATGCATTTTGGAATTTTATAATAATCTTCCCCAAAATCGCTCCTAGGCAATTTGCAAGCACTTTGGAGATTATCTTATATACCCTGTACACAAGGCTAATTGGCCCAAACTCCTTTACCTTCGATGCCCCGACCTTCTTAGGTATCAATGCAATAAAAGTAGCATTTGGGCTTTTCTCAAACTTTCCAGCCAAGAACAGTTCCTGGAACACCTACATTAGATCCTCCTTCACTACTTCCCAATATGTTTGAAAGAAGCCCATAGAAAAGTCGTCAGAACCTGGTGCCTTGTCTTTAACAATTCTCCTCACCACATCATGAGCCTCCACCTCCTCAAAAGGCCTCTCCAACCAAGAGCCATCATGCGGCTCAATAGACTCAAACCCAAGGCCATCAAGCATTGGTCTCCATCCGTCTTGTTCTGTTTCAAAAAAATCAACAACATGCTCGCAAATCACCTAACCCTCCGTATAATCCACACCATCAATTTTCAGCATCACAATGGTATTGGTTCTCCTGTGAGAGTTAGCAATTATGTAGAAGAACTTCATGCTTCGATCCCCTTCTGTCAACCACAATGCTCTTGATTTTTTACGCCATGAAATCTCCTTTAATAGAATAACCCTCTATAAATCTGAGACCAATTCTATCTTCCTAAATAACCCTTCCAGGGAGAGGACCCAAACCTCTTGTATCCTCTCTAACTCCTGAATCTCCTCCACCTTGATTTTCTTTTGTACCCTTATTTCACCGAAAGATTGAGTATTCCAAAGCTTTAAGTCTTTTTTTAGTGCTTTCAGCTTGCTTGCAAAGATGAAGCTAGGGGTACCGTGTATCTGATATGAAGACCACCGTTGCCCGCCCCTGTCCACGAAGCCTTCAGTTTTCAGCCACATATTTTCAAACTTAAAGTGTCAATGCCCTCATTGGATACCTCCACATATATTCCCTTTCCTTAAATCATCCCAAGTGAGAATCTTACCTAAAGTGATTTTCCAAACAAAGAAGGCCCTCTCATAGGGGCTTTAATACACCAAATGCTTTTCCAAGAGAATGGGTTGCTTCCATAGGAAGATAACATGTTATATATGATCTCACTTCCAACACCCAATGCTTTAAAGAACCTAACAAAACCGTATAATATGATCTCCTTCTACATAGGCTACCCCACGTACATAACTGATGTTTTCCATTTAGCCACCATGATTACCTCTACTAAATAGATGAGACTCACATGTAGCGTTATGACGTTGCTCACATAAAACACATGCAAAACACATCCATGCTTTAAGGCATCCAACTTATTAGTCCTTTTAAATTACATAAGCACAATATTAAGGATTACTAAATAAATTAAAATAATAGAATAACAAGAACATTGATGTGCATCTCCAAATGATTATTCCTATCGGTAATGTGCATCCCCACGTTCTAACATATTAATGCTAGAAAATCATACCGCCATCAAGAAATACAAATTCAACTAACTACACCTACCTCAAAAGCTCCCCAACAGCAAGTAAAGAACCATGTATACTGTGAACAGGAGCATTTTTAACCAATCCATTCTGTGTTGCCTCAAACATCCGATAATACCTGTCGACGACATGAGAAAGTAGAACAAAATGTCCGAATAGGCGTCAGAATGGGGGGAAATCTTTTATATATAAAAAAATAAAGAAAGGGGGGGAGAAACGGAAGGAAAGAAAATATACCAGATAGTGGAAATTTTGTAGTCAACCCAAGAGAAGATAAATAAACGAAGCAGCGTGTGCAGTGACAACTTAAGTCAAGTAAACCATCACAATATCCCCTTCTTGCAATATCAAAACAAAGTCCATCCACTACACATTATCTGACCAAATCCAATTCTCTCTCATATGTTCCTCAAAAAACTTGATTCATGTGGTTTCTTCCTTCATCTTGGCAGAATATGTAATTAAGCACAATTTCGCAAAGGAATTGCCCACTTGTTTTCTAATCTACAAATTATGACAATGTTGTATTTTTCTAAAGAGTTGTTTTGCTTAATGCAAGGAACAAAACTTTCTATGAATATACTGTTTGGGTCAGTCGAAAGACAGATTCTTTGGAAATATTTAAGAAATATCACGGGAACAGAAAGAAAAATGAAGAATGCATTGAAAATATTATAGATGTATAAAAAAGTCCATTTGTACGTAAAAATAATTGTTTTTTGCATGGTCGTAAAAATAATTGTTTTTGCATGGTGTGGTGTGTGCCCCAGAGAGAGAAAGAGAGAGAGAGCAATAATAATTTTTTTTATCAGGAGCAATAATAATGACAATAACATAAATATGCCAAGGGCTGCTGGTATTCATTGCATTAGCCCCTCATCACAATAAAGCCTTGAGGTTCACATATAGGTCACAGGGCTGGGACAGAGAATTTATTCTGCAGATACCAATTAGAAGGCATGGGATGTTCAACTTGGTGTGTGTATGTATATCCAAACATCAATGATTAAAAAAAAATCAAATAGACCACCAAAAATCCTCCACTGTAAGGACTTTGTAAATATTACCCTCACGAGGTTCCAACATTCAATCCTTCATTGATCAAGGAGTTGTTCCCAGACAACCAAAAGTGGACTCAAAATCCACCCAAAAGAAAAGAAGAAAAATTAAACTCCAAATTTACATGTTATAAAAACTATGGACTAACCATTGCACACGCCAGCGTGTCTCACGCTTTTCAATAACTTTAAGGCAAGCCCGCAAAGCCTCCACAGCTCTCTCTCGAACAGCCAATGTTTGATCCCTTAGGGCAACCCAGATAGCATCAACAAATTCAGATACATGAACATTGAACACTGTTGAAGCGTTTTCAGCCATTTCCTACAATGAAAAGAAATATGAATCATAATCTCAATAGAAGAAAACCTAGTTAAAATCTAAACAATGATGACCATAGCAATAAACATGGGCACGTCAAATGGTCATTTTCAGTGAAACCCAAGCCTTCTAAGAGCAATGCAAAACTATGAACTAGAAATCCTTGGCTTGCTTACTTAAAGAGGGACATTCTATCAATGTTTGTTAACAGGTAAGGCTGAATTTTGGAAGGCAATTTCTATGTATATGCACTAAAGTACTTGTACAAAAACAAATTTCCTTAACTTTTTCTCTTCATACATTTTTCCCCTTTTTCTCTGATGTTCTCATGCACGCACGTAAACTCATCTCTGGCACCTCTCGCCGGAGCTGATTCCCTACTTTGTTTCTTTTCCTCCTTTATTTTCTGTTTCTTTACAAGTTACCAAGATGGAAGGTGATGGGAGTTTTATGGGAGTGAACAAAATGGGACTTTCTAAGGAGTTGGTCATAGGTTCTAAATGTTTTACTCTCGTGAAAGAGGGGGGTAGTTTGGCTATTACAGAGAACAGTTGGAGGATGGTGGCTAAGGTGGTTCTGGGTCCTTCATCGGTGCAATGGCTGGCCAAGGCCATGAAAACGTGTTCAAAGGAGGAAAAAAAAGATTTTTACACCATAGTCTGGGAAGGCAGCCGTAGCTTTATAGCACAACGATGTGCAAATAATCAAGGCCGTTATATGGCGGTGGTGGAATATGGTGGTGGAGAGAGGAGGAATTTTATTTTCATTCCTGAGTAAGAGGATAGTGGCTGGAATAGAATGGGGGAGGCGCTGAGGGACTTTTTCTTCGACAGAAGAAACACCCACAGCGACGATAACACAAAGTGGCAGGTGGTCGCAGTTCAATCACAGCACCACTCCTTTAGGGAGGCACTGATGGTGGAGCAGACCCATGTGTCTCGGAATGGGAATAACGGCATGCTAAGACAGAGAGGCGTGTCTACGGAACTTGGCTCTGACAGAGAGGTGTGGCCTGTACAGCGGCAGGGCGACAGTAGCATACAAGTAGGTGGCGTGGCAGAGGGGGAAACTGAAAAATTTTTGCTGGAAACTAAGGCGCAACTGATAGATATGCAAAGCAAAATCGACTGGTTAATAAGGAAGGAGATGGGCTCAGTTTGTAAAGGGCCTGGTGTGGGCCTGGAGGTGGATGCAAAACAATATAGGCTTAGGCCTCAGGCAATTGGGGGTGAGCCCACAAATATTAGGCTCCAATATGGGGGGAACTCAAGTAATAGCGGGATGGTGGGGTTTGAGCCAAAAATTATGGGCCGCAGTGAGCCCATCAATCACAAGGCCCAGTCTGTATCCTTAAGGTCCTAGCCCTCTAGTTGGAGAATTCGCAAGGAAGGAGACCCACCCACTGCCAACGGTAACTCCACAATCGTGCCAAAGGAAGCATCGAAAACATCATGTCCAGTGGTGGGTCTTGTGCCCGTTGTTTTTAATCTCGTACCGTACTGGCCACTAGGCCGGTACAGGTATCATATATATTTCGTACCAGCCCAAACAGGCTGGTACGGCCGGTATTTGTGCCTTTTTTCATTTTTTTAAGCTACAAGCTAATTTTTTTACCTCCAATTCAGACTATACTATTTATAATTTATATATATATGTATTTATATATAATTTATTCATACATAGACTATTATTTTAGAATATAATTTATATATATAATTTATTCATATATCGACTATCCCGAAATAGTACACAAAACGGTACCGGTACGGCATCTAGTATGGTATTCAAAACATTGCTTGTGCCCGTGGCCCAAATAGTGCCAGCAACGGTGGTGGAGCAGCTTTTACTGTCGCGCATAGAGGAAAAAGATGCTATATTGCCAACGCCAATCTTTTTCCCGGAGTTCTACATACAGAAAGTGGCGATCCTCAAAATGGAAACCATATCTTCTCAGACGGAGGCTTCACTTGCTTCTGTCGAACAACTTGAGGTATTATCAGAAGGTGGGGATGAGAGGAATTTGGATTTCGTGGAGGATAGCATAGTGGGACTACAGCAGAGGCTCACAGAGGTTAGTGGTGAGTTGTGTGGTTCCCAACATCCTTCCCTCTAATAACGTGGAGATAAACGTGGATTCTATGGTTGAATGGGAAGGACGTAACCTATTTGTGGGGGAGGGAGATGCTAGTGACAGGGACCCATTCCCATTGAATTGTCTACTACCAAATGACTTTGAGATCTTTAATTGGGTGCTCAAAAAGGTAAAAGACATCCAACATGTGGTGGGTATGGAGTGTGTGGGTTATGAAGAGCAGTTTATGGCCCTTCTGACGGCCATTGAAGTGGGTCATTCTCAATCCAAGAAACAGAGGGAGCTAAAGAGGGTTAATTGATCTTTGAATGAGGGTAGCTCAAGCCGTGATAGGTCTAAAGGGAAGGGTACTATTGTTTCTTTATGAAGCCGAAAATTGTGTCTTGAAACCTGCGTAGGCTGAATGAGGGTAATAAGCATCTTTGCATAAAAAACTTGCTTCGGGAATGGAAGGCGAACATTGTTTGTTTACAAGAAACAAAGTTGAAATGGGTGACCAGAAAACTAATGAGAAGTGTGGAGCTGCCCATATGCAGATTGGGTTTATCTGGCTTCGAATGGGGCATCTGGTGGTATTCTTGTGATGTGGGATAAAATGGTGGCGGAGAAAATGGAGGAGTTTAGAGGAGAATACACAGTGGCCTGTTCTTTTAAGATGGTGAATGATAATTTCTTATGAGCTTTTGCAGGTATATATGGACCGAATGTTGACAACATACAAAGTCATTTGTGGGAAGAACTTGTCGAAATATATAGCTGGTGGGACCTCCCTTCATGCATAGATGGTGATTTTAACGTAATAAGGTTCCCTAGTGAAAGATATGGAGACAGTCGTCTATGCCCAGCTATGACAGATTTTTCAGATTATATTTTTTACTTGAACCTAGTGGATCTCCCATTAATATGTGGTCCCTTTACTTGGTCTAATAGTCAGACGTGGTCTCGGCTGGACAGATTCTTAATATCGCCAGATTAGGAAAGTCATTATCCGAAGGTATGTAAGAGATTGTCACGCCTCTGCTTAGATCACTTTCCCATATTGTTAGATGGAGGTGGTATTCTAGGAGATCGTCGCTACTTTAAGTTCGAAAATGTGGCTTAAGAGCGAAGGTTTCGTGGACAGGGTAAGGCTTTGGTTGTCATTTTATCAGTTTCATGGTACTCCTTCTCATATTCTTACAAGAAAACTAAAAGTTTTAGGCCTTGTTTGTTTTCACATACGAGATGAGTTGAAATTAAAGTTAAAAATTGAATAAAATATCGTTAGAATATATATTTTTAATATTATTTTTGTTTTGAAATTTGAAAAAGTTGAATTGTTTATTTTATTTTGTGTGGAATTTAAAAAAGTTGTAATGATTAAATTATATGAGTTAAGAATTGTGAAAACAGACGAGACCTTAAAGAATGATTTAAAGCTTTGGAATTCTCAAACTTTTGGTGACATGGGGGAGCAAAAGAAAACCGTGATGGAAGAATTACAGAAGATAGAGTCCTCATGTCAGAGGAAGTCTCACGTAAGGCAAAGCTGGCCTCAGTGTTGATAAGAGTTTTATCGCTAGAGGAGATCTCTTGACAACAGAAGCCAAGAGCACTTTGGTTGAAAGAATGGAATCGAAGCACAAAATTTTTTCATAGAGTGGCTAATTCTCACAAGAGAAATAATACCATTGAGATGCTGAAAATCAATGGTAGAGACTGCACGGAGGCTCCTACGATCCAGGAATATGTGGTGAGTTTCTTTGAACATTTATTTACAGAATGACAGGGTTGGAGACCAAAATTAGATGGACTCAATTTTGATTATATTGAGCCACAGTCAGCATCTTGGTTGGAGAAATCTTTTGAGGAAGAAGGAAGATGAGGTATATGACATGGTCAGAAGAATGGTGAAAGATAAAGCACCAGGTCCATATAGCTTTTCAATGGGCTTTTTTCAAAACATGTTAGGAGGTAGTGAAAGAGGACATTATGAATATATTCCAGGAGTTATTCTTAGCTGGGAAGTTCACGAAAAGTCTGAATGACTCTTTAATTTTTACTAGAAAGGGAAATGGGTCCTATGGTGTGGGGGATTGGAAGCAAATAAGACGAGGGTGGGGGGTGTTTACTTACCATACTAAATTTATGGTGGGGGAGGGTACTCATAAAATTTTGGAGAGATATTTGGTGTGGAGAAGAGGCTCTAAAGGACTATTTCCCTTCCGTTTTCCGAGTGGCATGTGATCAAGAAGCTTCGGTAGCGGACCTCTTGGTTCGTTTAGGAGACCAAGTCCAATGGAATTTCACCTTTAGTAGAGCAGCCCAAGATTGAAAAATAGACAGTTTTAAGGTTTTTTTCAACCTAGTGTATTCTATGAAGCTGAATGTATTGCAGGACGATAAACTATGGTGGACACCTGTAGGTAAGGGTACTTTCTTGGTTCGTTCCTTCTACAAGTCCTTACACTTCTACCAAATACTCATTTCCCACGAAGAAGATTGTGGAGGAATCAAATGCCTCCCAAAGCAATCTTCTTCTCTTGGACAGCAGCCCTGGGTAAGATTCTGACTACCGATAATCTGCAAAAGCGCCAGGTAATTATCTCAAATTGGTATTGTATGTACAAGAAAATAGGCGAGACAGTGGATCATTTCTTGCTACATTCTGAGACAGCGAGTGCCGTGTGGAGCGAAGTGTTCAGTCAAATAGGGTTAAACTAGGTGATGTCTGCCACAGTGGTTGAGTTATTGGCCAGTTGGGTGATGCCGGGTGGTGCTTCACAAATCAAAGCAGTGTGGAAAATGGTCCCTACCTACATTATGTGGTGCATATGGTAAGAACGTAACAAGCAGACATTCGAAGACAAGGAGCAGACATTAGAGGAGCTTCGTGCTTTATTTTTTCGCACCTTATTTCTTTGGGCCATAGTTGTAGATTTTAATGGCCTAAATGTACATGATTTTCTTTCTTCTATAACAACCTAGATAGGTTTTATCTCTTGTATAACTTCTTGTGTACTTGGGCCATGCATATTCTTATTAATACTACCATTTACTTATATAAAAAAAATGTATATAATATGGTTCTTAGGAGAGAGGAATGTCCATACTTTTGAGGGGTTCAGATAACCATGAATGGGACTAAAGCTTTTGTTCTTAAGGTCATTCTATGGTTGGACGGCAGCTGCAAGGTAGTAGGGCTGAAAAAAAACCGACGGGACTGGCCGCTACCGACGAGAACCAATTGACCACGTCAGGAACCAGCCGGAACCGGTGGAGAACTGGCCAGCGTGCAATGGCAAAATTGAAGGAATCGAAGTTCACCTGTTCGGCCCCGGTTTGAAACTGAACCGGACAGCTGAACCGACCGAAGGGGTAAAATTATAATTTTTTTTTTTTACCATACCCTAATGTGGAACAATGTCATTTTACACCTATAAGAATACAACACATAATGAAAACGACACCGGTTGGTTCAATATCAAATGGCGTTGTTTTATTAAAAACGTATGAAAAATAAATATGTATCAGACGCCATTCCACTTAAACTAGAATGGCGTCGTTTCGAGATAGGTCTTCTTTTTCTCCAAGCTTCATCCCAATTCAATTTCAGCCTCTACAAGTCTCTCTCTCTCCCTCTCTCTCTCTGAAGCAGCTCGCCGCCAGGGGAACCGAACACCGACCGAGAACTGCCAAAGAACCACCGGAGTCGATACGGCCGGTTTTCCTCCTCCCCATCGACCGGTTATGGTCGGTTGTTCCCCCCACTTTTCAGTCGTCGGTTGGCGTCGATTCTGCTCAAAAACCGCGCCGAATGGGTCGATTTTCAACCCTACAAGGTTGTGGTTACTTTCTCATTTTCTAACATGTTGGTTTAGATGTTAGTTTTTATTTTTACTAGTTTCTCCTTGCATAAATCATTTTATTAGTGTTACGCCTATTTTTTGTGCTTTTTTATGCAATTTATAACTTTAGAACAGGAAAACCTATGGCAACATGTTATATTGCTTGAGATAATATCAACTGATCTTCTTATGCTTAAATAAGAAACAGTATGACATAATCGTAACAGAAAATCTCATGAATCAAAGTTCAATTCATGCCTTTATCAATAAAAGGGGATAAAAACAAATATCCACCTAATCTAATATCATATGAGACCAAAGATTTCCACCAAATTGACCCAGTCTATTAAATTGCCATGTGGACTTTCAACATGTGAGAGGCACATGCCTTTTTAATATTATTAATGACGTTAGGTTATAAGATAAAATAGTTTTCGAAGTTAAAGGAAGAGTTAGTAGTGGAAAAACATCGTTAATGCTATTTAAAAAACATATCTCTCCCAAGTTGAAATTACACATGAAGATTATAGGACAACTTTGTCCAAAAATAAATGTCGCACTTGCTTTCAAGATTACTACAGCGGTAATCTACTCCATCGCCCCAAAGCCAAGTCCATGAGTACTTTCAGCATGTGAGAGGCATGTCTTTTTAATAGGATTAACAATGTTAGATTGTAAGAAAAATGGGTTTTTAGATGTTAAATGAGGAGTAGGCCTTGTTTGTTTTCACAACTCATCTCATCTCATCTAATCATTATAATTTTTCTAAATTCTCATACAAAATAAAATAAACAATTCAATTTTTTAAATTCCAAAACAAATAATATTAAAAAAATATATTCTAACAATATTTTATTCAGCTTTCAACTTTCATCTCAACTCATCTACAAAAACAAACGAGGCCTTAATGTTGGACTAACACCGTTAATCCTATTTAAAAAAATGTCTCTCTCGCATGTTGAAAGGACACGCCACAATTGAATATATTGGGTTAGAGGAAATTCATCTAATCTAGTTTGGAGGAAAACTCTGCCCATAAAGATATGTTACACTTACTTTCAAGATTAAAACAGCAGCAAAACGGCAATCTACTCTGTCCCCACGAAGCCAATCCAGAGCAATTTGTACCTAAGAGAACAAAATATATCAGGCAGTAAGTGCTCCCCAGCAACCAACACTACAAAGTACTGATGAAAATGCAATAAACCTGGCGTTCCACTTCATCTGCAGTCATTGCTCCACCAGCCCTAGCTAGATGGCCCAGGACTCTACCAGCAAGCACCAAAACATCAGGATCCCGCTTCACCTCAAACACTGTCCGCATGTAATTAGAGAACTTTGAAACCTTGGAGGCATTCTCACCAAGTGCCACGTCTATCAACTCATCAATAGCTCTTAAAGCTCCCAAGTTTTCAGCTACGTCAGTACTGTCTAAAAGACTAGATATTCGATCATACAACTGATCCATGAAACGAGAAAAAGCTTCACCACCAAGGTCACGAGCTTCTTCTTCCAGATGTTTCCTTAAAGCTAATGAAGCCCCTTCCTGAAAACAACAAGGGGTAATTTCCCAAAAATAAAGCAAATATGCCAAGTGGTACTAGGGTAGCAACAAGCCAAAACAAACGAGTGACCAGTTCTGAAGAAGGGGATGCAGGAGAATAAAAACTAGTTCTATTAAGCTACGAGGAAAATTATTCAGATAAAACAATGCCAAGATCCCAAAGCGATCTAAATAGGACAAAAAGTCAAATTTAAGACTCTCACTTTTTGTAAGCATCCTTTAAAAAGAAAAACCACACATTAAGAGCAAGGATAAAAAAAGTGTAAGAAAACCACAACTCCAGAAAGAAGATGGTGCACGAAAACAGAAGTCCCAAACCAAAAAGAAAACCAATAGAAAATTATCAATAGACTCGAACTAAGCTGAACAAAAGAAATCTATATACTTTTTCCTTCCTCGGGAAAACTTTCATATTCTTCATCGAAAAGATAATTAACTGAGTTACTTAATTTTTTTTAAAAAAAGGTAATTGACGTGGTCATCCACAGAAAACAAAATTAAAATCCTCCGCTTTCCCTTCTTTTTCGAAATTTCCTCCAACCAAGTGATTCTAGCCCGTCCTTCCAAAACTACACTAAAGAAGCGACTCAGAATTCCACCTACAGTTTCTTTTCCCTCGTCTTCTCGGCACAAGAGAAGAAAATGAGAGAAAACCTTCGAAGATCATCAAAAACTCTTTAAAATTAATCACCATGAATCGTATGACTAGCCATTAAACGAAAAGAATTCTAATAATTGTCCTTTAATATCATTTGTTTTTATTCAATTCTTTCCCAGCAACCAATCGGAAAGTAGCGAGAGAAAATTCAGTACTTTGGGGTTGTCACGCGTGCAGAGGTCGGCGAGGATTCGGTTGAGCGAGTCGAAGCTGCCGCCTCCAGCCCCGGAGGCAGCGGCCGCAGCAGCTGCAGCACCGGCGGAGAAGCGGAGGGACTGTGACGTGGACGCCATGTGGCTCCCACGATTGAGAAACCCTAGAGCTTTCTCTCTCTTTCTCTCTTATCTCCCTCCGTATATTTCACCCAGATCTTCGAGTCTTCAAGGCATCGAGGTGGACGCAAGGCTGCCGTACGGTGTTTCGGTCGGTTATATGCGTTATGGGTACGCGTGGGGAGTATGTGTAATTATAAGACTGTTTATCCGGGTCGGGTTTCTTTCAGAACTCGTATTATAAAAACCGAATATATCTGGCCTAAATCCGAGTATTAAACTCGGGTTCCGTATTCATAACCCAATATAACTGAATTTGTAGAAAAGGTGAAAAAATAAAAGATCTCATTCCTTCGGTCCGTGACCCTGCCCCTGCCCCTTCACCTCTCTCTCTCACAATCCTAACAATGAAATCCTAATCGCTGTTGTGATGATCTCAATGGTTACTTGATGGAGAGGAGTAGCTTATTTGAGTACACTCTCTCACCAATGGCTTGCGGAAGCTCAGCTTTGAGAATTATCTCTTCCTCGGTCAAACTAGTCAACCCAAGATCACAGTACATATCTTCGCCCACCAACACACTCATACCCATCAAGCTCTCAAACCCATCTCTCACTGACATCCATCTGAGCCTTCTAGGCCTGGTAAAATAGTACCGCTATTATCCATAGAGATGGTTTTATTTTTGTTTGTCAGAGAGAGCAAGAGCAAAATGGTACCACTGAATACAATATCATAAGGAAGGTGAAGGAGCACCACGAGAAGATGGCCAATGAAGCCAAGAAGCTCTCCCTTAAGCACAACAGAAGCTCAAGGCCCTCGAAGCCGGTCGTGCCCTCGCCCTCACCCTCGCCCTCGAAGAGTTGGAGCAAAAGAAAGCTGCACGCAAAGAGATGGTACTCCCCATTTCCTACCCTTAAATTATTGCGTGTTATTTTGCTTGATCTATGACTAAATCGGTTAGTTTTTATCCTTGCGCTATTGCACATGTGTATCTTGTTGTTTTTATTTCTCGATGTGGATTGGGCGTTTTAGGATAAAATTATACATACACACAAGAAATATTGGTGACATTTAATATTTGTTTAGATGGATTTTGTGTGCTTGCTTCTCATTCTCTGTGTCCAGACTCCATATGAGTCTTATATAATAGTTTTGAAAAGATAAGCATAGAAAGGAGAGAGAGGGAGGTTAGTCTGATGTTTAGTTAAAGTGTATATGTTTCTTGATACTAATGTGTGCACTGTTATGGACCATTTCATCTTACTTGATTATAAGTTGTTTTTAAATTTAAAGTCTGGATTTTTGGAGATGGCGTAAATCATATTAATAATGTCATAAAGAGAGTATTTAGTTTTGGAGCTTTTAGAACTGTCTCTCTACCTGGTTTGATGATTTGGAGGAAAAAAATGATAGAAGTTTTGAGAACAATGGAAGAAAAACTTATTTCTTCAATACTTTGTTTCTTTGGAGAGCTGTTATAGACTTTTATTTTATAAGTAAAAGTAAAGTTTTATTGATATAAAAGGCATCGCCTAAGTACACCACTGTTATAGACTTTTTATTTTTTTATTCACGCTGTTATAGACTTAATTGGTTGAATTTCAAGATTTTATTGTATATTTTTCTATTTCCAACTAGGAGTTTCTCTTGCATCATATTTTTATGCTTTGAAATGGTTGTTAAATCTGCTCTCTTTGTTTTTAAACTTGGGTTTTTTTTTTTTTTATATTTGGGTTTATTTTGTTTTGCGTTGCCACATTTTGTTTACGATACTTATGAGTTGTGTAGATTCAAGGGTTCAACGATTTTTGTCCAATAACTCTATTTTTTTCATTTTTTTTTCTTTATTATTTATGTTTTGGTTATGTTTAATTTTTATACTTATATGTATGTTGTTGATTTGAGTCCATGCTTGCATTCTCTAAAAAATATCGTTTTTATTGTGAAACTCTCCTTTTTGTTTTGTTCTTAGTGCAGTTACCCTACTACTTTTGCCTTATGCTTTTTCAAATCTATTACAATTTATGCACAAAATTTTGAAACTTGTGTGTGCCATTTTCTGTCCTTCAAGAAGGGAAATCATAATTAACCCAATTGAAGCTTTTAAAACAGTGTCAAATCTCATGGCCATAAAACTATCAATTTTTATACTCATCTTCTGAACTCTCTTTTAATATTCTATTTGAATATAATATGCAAAACTAGTTAATGAGTTTTTTGATTTCTTGGCTACAGGAATTGACAATGGACTATTATTCGGTGTAAGACTAAATCACTGATAGGAAAACTGTGTTGCTGATTTTGTAACTCATTTATTGTAATTTGGTGTTTGGTAATGTAATTTATAAAAACCAATAGTGTAGCATTGCTCTAGTGTAATATGTAGTGGATTACATTGCGATGCATGCATAGATGAATATTGGATTTGTTTTACATGCATTTAGTATTTTTAGAACGTTTCATGAACTTGACTTCTTATAAAACAAAATTAATAAAATAAAGGTTTTTACCTAAAATAAAATAATAATAATAAAAATAATTTTGGGTACAACCCGAAACTCAGATTTTCGGGTTTCAAAAATCCGGATCCATCCGGGTTTGACCCGAACCAACCCAGTTAGGGTTTCGGCCTGAGTATACCCAGGTTAGAACCGGGATGAACACCGCCATGTGTAAACTATGTTTTTTACTATGCAAGAAAGACCAGTCGATCTTGCATAAATGTTGTCAACAAAAGCTAAACCCAGTCTTTTTTTTTTTTAAATTTCTTGGGACCAAAGAAATTAGGTACCGTTTTAGGTTTATGTTACGTGTAACCGACTTTTTTTTTTTTTTTTTTTACTGAATTTTTTGAGATTATCCCTTTTATGAAAAAAAAATACTAAATTCACCAGTCGTGTGTATGTATAGGTCACACTCATTAACAATCATTATATTGCCCATAAGTGTGGTCCGTGTGCACGGATTCTTCTTTTATGAAACATATATATATATACAGTAACATATATATATATACAATTCTACTGGAGGCAACCGCGGGGGACAATCACGGCATAACCACAGCCCATGTGGCATTAAATGGAAACAACATCGTTTTTTCGTTTCTTAGAAGACCGAATTTCAATTTCTTATTTGCCGCTTCAACCAAGGTCTCAAGGGAATCAATTTTAGTGTTTCACTGTACCACAGGCCCCCTATTCTTGTTGCCATCCCAACAGCTGTGGCAGCTTCTGTTGCAGCGTCAGCCCAACCATGATCATAATAGCAAACACGAAGAAAATTTATCGACTTGTCAGTCCTTAAAATGCATTGAGCAAGAGATTGAGAGATAAATGAATGAAGCATCCGAGCATGGAGCCTATAGCCATCTCTCCAAAGAGACTTGATTTTCACGGTTAATCCACAATGAAATATTCAACACTCGAAAAACACTATTTTTCGAGTGTTTTTGTCTACAGGAAGTGTTTCATCTCATCTCGTCATTACAATTTTTTCAATTTTTCATACAAAATATAATAAACAGTTCAATTTTTTTTAATGTCAAAATAATAATAATATTAAAAAATAATATTCTAACAATATTTTTACGAGATGAGTAAATCCCCTAGGTCTGAGCTAAGCTAGGCCAAAGTAGATCGGCCCAAGTCGCTCAGGGGGGCATGGGCTAGGTTGGCCTAAAAGGCCCATAACTAGAAAATGGGGTGGGGTGGGGAGGGGAGATGTGCCTCGGGTGGGGACTGATAAGGAGCGTAAAATGCTCTTAATCACCCACAATCCAAGTGTCAGGATCAAATCAAGGTATTAGGAGGGACACTGACAACCAGGCACTGAAGGCAGCACGGACGAAACCCCCAACGCTCAGGTATTGACAGCGAGCTCACCTGATATGGCCAACGTCGCATTAATGGGACGGAGGTGGGTACGCCACGACAGGGAGTCACGCTCATTGAATGCATCTCGAAGTTCGGCACGCCACAATGTGCCTCCTGGGGTGTCAGTGACAACGACAACCAAGTCTGACAAGTCTGTACTGCAACAGGGACACTCGACCCCCATACGGAACTGCACACCCACGATCTCCACCTCAAGGACCAACCCAGCCATGTATAAAACCCCCCTCCCACAGCCAGAGGAGGAGTTCACACTCTTGAATACTTCAGCTCTCTTTCTCTTTGACTGAATATTTATCTCTTTATCTTCTTCCCAATTCATAACTTAAGCATCGGAGCTATCACAGCCTCCGAGCCCCTCGTTCTTAATTTCAACAGAACCAGATCAAGTCCAGTTGCATGGAGTTGCCTGGGCAACTCCAAACGACACCTTAATATAATATATATATATATATGTATGTATACGTATGAATTTCAATTGTCAAGAAGTCATTAAAATTATAATTTTGTGAAATATTTACTTTTAATAACAATAAAAAACTTTGTGAGAGATTTATATGAACGACATATTTGATTTGGGATTTGATCATTTCCGGGGAATAAAACAAAGAAAATAAAAGTTTATCAAAGTTCTAGGCCTTGTTGGTTTCCGTTTGGCTGAGATGATAATACCTCAACTAATGTTGGTAAGCCCAAAGATTTTCTCTCGTTTCGGTGGGCGCAGGGTTTTTATTTACGTCTGAATGTCCTTGAAGTAGCGTAACTTCACTGATTTTTAAGTTGATCATTTGGCCAAACCCGCGGACTCATTTAACCAGATTAGTCTCTGCAGAATCCCAGGAGTTAAGAATGGTAAGCACTGAAGCATCTTCAACATTCAAAACTATAATTCTCAATATAGGACAACGCATCACTTCCTGTAGACAAAAACACTCGAAAATTTATCAAAAAATTACTGGGCATCAAACATATTACATAGAAAACAAGAAGAAAACGAATATATTACGTGTGCCGGGGTAGAGGACAAAACATCTTCGCTTTTGTCGTCACTGACATGGTAAGATCGAAGAATTTGATTTCAACTGATTAGTATAGCATTTAAATAATAATAACAACTCGAGGAATTCCACCAATATGAATAATAAAAAGGTTTTTCTTAAATGTTTCAGGACAAAAAGTGTGCTTTTTTGCATGATCAATGGACAATATCAAGAGGAGAAGAGCGGTGGAGAGAGATGGAGGAGTTTTTGGCAGTTAGCAGAAGGGCATCAGATTAAAGTGAAATTGAAAATCAGAAGGATCTGAGATTAGCAACAGAAAATTACTGATCGATCAGTGGAGGTACCACTTACAAGTTTTACAATTAATCAAGCTAAGAAAAAGCAAATAGTTAGGTGCCCCATTCCTACTGGAGAGAAGTAGAAAAGTAGGATAGAACTGGTCATGATCATGAGGAGGTGACTTTGTTTCTGATTCTACTGGAGCGCCTAACAGGAGTAATAGTCTCCTCGTCTTCACTGAGTCCCTGATCAACATAAGACAATATGTGGGGTTATATTTGATAAAGATTTTTTGAAAAATAAAAGCATGGAGATTTAAATACTTACATGCTTGCTCGAAATCTTCTCGTAGGTGGTAAAACTGCCGTAAGAAGGCGAGCCCATGGAATAGCCTGAGGAAGTCGCAATTGAGTCTCTCTTATGGTTCTTCCCTGGCTTCCTCCTCTCCTGGCTCTGAGCTTCACTTGACGCCTCGAATCCTTTCTTGCTGTAAGATGAGATTGTCTGAAAGCTGCTCATTTCCGAAGGACATGATTCTCCATCCACGTCCATCTCAGTCGGCCAATTCCGAGAAGAGAGGAATATCTGCTCTGTGCTACATATTGGACTGAAATCCAATTTTTTTGCCAGCAGTGGTTGCTCCACGTTGACAGCAGTAACGCGGGTTGGGTTTCCATCTTTCATCATATAGATGAAAGCTGTAGCTGCAATAAGCATCAAAACCAGCAGAGCAATTCCCAGCAAGTTGGCTCTCAAAAATCCATCTTTTGTCACATAAACTGTAGACTCCCAAACTTCTGAACCACGTATATTTTCGGCTGAAGCACCCAATTCTGAGCTTTCAGGATCGACACCATCTTTGGCTAACTCGATTTTGGTGAAGGCAATCTCACTTTCATCTTGTAATTCGCCAGCTTCAGAAACTTCAGGTTGAATTTCGTCTGCCGTTGGAACCGTAACTGGCTGTTCCTTGTAGTTTACGTTACTTTGCTCCTGGCTGCAAAGGTTCCCAGCAATCAAAACTACTTCCTGGGTCTCCTTTGCTTCTAAATTAACTGGTTCAGTAACCTCGGCCTCTAGAGCCAGAAGCACTTCCTCAGATTCTGTAGTACCATGTTCTTCTGAGACCTCTTCCGTCTCTTGGCTTACTTCTCCTTCATAATCCTTGTCATGCTGTCCTGAAGCCTCTACAATGTTCTCATCTGCTTCAGGCTCAGGCTGGCCCTCCTCTTCCGGTGGTTCACTGTCTACTTTCGTCTCCCTCATCGGTCCCAGCACATTGTGTTCAGACTTCCGTCCTCTTCCTTTATAACTGTGATCAAACATAAGATACCCGTCAACGCGAATATCCTCTGCCAACGTGGTCAAGTTACAATAATGCAAGGGACCTGAAATATGCACTCCTCTGAAATCTTGCATGAGCTTGGAGACAACGGAAATGGTTTTAGCATACCACAAAAAGAAATTTCGAGCTAAACCATCAAAATTTGCTTTTGCTAATTCAACAATTTCATATGAGTCATTAATCTTAAAGTAGCTAGACACTTTAAGCACAGAGGGCTCAATGACTGGAGAATTAGTAACTGAGATTGATAAGCAAGCAAGCGAGAGAAGCAAGAACAGCCCGATGCACTTCGATCTCGAAAAGAACGGAAGCTTTGATCCCCCTTTTGCTTCAATAATCTTTTTTGACATATAAGTACTGAAGGAGCTTGGTTCAGAAACTCGGACCTCTTCTTGCTCTTCTTCTTTTGATAGATCACCTGAAGAGACATCCTCGTTTTCTCTCTGGGAATCATCGGACTGTGTTTCTTCTGTAACTTCAGTGTCAGAAAAACTTTCCTCGAGTCGTCTGCCATCACTTTCCTTGTTGAGATAAAGTTCGATTCGAGGATTCGGTCTGTAATGCAGGAACTGAGGCCTTGGCGAGAGGTAATTGGCTTTAGGATCATAAGGAGGCATTGAAGGGTCCACATCAAGAGGCGCTACAGTTGGACACGACCACGAACACGAAGAAGTAGGACTAATCTTAAAAGTCGGGTCAATATTAACACAATCAGGTTCATCCGGTAACGATTTCGATTCAATCTTGGAAGTCAAAGGCACCTCAGAATCAAAGACTTCCTCGCATCTCAAAGCTTCTTGAATTGAAGAAGCTGTAATACGTGCTTTCTCTTCATCCGCAGCTTCAGTCTTGTTCTCTTGCAAACCAGGATCTTCCTCAGCATCGATATCTTCCACTACGTCCGAGAATCTCACTGACCGGAACGGATTCTTCTCGTTGGCGAACGAAAGGGAAGTCCGAGCAGGCTCGTTCCTCTCACCCAGTATCTTCTTCCTTGGAGACGCGGTGATCTTTGAAGCCGCCGATATTGTCGGAGACATAAAATTCTTTGTGCCTTTCGAAGAAGCTGGGGATCGGACAATCCCTACTTTCGCATTCTGGTCTTTTGGGTTTTCTTTATCCTCGCAACCTCGCAAAGAGGCTACGGTTTCTCTACCCATCGAGCTTATTAGCTGAAACTCTGCAATTCATCAACACGGAAAATGCCATAGTTAAACATTTATATAAACCCACAATTTCGCATTACAATCTAACCCTGACTGTATGATTTCTGCTAAAATTTTGACGACATAAAGAACAAACTTGGTGCAGAACTGTAGAAAATAAGCTCCATTTCATGTTGATGAAGATACTTCCGGGCAAATATTATCCATTTCAAAGTATAGGAAAATAAAGAAAAAAAAATCGTTTCTTTGAATCTTGATTGAGTGTAGATCATGATCATCGTGACAGAATATTCCAACCAAACAGACGAAGAAAGAATCACACAGCCAATTAATAGTAAAAGGGCCTCGGTTCGCGCAAGTTTCCTTTTTTCGTCTTTCCTTCTTGAGAATCCAAGATATAAAATAGAAGGAAACGTTGGGAATCAATATTTTCCTATCATTCTAAGCAAATTGTTTCTACGTTCTCGGAAGCCAAACAGACATTATCAATATCGTGAACAAAACTATAAATAAAAGAAATTAAGGGTGGGAAAGAGAGTCGAACCAGAAGGACTATTAGCCTGAGTATTCGGATTGGAGACTCTCTGGTTGGCAACAATTGAGGGTTTCGTAAATGGGTTCCCACCGAAACTCCTTCTGATGGGATTGCTAATCTCCGAGTTTCTTGAGTTGTGATTTTCCCTGCTTGAAATCATTGCCGAGGAGGATGATTTGTTTGAAGGCACGGCCATGGATTTCTGCGAAAGTTGGATGGCGGGTTTGTAGCGGCGATTCAGAAAACTAGAGTGAAAATGAGAAAATCTGGAGCAATAATGGCAATGTTCTTAAGGATCTTGAAGGATTACAATTAGAGGCAGATAACTGGTGGCGGAGGATTTGATGTAACGGCTAGTTTTCTAGGTGAAACGGAGAGTGGGGGTATTTAAAGTTAAACGGTGGAGTATTTTGACCGTTGGCACAATATTTGAATAGTTCAAAGGGGGAGAAAAGGTTGGAACCGTTAGATCGCGAACATGTTTGGATTTTGGAAGGTGTAGATTACGAATTTGGCATGGATGATAGGTACCGTGATTTGCGAGGGAAAAAAACATTTTTTGTACTTTCATATTGACTGAAAAATTGCAAAAGGGAAAATAAAAGAGAGAGAATGTCTTTTTTTTTTTATAATAAAGGATTACATTCCATTTATAAAAAAGGACATACAACTTTGACTTAAAAAGTCAGTTACAAACGTTAATAGCACATCAGCACACTTTCGTGGCTGACATGGTCTAGCCCAGACGACAGAACTCTAAAGACCGAAGTCTAAGAGATTCGTCGTACACATCTCTGTCCCCGACAGAGTAAACAAACCCCATACCCTGACTACGCGAGGTAGGGTACACCAATCCCATACACCGCCAAAGCGGAGATGGAGACATACCACCAGATCGGACCACGGTCCGAGGGGACTAAATTTTTGATTTTTTTTTTTTTTATAAAACAGAACACAAGAAAATACATTGGAACACAACTAAAACTAACAGCAGAAAAAAAGCTCTGAACGGCTGCGGAGGCACGTGCAGAACACGCGCCACCCTGGGAGAAAACCGTCGACCGATCATGGAAGTTCCGGGCTCACAGACCCCAGCGGCGCCGCGCATCGCGACGGTAGAGGGCCTCTCGGCGTCGCGAGAAGGCCACTCGCCGAACGCCTACGAGTTTTTTGGCCGCGCGTGCGAGCAACTCGCCACTCCGGATGGCATCGCCTTCGGTAGACTTGAAGATCGGCAGCTGGGCAACACCATGGGGAGGCGCATGCTGATCTATTGTCGCCGGAAAGACCAGATCCGGTGTTCCCCCTTATTTAGCCTACAAAAAAAAAAAACACAAAAACAGAGCGGCTGTGTGCACAGAGCGGACGGAGGAGGGAGAGGTGGGGAGAGGGGGAAGGAACCGAAGCTCCCACCCCCTCGAGAGAGACGGGTTCGAGGCGCTGAGGGAGGCAGGCGGATTCCGAGAGAGAATGTCTTGGATGTTCAGATTTCATTCTTGGCGTGATTGATATTCTAATTCAATCTAATAATGAGCAAAGAAAAAGGTTAAGATATACAAAAGATCTTCCTTTGTAACCATTGAGATATTTTGACACCAAAAATTTGAAAGAATTAAAGTATTAGGATTAGTTTAGTCAAATATTTTTTATCTATAAATTTAGCTATTATCATCTACAGTTAATCCATGTTGAATTAGTCAAACTAATTTCATCTAAAATATAAGTTACAATAATTCTATCATTTTTTTAAAATGTAAAATGTACTGTAGCAAGTCTAAATATATATTTTTTATTATATTATGACAACCTTCTCGCGACTCTTATGCTTCTCTCTTTCTCTCCTGCCTTCTCCTTCTTCCCTCTTTCTCCTCTTTTTCTTCTTCTTCTTCTTCTTCTTCTTCTCCTTTTTATTTACATATGAGATTTTATCATTTATGTACACATGAGATTATTATATTATAGATTGTTGAATTGTAAAAATATAAATGAATATAATTATTGGAGGTTATTCAAGATTATGAAAATAAATAAAAAAGTAATTAAAGAAATATACATAATAACAAATAGTAATATTTTATTGTTATAAAGAATATGATGATTAATCTAATTTAGATTTTAAGTGTTAAGTGATTAATTAAAAGTTAAAAAGTTACGCATTCTTCAAATTTTGAAGATTAGGATGAACAATCAAATGCCAATGCTTTGACATATGTAACTATGTTCATGTCTAATTCATTCTAGATCATAAAATTTGGAGAAAAATTATAAAGAATCTTAGGTCTCATTTGGTTACACATGAAATGAAATTTGAAAGTGAAATAAAATACTGTTATAATATTATTTTTATTTTGAGATTTGTAAAAAGTTGAATTGTTTATTATATTTTGTATGAAAATTTGAAGAAATTGTAATTTTTAGATGAATTGACATGATATGAGTTGTGAAAACAAACCAGGCCTTCCCGCTAGACACTACTAATCAACAATACATGTGCTGATTTATCAATTTATTTTATTGGTATTTTTAGTTAAAGAACTTATTAAGGAGTTTAACATAGTGATGAATCCGATAAGATCATCAAATATGATGTCTAATACATATCAAGAGTGACAAACGAACTAAGTTGACTTGACTTAGTTCTTTCAAATAAAACATTTGCAACTTTCAAGTTTGAGTTTCAATTGGCACAAAATAATCAAATTTGGGGGACTATGGTTGAGTATGCCTTTACCCTCACGACAGGATCCAAATGCTAATGGTATGATCTAACAAATGATTGTAATAACAGTCTACCGTTATCATTTAGAGTCAATTTACAACACAATGATATTAGATATGATTATTAGTCATAAATAATCAAACTTAACATGCTTAAGGTTCTGGCTTGTGCATTAAGGGTCCGTTTGGATGTTTATAATATCTCATTATATTTGTAAATGATATAATGAGATATTATATCACTATAATATAATATATATGTTCACGAGGCTTCAGTTGGTTTCGGGTTTTTTTGTTACCCTTATCATGCGAAGCTAAAAATGCCATTAATCTCCTTGGAAATGCATTGGGTTGCTTTAATATGATATTTTCTAGGTGATCATTACTTTAATATGATAGTTTCTTAGTTTCATTTGTAAGAAAAAATTTGATTGCAAGAGAGAGAGATCTTCATAAGCTAAAACCTATTTTACCATAAATACCACAGGGAGCTTACGTGTTTGTCTCTTATTGGATGGTGTAAATAGAGACTCGTCACTGCATCATGAATGAATAGTTCTCTTATTTTTATATTTTGTTTGTAAATTTGATAAAATTGTAATGATTAGATGAAAGAAATTAAAAAATATTTTAGATTATATTTAAAAAGAAGAAAAAATCTAATTGTAAGCGATTCTACGCATTAATACGCACATTCATTCAATATGATTGATCATAAAGTAAATTTTATTGAAAACAGAACTAATTTAAATTTAGAATATAAATTTAACAATATTAATACGCAGATTGGTATGCAAACTTACTTGTACATAACAAAATTCTAAAAATAAAACATCTTATACTATTTAATAAGAATTGTATTAACAAACAAATACGAGGAGTTTTTGTGAATCACGTTCCATACTTCGATAGACAAATAGCTTAAGGCTTCGTTTGGTTTCTAAACCTATCTTAACTTATCTCAATTCATAATTATAAATTTTTCAAATTTCAATACAAAATATAATAAATAATTCAACTTTTTCAAATTCTAAAATAATAATATTCTAATAATATTTTATCATTTCAATTTTCAACTCAACTTAGTTCAACATTCAAACGCAGCCTAAATCCATTAATCTAAAAAGTAAAAACTGAATTCATTTGTACTCAAATTAGAAGTGAAGTTGACTGATAAAATTAAAGAATAATGATACTTTGTCTACTTATTTTATCTATTCATTTTAATTTTCTATATATTTAATTTTATTTTAATTTTTTGTATTTACTGATTAAGGAAGTGACTATTCATTTTTTAATTTTTAATTTTTTAAAAATATTTAAAGATCTTAAAAAAATGAAAAGAAAAAAATTAAAGAACAATATTTTTTTAATGAAGGTTAGATAATTTCTCCATCGATAAAATTTGTATCCAACATTTTTTAACAAAGTTGGAACGAGGGGCGGAACTAGGATTTATGTCTAAGGGCGATCGGTAAAGTGTACGATATGTGTCAGTATAAGTAATATGTACTTTTTACACTTGATTATATAAAAATAATAATTATACGTCATAAAATTATACAATTGTTATCGGCTTACTCATATTTTTCTAAGCTTTCAAAAAAATTTATAAATTAAGAATAAACTTGAAAAAGCATCTAATAAAATAAAAGTCGTTAGATTTTTATTATATAATTATATTAATATAGCGAACAAAAAAAAGTATGTGAATAACTAATAAATTCTTCACAAAAGAAAATAAAATTTTTACATACTCTCTTCTTCTCTCTATAAACGTCTCATCAATCATCTAGGTAGATAAATTTGCTACTTCCCATATGCAAGAATCTTTCAGATTTATTTTAACTATTAAATAAACTCTTTTTAAAAGCTAATTAACTCATTATTAATATGTGGTTAAAAATATCTCAAAGATTGTAAAGGAAGATTATGTACAGGTGATAGACAATAAACTCAATGAAGTCAGAATGACCCAAATGGAAAAAATAAAAATAAAAAAAATATGAAACTATGTAAACTCAAAAAGACAAAAAGAACTTATGTGATACCATTGATACGAAAGTAACAAAACTAAACAAACCCCACAATGCACACCAAAGGCAAATAAAGAGAGATAAATATGTCAAATTAAGGCTATTATGTTAATGAACTTAAGGATATTTGAGTAATATACTACGTGTTTGAATGTTGAGACAATTTTAAATATTTTAAAAATATTTACATTTAAAATTATAATTATACAAGTTACATTCTACAACATAGTTCCGCCCTTCGTTGAAATATCTATGGTAAAATTGCACCGATCTTCACGTGTGTACGGATTACAACATGTTTCTTCCATCGCACGTGCTCACTCGTCTATTGTGCTCTCCCTCGTGTAATTTTTAGAGCACTCTCATTGGATTAGCTAAAGTTAAAATACATTTTTGATGAATATAAGATGAATTTAATTTTTAACTATTCCATTCACATAAGTCTCCATATTAGAATAACTATTTTTTTATTATATGACAATAAAATAATATAAGATGAATTTGATTTTGACTATTCACATCAAATCTCCACATTGAATTATTCATTTATTCATTATATAATAATAAGTAATTAATAATTTTAAAAATATTTTTATTTTTTTAATTATGAATTTATTTTATTTTATCATATTTTACTATTTATAATATTATATATTAATTAGTAATTTTATTCTAGTTATATTTTTTTAATTATCATTTAAAAGAGAGAGAGATTGATATAGAAGGGACTATAATATTCTAGTTATATTATAAACGGGATTATAATATTATATATTAATTGACATAATTTAGTTATATTCTAGTTATATTAATGTATTTGACGAATGAATAATTATTTTTAAATTTAAAAATAATTTTAAAAATGACTATGATTTAATTTCAATTATTTGAAATTTAACTATTTTAATATGATCATATTTTATAATTTAATAGATAAATTTTTAATGAATTTAATTTTTAACTATCTAATGAGATCTGGAAGTTAAACCTCGCGTACATCCTCATTTCTCACCTTTCTCACGCTAAAAGCCTCTCTCGGTCTCAGTAACTCCACCATGTCCCTCCTCCTCCTCAGAGCGTTCCCTCTTACATCTCTTTGCTCAAAGTCCCTCCCTCTCTTCCGTGCTATTCTCAAACCCTTCTCCAAAACACTTGCCAGAAATAGGGTCGTTTTCTATGTCTCCGCTTCCGCTTCCGCTTCTACCCATATTCCCGCCACCAAATCATCATTATCACTTCCCAAAAACTCTCTCGAATGGGTCAGTCGGACTGGATTCTGCGGCGAATTGTCTGAGGCTGACTTGGGTCAACGGGTTCGGCTCTGCGGCTGGGTCGCGCTCCACAGGGTCCACGGTGGTCTCACCTTTCTCAATCTCAGAGACCATACCGGTATCATTCAGGTATGCGTTTCTGTTAGGAGGTGGCTTGAATCAGATGGAACAGTGCATGTGTCGTAGGTTCGCTCGAGCGAAGTTTCACTTGGGTCGAGCGAAGTCAGACAGAGAGTCTCGCTCAAGCATCGCTCGAGATTTAGCTCGAGCAATATGAAGTCAGAGAGCTTCGCTCGACACTCAGCTCGAGCGAAGTCAGACAGAGAGCTTCGCTCGACCCTCGCTCGACATGCAGCTCGAGCGGTATCCAAGTCAGAGAGCTTTGCTAGACCCTCGCTCGACACCCAGCTCGAGCGAGTTCAAGTCAGAGAGCTTCGCTCGACCCTCGCTCGAGTGTTGGCTTGAGCGAAGTGCAGAAAACCTACGTTCGCTCGACTCTCGCTCGAGCCAATGTTCACAGAAGTGAACATTACTGTTCCTATAAATACCAAACGGCGCCCACTTCTTCTAATAACTTCAGAAATCATTTTTTTGTCTTGTTTTTAGTGTTTTCTTGATAGAGAAGTTATAGAGTGAGTTTTGAGAGATAACTTCCTTGTGAAGTTTTGTTGTATTCATCTGTACTCCATCTTTGTTGATAGTGAAATCTCTGATACCGACCCCACCAGTGGACGTAGGCTCATTTTGAGTCGAACCACTTAATTCTTGGTGTTCTTTCTGTGTGATTGTCATCAATTTCTTTCGTTTAGTTCCGTTACTGTACTTCGAGTTAGTCTTAGATCTACAGTTATTCCCAACAGTTTCATCGGGTAAAAAAAGAAAATTAACCTCATACGGCGCAGACTTTGCATGATTAGCGCAATATTTTTCTTATTAGTTCCTTAAAAAACAAATGGTGCATTTTTTGTTACTACCATGATAATGAGGGTGGCGGTAGTGGTGATGATAAGGTTTTCTGAACTACATGTACACTTAGCGGCTCTCTTCTTAATTTGGGTAGTCGTTAATTTGATTCTGTGTCTTGTCAGCGTAATTTTCTTTTTTCTTTTTGGATGTTAATTGCATTGAATTGTAGGTTAACTCTACCGGATGAGTTTCCTGATGCCCATTCCACTGTTAATGACTCGAGGCTTGAGTATGTGGTTGCCATAGAAGGCATTGTTCGGTCTCGGCCAAGTGAGTCGGCCAACAAGAAGATGAAAACGGGCTCAATAGAGGTAAATATTAAAATGTATAATAACTTATTTATTAAGGTTGTTTTGGCTGAACTTTCCATATAATGTTGCAAATTCTTGGTGGTCATTCAATTAAAGATAAATGAAAATGTGTGATTTTGGGACGGGTTATCCAATCTACATAATGTGCAATCTACATTTTGATGTAAATATAATGCACGGTCATACAAGTATGCCTGGAATTGATAAAAAAATGAAAGTGAAGTGCGCAAGTACGCAAAAGTGTCTGCACATAGAGTTTTTGTATTTTTATAGTTCAACATATAATGTTTGAGGGGATAGTTTTCACTAGGGGTGTAAATCGGTTAGTCCGGTCTGGAGAGGTGATGGATTGATCCATCCTTTTCCCCGGACTGGACTATCGGTCCGTCCAGGTCAATAATCTTTTATTTTATTTTATTTTTTCAAATAATTTAATAAAAAAAATTATTTAAATTACTAAATTAAAATTAAGTGAATTATTAATGTGTATTATGTAACTAACTTATTAAAAAAATATTTTATATGGTCAATGATAATAAATTATATGAAAATTACATCATTAACTTATATAATTATTATATAAAAATAATATATTAAATTATTAAAAATATTTTAAAAATATATATAGGAGTTCGGTCTGGTTTGGTCCAAAATTTATAGACCTCAGGACCGGACTGAATTTTCTCGATCCATAATTTATGGGACCGAGACCGACCGGTCTGGAGTTCTGTCTGGTCGGTTTTTCCGGTCCGGACCGAATTCCTTACACCCCTAGTTTTCACGATTTGATGGTATCTATTTCTAGTCCCTAGATAATGCTAGGTGTATTCCGTTTATAATTCTTGTGTATTTGGGCTCTACCTCTGTCCTTTTAATAAAATCTTATTCTTATTAAAAAAAAATGAAAATTATATTTATAAGTTGGTGTGGATACTAGTAAAATGCTTACATGACATAATTTAATTTGGAAGAGAAATTTTAAAATTTGAATCTTACAAATAAAATTTTACCATTTAAGTGATGTAGATGATGTGCTTTACACACTGGCTTGAGAATAGAATAACTCTAAAATAATGTTTGAAAGGATGTTTCTTGCATCTTCT
Organism: Juglans regia; assembly: GCF_001411555.2. Classification (NCBI taxonomy): domain Eukaryota; kingdom Viridiplantae; phylum Streptophyta; class Magnoliopsida; order Fagales; family Juglandaceae; genus Juglans; species Juglans regia. Next base: position 2,030,794 of record NC_049913.1, read on the forward strand.
CACTTGTTTCCCCCTTGGTTAAATTCGTCTTTTATCATCATGGATCAGGCCAATTTGATGTCATTTTCCTTATTTTTGCATATATGTTATTCACTGTCTCCTTCCAGTAGTTTGATTGAATATCCTCTATACATTCAGGTTGCAGCAGAGTGCGTTCAAGTATTAAATGCTGTGAAGTCTAAGTTACCATTCTTAGTTACTACAGGGGAGGATGCAAAAGATTATGTCAAGGAGGAGATCCGATTGAGGTAGTAAAACTTTTCTCATCTCAACTTTTGACTCATCTATGTTGGATATTATACCTTCCAGATGTATGACTAGTTTTCTTGTTACTTATGATCAGCCTTTCATTTATAATGCGCATTACACTCGTAATGCTTTACTCCTCCTTCCACAGTTCATTTAACTGCTCAACCAGATAAACTTGAGCAATTCAATCCTACAACCTTGGATCGGGTATCGGTTTGTATGAGAGAGAAATCCTATGCCCCAGTATAGTTATAGTTGACAAGGCTACATACATATATCAAACGTTCCTTTCTCATATGAACCTCTCGACTTACCAATTTTCTCCCCAACTCCTCTAGCCTCTCTATACCTCTGTTTCATTGGGCCTACCGAACAGCCAAACCACAGAGTGCTCGCTTTTCCCCTTTTAGTGTTTCTCATATAAAATCTCATCTGTTCACATTTTTTTTTTCTTTTCTGATTCCAAACCACTTAGCTTTCCTGATTCAAAACCATCTCATACCATCATCTGCCACATTCTCACTGGATGCTTTTTTGGTTAGACATCGTGCAGAAACTGAGCAATATGATTGTGCTGAAAATGACATACTGAAAGCCTGTGTAAACTGATCAGGGGGAGGAGAGATATTTATAACCCAACTGAACCTGGCCATTTCCAGCCTTTAATTTCTTATCTGATGTTTCTGACTTGCATTAGTCATATCGTTTGTAATTTTACCATAAGTTATTGTGTTAGTTCTCATTTCTTGGGCCCTAATTAGTTGTTCATTGTTCATTAGATCGACTTAATTTTATGGACTGCTTCCAAAGTATAAAGCACTATAACCGAGTTCCTGGTCAACTCCTTTATTTTCTGAGGATATTGTTGTTTGATTTTTGAACTGAGGAGGAATATGTGCTATTATTCTTTTTTCATACTGAGGCAGATGTGGTCGTTGAAATCGATATAAATTTCTGGAATTTCTACTGATTAAAGGGACTTATTTACATTTTATTAGATATCGGTGTCTTGATCTTCGGCGGCAGCAAATGAATTTCAACATAATGCTGCGACATAAGGTGGTTAAACTTATTCGGAGATATCTAGAGGACACACATGGTTTTGTGGAGGTATCAGCCTTTAAATTAGTTTATCTTTGTCTTGGAAGAGTGTATTTTCACTACTTATAATCTGTGCTCATCAGTAATTCTGCACCTTTGGTTTGTTATCTGTCATTGAATTTTTTTCATGGTTACAAGGTAGATTGAGACTCCAATACTCTCTAGATCTACTCCAGAAGGTGCACGGGATTATTTGGTACCGTCAAGAGTTCAGGTATCTACATTTTTCCAGCTGCCACTTGGTTATTTGGTTATGCTTTTTTTGCCAGTTATACTCAACAAGCATCACATACCATCAACTTGTGATTTACTCTACAGAGCATAAATGTGTTATGCGTTTTTCCCATTTCTGGTGTTATCCCTTTCTTGATAAGTGCATTATGTTGAAATTAAGTGAAAGTATAAGATGCTGCCATAAGTGCCTTATATAAGATTTTTTGTTTTTTTTGTTTTTAAATCTGGCCTCCAAGATGGTGGCTTCTCATGGATGATTTGTACATTGAAAGCATCACGTTGATTCGTGTATGAAACTGTTCACATGTCATTTTTGCTACATTTGCTTTGAATTTGGTATGAAAAAATACTACAACCGTGTAGTATTAGCCTTCAAGATGATGAGTTGTAGGAACGGTATAGAATGATTTTAGACAGTGAAAGAGATTAGCCCCTCTGCTACGTAATGCCTAACATATGCCTTTGATTATTTTGGACTGCTTTTCAACGACTAAACATGCAAACTCTGTTGAGAACCATAAATCTTCACATGTATCTCTCTTTCTTGTACTTCTCACTTATTTCACACTAATGTTTATTTTGAAGCCAGGAGCATTTTATGCTTTGCCTCAAAGTCCGCAACTGTTTAAGCAAATGTTAATGGTCTCTGGTTTTGATAAGTATTATCAAATAGCAAGGTAACTTCTCCTGACCAGCTGTCTGATTATGTATTTTCAGTGACACGATAGTTGCTTTTTTTTAATATCTTTGAGCACCGGACTAAATAATTTGTTTTAAATGTGATATGGGCATTCTGACTTCTTCTGTCACTATCGCTCTTGGTGGTGTTCATTCTTATCCAAGACTCGCATGAAGAAAACAACTAAACTTTATTCTGCTTTCAGTTATAAACATGAATTAAGAACTAAAATTTTCATTTGTTTCTCAGGATAAGTCTTTGGTTTAATTTTCTAGCGATATTCAGTGAAATTTGTGATTCAAGTTTTTATCTCATCTCTGTAGATGTTTTCGAGATGAAGATCTAAGGGCAGATAGACAACCTGAATTCACACAGCTAGATATTGAAATGGCTTTCACTCCTTTGGAGGACATGTTGAGGCTTAATGAAGATTTGATCAGAAAGGTTAGAAAATCTCCCTCATTCGTTATGAGAAGTGCCAAAATCTATATATATAAATATATATATATATATATATATATTTATATAAGTGCCAAAAGGGAAGTTCAGCAAATAAGTTTGATGGAGATGATGGTGAATAAAATACCTTGATTACCGATAAAAAAAAAAAAAGTTTGATGGAGATGATGGAAACATCATTGATTGGGTATGAGAAGAATTCTGATTAAGGTTTAGAAGAAGATAATGGGGGAACATAAGGGATGGGGGTGAATGAACGAATCAGAAGAATATGAAGGAAACCTTCTTGCATAGGCATGGGGTCGGGCTTGGTGTATTTTGGGTTGTTTTTCACAGGCTTTTTAGGTTATTTGGGGTTTTCTATTATGGGCAATGTGTTCTCTTGTATACATTTAGTATACTTAGTCACTCCTTTTGATATATGTATAATATTTTACTTGTAAAACAAAAAAAACAAAAGCCATGGGAATGACCCCGATATAAGTTAGGGAGGGAGGATTGAGGGAGTGATGGGGAGAGAGATGACCTAAATAATGTTTTGCCAAAATACTCTAACTTGTGCTTTGCAGTATGAAATAGTGTTGCTTTAGTTGCCCATGATCTCCATCTCAATTAGAACTTTCCCCACGAGGATGTGATGAAGGATGTGATCGTGGGTGTAAAACCCAGCTTATCCATAATAAAAAATAATAATATTGATTTAGTCAATATTAATATGGGTAGAATCAGGTGTAACTCATATTCCTAGAGTTTTTCAATTCAAAGGTCAGATAAACGCTCATTATTTGAGAAAATGGTCACGATCTCGGATAGAAGAGGGTTCGAGCAATTGGCCACATGGTTTCAAGTGAATTATTATTTTTTTGATAAGTAAAAATTTTATTCATCAAATGCAATAAGCGAAGCCCATGTACACAAGATGTATACAAAAGAAACGCCTAAATACATTCTAATACTAGAAAATCGAGGACAAAAACTCATGGACAGCCCCTCCATTTTGTACAATAGCTGAAAGCCAACTAAACAAGGAACACATTATAAATTTTTAGAGTTCTTCTACATCGCACTCCCTATTATTAAAACACCTCTCATTCCTTTCCAACCAAATGCACCACATAATGCACAAAGGAATCATCTTCTACGCTGCTGCCACTTGAGAGCAAGTATAAAATGCGAGTAAATCTACCACTGATTTTGGCATAACCCAAGTCAGTCCAGATCTTCTAAACACACCATCCCATAACACTTTAGCCACATCACAATGTAGAAGTAGATGATCCACTGATTTCACAGCTTTTTTGCACATGAAGCACCACTTCATAACAATCATTCCATGCTTTCTCAAATTATCAATCGTCTGAATATTCCCAATTGCTGCTGTCCATACAAAAAAAGCAACCTTTGACGGAACATGAGCCTTCTAAATACTCTTCCAAGGAAAAGAAATGTAATGCTGATCGGACAACATCTTATAATATGATCTAACAGAAAACTTTTTATACGCTGTATATCTCCAGTACATTTGATCCCTCTCATGTCGTCTAATATCCACTGAATACAACAATCTGAAAAAATCAGTAACCTCCTCAATTTCCCAATCCTGGACAGGTCTGAAAAATCTAACATCCCAATGCACCTCTCCATTAGAGTAACTCATCAACTCTCAGATTGAGGCCTGCTGATTAACAGCCAACCCGAAAACAGCTGGAAAAGCTCTAAACAGTGCATTCTCACTACACCAAACATCAAACCAGAATCAAACTCTTGAACTATCACCTACCACAAATTTGACTTGTTTCACAAAATTATCCCATCCTTTTCTAATAAATTTCCATAAACTCACAACATAAACTCCCATCCTTTTCAAGTGAATTATTTGAAAACTAATTATCAAACTGTAGCATTAATCTGTAATCAATGAGTGAAAGCCGATTGTGGTATACCAACAAGGCTTAGCCTTTGAGCCCCCTAACTGTGTTCAGGTTCATCTTGTAATGAGCCAAGCTTGCCAATGAACCAATCCAGGCTCATTGCACCTTTTCATGAGTTCTAGTGAAACATCTTTACAACTAGTTTTTCAATTTGTTTTAGACAGTCCAGCCAATTAATCTTATGCTTAGAAATTCATGCTTCATTTGTTTTATGATATATTGTTTCTTTACCGTATTTGAAGATAGCATCATTCCAAATTACAAGGTTTATGTAAAAATTATATACATTTTCAGGTTTTTCTAGAGATCAAAGGTGTCCAGCTACCGAACCCTTTTCCAAGGCTTACATATGCTGAAGCAATGAGTCGATACGGTTCTGACAGGCCAGATGTTAGATTTGATCTTGAGTTGAAAGATGTAGGAGATGTTTGGATTCGAAGATGAGTTGAGATGACTTGAGATGAGCTGAGATGAGTTGAGATGGATTGTGAATAGTAATGAGATGAGTTGTGAATAGTAGTGAGATTTGTGAGTTAAAGTTGCTGAATAGTAATGAATAGTAATGAGATGAGTTGAGATGAGCTGAGATGAACTGAGATGACTTGCGAATCCAAACAAGCCCGTAGTCTTCTCTTTCCTGACTTGCTTAAATATCACATCATCAATTCCTGGTCTTACTTACAGTTCTTATGCATGTTAATACTGTTTATGACCTTTCACATAAATAGGCACATTATAATTCATCTGGTAACATATAATATTTTTGTGGTGCCTAATTTTGAAAAAAAAAAAACGTGAAACATTTATTACATCTGACATGGAGATTTACTGGTAAAAAACATATATATATATATATTTGACATTGAGATGCACCTAGTATTATGTAACATATACTTGTAAAAAAAAAAAGTATTATGTAACATATACAGTGAAAGTCAAATGTAAAAAGAAGTGTAACACTTCAATATGACTTAGGTCAAGCTTGCATGTGGCTATAGTACACATTATGCTGGGTTCAATAATTGATTAGTGTGCCAATTAGTGTGCCCATTATCTTGGGTTCAATAAATTATTAGTGTACCTACTTATTAAAAGAAGTAATAATCTATTAGTGTACCCAATTGCTTTGCCTACTTCTATGAATAAAACTTCTTGATCACCTATAAAAAAAAATCTGTTAGTGTACCCTGTTATGGAAGTTCTCTGCTCATCCTGCATCCTCCATCCCTTTTTCTTTTGTACTGATTTGGGGATATGGTTACCTTAAATTCACTGTCATTATGGCTTGAATGTAGAATGAAAAGTACCTTTTTTCTTTATCGATGAAAGTTAATGATGGATTGAAGTTGCTAATTTGTGTACGAAATGATCAGGTATATGTGTTATATCAGATTCACAAGCCAAGTGCTTTGATGGAGGAAAAATCTCTGTTTTTCTCTTATAACTTGTAACCATCATCTAGAGGGTCTGATTGAGCAATTTAAACTGATAATTGCTAGTCAAACTTCTTGCTTTTAGATCCCCTCATCCAAATACAACCTACAAGTGATTTGTTTGTGTATACATTGCTGGATGTTGCAGAATTGGCAGTAGTGGTTTCCAACTACCTTTAATAGTTATCTTGTTTGCACCTTAGGCTGTAGAATATTCCTTACATAAGGTTCATGCAATGACTATATCAATAGTTATAAAGGGTGTTGATGATTTATTATGAGAATTGATATGCACTTTGAATGTTCCTTTCATAAGGTCTATGCAAAGACGGGATGTCATTAGTAATAAGGGGTGTTGATGATTTATTATGAGAAGATGTAGCATACTTGAACTCTGTTCCTCTTTGTATGGGTTTTATTAAAAGTGTTTATTGATTGGAGCTGCAGGTGTCTGATATTTTCTCAGAATCCCCCTTCAGGATTGTTGCAGATACCTTGAAGAGTGGGGGAATTATTAAAGTGCTATGCGTGTCCTCAGGTGCTAAAAGTTATTCAAATACAGCCCTTAAGAAAGGTGATATTTACAATGAAGCTATCAAATCTGGAGCTAAGGGTTTACCTTTCTTGAAGGTCATGGATGATGGTAAACATATTGTTTTTGGAGGCGGTGGTATGTATATTTGAAGGTGAAGAGATATTTTAGTTCCACCCTTGACAACAGTTTTAACATCCTCATTTAGGGGGTCTTGAGGGAATTTCTGCACTGGTATCTAGTTTGGATCCTACAAACAAAGAGCAACTGCTGAGTCGATGCTCTGCTGGACCGGGTGACCTTATGTTGTTTGCAGTGGGTCAACAAGCATCAGTAAACAGAACTCTTGACCGTCTGAGGGTATTTGTGGCTCATGAGTTGAGCTTGGTTGATCATGTAAGTTTCCAATCTGCCCTCCAGTTTTAATAATATGTATGATCACAGTGTCCTCATTTTCTCTAATATTTATTTATTTTCTTGTGCTGATGTTTAGTCCAGGCATTCAATTTTGTGGGTCACTGATTTCCCTATGTTTGAGTGGAATGATTCAGAGCAGAGGCTTGAGGTCTGTTTCATATTTGTAATACAATCTTTTTTTTTTTATAAGTATATTTGTAATACATTCTTACACCTGTGATTATTTCTCTTTGTGAAAAACCTCACTGTTGGTGGTTTCTTGATGTTATATGATCGCTATGAATCTTCCCATGTTTCTTTTTCTTTGTTCATTTTGATAAGTTTTGGCTGGATTGTCATGGTGTTGAATTTCATAGCTCAAATGATTATTGGCATGATAAATTCTTATATTTTTGTTTACTTCGCAAAACAAAGTATTGCTACATTCTAATTAATATTTTAAAAATGTATCGCTACATTCTGTTCCTGTTTATCTGTTCATTACTTGAAAGTTTGCTTTTCCACTTTGTGATTTATCCAGTTAAGCACTCTGTTTCATTTAATATCAGAGACTCCTGGCATAGGATAAAGCTGTGAGAATTTAAGATTGCTTCCGACTTATGTTAGTTCCTATATCAGCAGATCATTCTTTCTCCTCTCAAGTAATGGCATTCTGTGTTCACTTTGTTTTGTTGTTTTCGTCTTTTTTCTCATGTTATTTTGAAGGATTTTAGTGGCTACCTTGTGAGATGAAATGAGTAGATGTCCTGTATGCATTAGTCAATGACTACTTTCTTTTTGGGTTTTTCCTTAAGGTAGGATTTTTGTCCTATTTAGTGTTGGCAGAAGTAGTTGGGTGTCATATTTCATAGCACATTTTCTAGGTCTGTATATGTATGCATAATATTATAATTCTACAGGCCTTGCATCACCCCTTCACTGCTCCCAATCCTGAAGACATGAATGATCTTGTCTCTGCTTGTGCGTTAGCTTATGACATAGTTTACAATGGAGTAGAGGTGCTTTGTTATTTTCTTCTTATCCTTTTATTTTCTGACATCTGCAAACCTGAAGCTTTTAAAGTTCTTCTCCCACTGATGTCAACAAGTTATTACCATATTTCCTGACAGATTGGTGGGGGAAGTTTGAGAATATATAAACGTGACATACAGATAAAGGTTTTGGAAAGTGTTGGCATCTCCCAGGAACAGGCAAGTGGATCCATAATCTTTTGGGCACTGTGGTTGGCTTTTTATATGGATATTTTGACATATATTTGTATGTCACGTTCATATCTCCATATGTCTATATATTGTAATTGCTCCTTTTCTTCTTCTCTGCATGAAGCAGATGAGTGAATGAAGCCTCATTAGCATTAGCTAAAAGCTCACTTAAAATTACCCTTTCTGCTTACAAAAATCAAATGGTGTTATGTACTCAGCGATCTTTGCATCCTTTTGATCTTTGCGTATTCTATTTACAATTTGAACTTTCCTAAAATAGCCAAACCGTTGAAAAAGATTGTAATAGGCCAGAATTGGATTGATAATATTGCATTGAGAGATTCATATGCTGGATTGATTCTGCAAAAATTTGTTAAACAGTTAATATACGTTAGATCAAGACCTCAACTGGGGTACTACTCATTAAAGTTCTTATAATTCAACTTGAGGGTCCAATACATTTCTTAAGCAGATATTAGTACTCTAATCCAATTAAACAAATTGAAGTCTATCTCTATTAACCCCTTCAGTGCTTTGGAATTTCAATGTAAAATTTGTGGCTTTCTCAGAAGTACTCTTTTTCTATGAGTAATATAAAATTTTATTGAAACTAGTAAATAGGCATATAGCCCAAATACACTGGAAGTATACAACAGTGAACACCTAATTACAAGTTAGGAGCTAGAAAGTGATACAAGAAAATCATGTAAACTGTTTCCATTAAAAACACTGGCAGAAGCCCAATACTAGAAGTACTCTATTGTAGGATGAGGCTTGGGGTTTCATTTAATCATGGGGTTTCATTTAATCATGGCACCCTTTCTCCCAATTCTATCACCATGTATGTAGAATATACATAATGCCTGTGTGCTTGTATGAAAATGACAACCGCTCATAGCATGATAAATAAACTCTTGGGTTGCTTTGCTGGAATAGCAATGGAATAGGAAAGGGGGATTGTTAAAAAATTTTGTGGAGGGTTTAAAGTCTAGGAGATAGTGGGGCTGAAGGAATTGGTGAAATTGGTAAGAGTCAAAGAGTAGAAAAGAGAGCACATCTGGAAGAGGCTGGTTTTATTGAATACTTGTTTTTGGGGGGTGGGGGGTCTGATAGTTGAATCAATTCAGCATTGGTGATCAAAGGAAGCGATTTTTTATTAATAGCCAGAGAAGGCAAGAGTGGAGTGTTACTGAAGAGGACTTCGATTGTTTTTTTTTTTTGGAATTCTGATTAGTTGAATCAATTCAGCATTGGTGACAAAGGGAGATGAATTTTGTTTGGAGGAAGTGTTGAACACCTTTTTTTTTTTCCCAATTAATGTGTCAATGTTTCAATTTCCTACAGGCTGATGCAAAGTTTGGCTATCTTCTGGAGGCATTAGACATGGGTGCTCCTCCACATGGTATGAGACTCTATGCTGTTAAAAAATAACAGTTCAGTACTTACCATACATATTACCTATGTACATGGACATTTTCCTTGAACGAATCTACTAATTATGAAATCAATAGGGTATTGGTATGCTGCATCATATATAGGGTTTTTAAGAGTAATTAATGGTAGATCATGTAGTACAATTTATGTGATATCTCTTTATGGACGTGCCCTGGACTCTTGTAGAGTAAATTGGCCCCACAAAATTTTTTATCCAGATACATTAACCTGTTGATTGATCTAACCATTCCTGTTGGGAACCGTAGTTTTTATGAACAGCTCCCCGCCAGTCCGTTCTTGGAATAATATAATTATTCACTGGAAGTTATTATTTTACCTGTGCAGGAGGAATCGCGTATGGATTAGATAGATTGGTTATGTTGTTTGCGGGTGCTAATTCTATCAGGGATGTCATAGCTTTCCCAAAGACGACGACTGCGCAGTGTGCCCTCACCCGGGCACCGTCGGAGGTGGATCCCCAGCAATTAAAAGATCTGTCGTTCCAAACTGATCAATAGTTTCTTCTTCAATCGACGTTAATCTACATCAAATATTAATTTTTTGAAGTTACTTGTTTCATATTCCCTCATGTTTAAACAACAATATAAGAAGCTTCTCCATACTGCACACCCACATGTCTTCAAAGTTTGAACATGATCATGATCAATGTTCGTTCCATTTTAAACGTTTAATATTCTGCTGTTTCCATTCCATTTTAAAAAATTATTATATTATTGACAAGGAAGAATATAAGGAGGAAGTTTTTGTGTTGTACGTGGAGCAGTCTATGCACCACTTTTTTAGGCTATAATGCTTATACGCCTAATTAATTTGATGTACTGTCAAAGAAATTATAATCCTACTTGTAATTACGCCTAGCTGCAACTTTTTCATCAATATCCATTTTTCTATATATTTCTTCTCGTGGGTGTCGAATATCCGCATAGAACATGACGTGGTAAATTACTTACATGATTTGAATCTTATAAATTACCGGCTGGAAAATTAAATAACTCTTGAAGTATCTGTATACGAAAGCAGTGTATTATGAACAGTAATCTTTTTTTTTTTTTCTTTTCGCTTCCGTGTATTTAGAAGTATTGATTACTGTTCACAATACACTTTCTTTTTTGCGTTGTTTGGGTAATGATGAACGACAGTAAACAGATTGCCAGATAAGCGTTATGGGTTAATAATTCATGGAGATTATTACCATGTATAAAACCTCTAAAACCAGTAAAAAAGTTGGTTCATCCTAATTAAGTAAAAAAAAACATTGGCAACCAAATGATAGTGATTTTGGACAGCGTAGGACTTAATGACTGATCCTTACGTCTAAACCCTATAAATTAATAATCCCCTACACAATCAACCATATATACCAGACCTGTGACAGGTCTATTGATAGTATATTTCCCACCGATATTACTACGTCCTCTTCTCTGGCTTGTCTCTGATCTCTTTGTACTAGATCTACGTACATTTTCAATCCGGAAGGGATTCTGCTACTTCATTTTGAAGATGGAGAGGAAGAGCAAGGGCCGGCAAAAGATCAAGATGATGAAGATGGAAAGCGAAAGCAACCTCCAAGTGACTTTCTCGAAACGCCGCTCAGGCCTCTTCAAAAAGGCCAGTGAGCTTTGCACCTTGTGTGGTGCCGAGGTCGCTATCATCGTATTCTCACCGGGAAAGAAGGTCTTCTCCTTCGGTCATCCATCTGTGGAGCCAATTATTGATCGGTTTCTCACCCCAAACCCACCTCAAATAAAGTCCGGCACACTCCAATTGATCGAGGCACATAGAAACGCCAGCGTCCGGCAGCTCAACATGCAACTCACGCAGATCACGAACCAACTGGAGGCCGAGAAGAAGCGTGGGGAGGAACTGAAACGAATGCGCCAAGCAAGCCAGGGACAGTGCTGGTGGGAGGCGCCTATTGAACAGCTAGGGCTGCCACAACTCGAGCAGTTGAAGTTATCTCTGGAGGGGCTGAAAAGGAACGTGGCAAAGCAGTCGGACAGGCTCCTATTTCAGACTTCAAATCCTCCTCCTGCTCAGTTTTACGGAGCAGGGAGTTCCATAAACCAATCACCAATCCCTTTGGACACAAAGATCCCTTATTATGCAAAGAATATGAATGCTGGGTACAGTGGGAATGCGATGCCCCGCGTATATAATCTTGGATATGGACGTGGGTTTTTCTGAGCTAGGTTACATAACATGCAGGGAGGAGTACTTAAAAGATATAAAAATTAAAGGGGGTGCCGGATCGAAGGCCGGGCAGTTAGTCACAGTAGTACTGATCTTTTAATTCAACATATCTTCTATATATATGCATGCGCGGTGTTTGTGTTAGCCACAGCATAATATAATATTGTTACGTTAATATTAGCCTTGCATGATCATGATCATGAGTATGTACATACTATGATTGAGGTCGTGTCCTGTGTTAATTGTTTGCTTAAGAGAAATGATTTGTAAAGTCCTACAATTAATGTATAAGTTTCATATATATATATATATATATAATTCTCTTAAAAAAACATAGATAAATTTGAGACCCATGTAAAAAAATTTATTTTTTAATAATAGACTGATTTATATATTTTTATTCAAATGGAGTACGCGAGCTGTCAGCTTGTACACCCTTATATAACTCTATCATTACCTTTTGCTTCAAGACTACTACCTACCATTTAATTATTTGATGATTAAGACAATTTCCAATTATATTATCTTCTAATATATATATATATATATATATATATATATCTCTTTAATTTATATTCTAAATCTTAACGTCGTTAGTTCGGATAATAAATCTAGAAGATTTTAGACAGTACTCAAGAGTACGTACCTTGATATTATATAACTACTAGTATAAATTAAAACATGATGAATTTAATTATATGCAAGGAGATCAGAGTCGTTACACAATAATCTCATTGATTTAAATAAATTTTAGTGAGACGGAGACCTTTGATATATAGTACTTTAAACTCATGACTGCCGCTCACGAGAATATATATATATATATATATATATATACACACACCATTATCGATCGCCAACCCGGCCGGGCCCCAGGGCAAAGGAAGAAACGGCAATAATCCTGTGTACGTTATTAATTATGTATGCCAGTCTGCATGCTCCGAAGAAGAGTCTTATAATTTGCACCGACCAAACTCTTAACCAGCCAGCAGCTTAATTAATTCGATCCCTTACAAAAACGTCATATGCTGCATTCAGTTGAGTTCCAATATTCCAGATTATAAGCTAGAGTACTTCGGAGAATGATATTCATCATTTTTTGTTATGCATGTTCATCACATTATAATTCACTTCCAAAGTCAAACGGTTATACGACGTTACAAAGTCAATAATTAGTTAATTTCACATGATATGGTAACAGCCGTACATTAATTAGTGAATGAGATTTTTTAACTTAATTCCAAATCTTAGATTAATCGTATTAATTAGTAATTTGGAATATATTAACCTAATTAAATAGATCCAATGCATGTTTCCCCTACAACCATGCATAAACAATTAACCCACGTACGTACGTACACCACGAAAACAATTAGTATTAATTGCTATAAATATGTTCTTATCTTTATCCTTAAATTCTGATCAATTTTGTCATGGGAAACATGCAGAAGCGTGTGTATATATATATATATATATATATATATATATATATATGGGTACTTTCCAAAAGATTCCTACGTACGTACAGCAAACATGCCAAAGAAAAATAGTCTACAACTTACATTCTATATACATCAAAACGTACGTACTGGTTCAGGACTCTACTAGAAAGGCTGGCTAGTGAGTTAATTGCAAGCTTTGTTGGGTACCTTGATCAGACCTCCCGGCTGGCGGAGATCAATATATATCTAGCTTCTCCTTTGGCCACCTTGAAGTTGATTTCATTATCGGAAAACTAAAAAGTGACGGAGACATCAAAATGGAAAATCATGCACGTTTATAAAGTTCATGTGTACATGAAGTAATTCTCATATCCTTATCTTTGTTGAAAGAATACAAGAAGGTTCAATCAGCCCAATAATGAGCCCATTTACGAGGTTGAAAGTTTTTGGGCTAAGTTCATAATATTAGTCCATCAAAGTCAAGGTCATGAAGAAATTTATAGGCTAATTCATCTCATAAAATTAATTCTATAAGAAATTATTATTCATTCCTTATAAATATATCTAAGACGGCCTTGTCAATAGGTAATGTGAAATTATTTCTCAACACTCTTCCTCACATTTAGGCACGTATTTTTTTTTTTAGTTCTTGTTACTAGATACGTAGTGTGAGTTTCCATTCATTTTGTAGTAAGTTTTGATATTATGAAAAAATTTATGAATTTAATTTATTTTATAAAATTAATTCTATAAAAAATAATTATTTATTTATTATAAATATGTTGAAAATCTTATCCAGAATATGAAATTATTTCTCAAAAGTGCAAAACAAGTTTAGAAAAAATGAGGTGGCAGTTCTTGGTAGGGGCCAGGATCGGTGGGGTCTGATGTTAGTTATAAGGATAAGTGGTGGCCACGTTGTTTATATATTTTGAGGAAATTCAAAGAGAGGGGCAAAATAGACAAGAGTAGGTCAGACTAGAGTCCAACCGCAGTCCTGAATGGAGCCAAGTGAGAAGTAGAAATGGGCACAGCTGTTCAGTAGTTGGAGCCGGAAAGGAGGGGGGATTCCCCCAAACTCTCAATAGATCGCCATGTGGCCAATCAGAATCTCTCAACTGAGAGAGCCGACCAAAAGCTGGAATTACAATGGAGAGATGGATGCGCATACGCTGGCAATTAGCGGACGTGCGGTATGAGATTAATCTTCCAGCTCACCCACCCACCCACACGCATGCCATGCATTATCTTTCTAAAAGGCATTGCTACCCTACGGCCTACACCACCCCCCCTCCTTTTCTTAGTTTCTACGTACCATTCCTTTCAATTCTTTCTGTTTTGCTTTCTTCCCCCAAACAAATAATAAAAATAATAATCATGATATATTATTGAGCCTCATCAATGTGTTGAAATTTATTTATATCGGAGTTTCAAGATCTAATTAGACAGAAATTTTCGTATTATTTTAAAAAAAATGATTTACAAATAAGTACTAAAAAAAGTTTCATTCTTTATGCAAAATATTATAATTAAGGTTGCGTTTGATTATTGGAATAAACTTAATTCATTTCAAATTAATCATTTATGAGATTCATTAACTTTTTAATTTTATATAAAAAAATTAAATTCATCTCAACTTATTTTATACATTTAAATATATATTATAATTTATTTATATTTAAATATAACTTAATAGAATATTTAAAAATTATTATTTACAGATCAATTCAAACCATCTAAAATTATTTCAACATCTAAATACAGTCTAGGTAACGTGTAGCGTCATGCTTTATTTCTTTCTTTTGCAAATTCAGTTTCAGAATTTCGTCCACTTTTTGCTAAATGAACGTTTATTAAAAGAAAATAAAAAGAAGAAAAGGCAAATCGAGTGGTGAGATGTAAGAGCTCATGATAAGAGCATTGAAGATTGGCCACATGATATCCCCACTCATTTCTGATACCACACAACAGCTGTACTTAAAACAGGCTGTTGCACCTTCACAGCTCTCTCGCTTGCTTCTCCCCCCCTCTCTCTCTCTCGGTCTCTTCTCCTGTCTCCTTTTATATCTCTCCCAGACGCATCAATACTCAACCTTTGTGTGCAAGAAAAACGATCCAAGAAATCTCCAATGGATCCGTGCTCTTTTGTGCGGATCCTCGTCGGAAACCTTGCCCTCAACTTTCCCATAGCCTCCAAGCCTTCCTTCTCCGGTGTACACCCCTCAACTTCCCCGTGCTTCTGCAAGATTAAACTCAAGAACTTTCCCACCCAGTACGCGACAGTCCCTCTGGTCACTCTAGAAAGCCAACCCGACTCCCATGATCGCTCCCTTGCCGCTTGCTTCACTCTGAACAAAACCAACATCGACAGACTCATTGATAATGGGAACAACCCGGTCTTGCAGATTGAGGTCTACGCGGGGCGGAGAGGTATCGCGTGTGGTTTGAACAGTAGGAAGCTGTTGGGGACGGTTGCTGTTGAGGTGGATCTCCGCGCGGTAGAGACGAGGGCTAGTAATATTCACCAGGGTTGGGTCAGTATCGGAGGGAACAAAAAGGGGTCGTCGGCGGAGTTGTACTTGAGCGTTAGGGCCGAACCCGATCCAAGATTTGTGTTCCAGTTCGATGGAGAGCCAGAGTGCAGTCCTCAAGTTTTTCAGGTCCATGGGGATGTTCGGCAGCCCGTGTTTTCTTGCAAGTTCGGTTTCAAGAACATGAATGATCGAAGTTTGCAATCTTGGTGAGTCTCGATCCTTATTGACATCATTAATATTTCCTTTCAATTTAGTTTTGTTTCCGAAAGAAATTAAAGCCATCCATCCTCGATCTAAACCGCAATATTCTTTTTAGCATGGTCAAAGGGTGACGAACTCTACAAAGGACTAAACCCTAAAGCTTTTTATTTCCCTTGCAACCAGTGTCAATTGATTTCTTTTAGATCAATAACTCAGGTAGCTCCAGTTGTCTGCACTACTCTTGCATTAACTGCTCCTAAATATATGCAGGCCGTCGATGAGCGAACCCAGCAGTACTCCAAGAAATTGCTTAATGGGTTCTCATACTCAAAAGGACCAAACGGGAAAGCAGCGAAAGGGATGGCACTTAACCATCCACGACCTCTCGGGCTCCGTGGTCGCCGTAGCCTCCATGGTCACGCCGTTCGTTCCGTCCCGTGGCTCCCACCGCGTCAGCCAATCCAGCCCCGGTGCATGGCTCATCCTCCGCCCCGAGGACGGCGCGTGGAACCCGTGGGGCCGCCTGGAGGCGTGGCGCGAGAGTGGCGGCTCTGAGGCCGTCGGATACCGGTTCGAGCTCTTCACGTGTACCGACGAAACCACCACACTCGCCTCCGACGTCATCAGCTCCAGGAGCGGCGGGAAATTCAGCATAGACAGGACGTCCGGCGTCGCCACCACACCAGCGCACACCCCCAGCAGCAGCAGCGATCTCGGGTCCGGGTCAAGGTCCACTCGTGGATCAAGTTCAGGTTCAGGATCCGGGCTGGAAATCGGGTACGGGCCCTTGACACCACCAGTGACCAGAGGGTTTGTGATGTCTTCAACAGTGGACGGAGCTGGGAAGTGCAGCAAGCCGGAGGTGGAGGTGGGTGTACGGCACGTGACATGCGCGGAGGACGCAGCGACTTACGTGGCATTGGCAGCAGCCATGGATCTGAGCATGGACGCTTGCGGGTTATTCTCGAAGAAACTCCGGAAGGAGCTGAGGCAGTAGTAATGGGATTCTATGTCGTTTTATGGAGCTAGCAGCATTTTTTTGGCTGCAAATCTATTCATCATTCGTCATCCTCTCATCGGCGTGACTATATTTCATCATCATTTATTTTTTATTAAATATTGTACAGTCGGGAATTACCTAGGCGTAGAGGTTTTTCTTCCTTTTTGTAATTCTTTATGCCTCTTGAGTTGTAGACTATATTACATTGATTATCTTTATATTATTATTATTTTTTAAAAAAGAAAATAATGTTGTTGGTATAAGGAGATGGTTGTATTCACAGTTCATCTCAATTTATCTCACTATTATTTATTATTATTCAGTAATTTTAACTCACAAATCTCATTACTATTTATAATCCATCTCAATTCATCTTAAGTCATCTTCGAATTCAAGCGTATCCTAAATAACAATATATACGTACATAGAAATAGTTTTAAACACTTCTGAAGCAGAGCAACGTCAAGGACGAGTCCAAATATACAAGTTGTACGTACGTGTTTTTTTTTTTTTTTTAAATAGACCTCATCAAGAAAAATTAAATTTTTTACACTTTTTTGTCTACTTTTTCATAAAAAATCTATACAAACTTTGGGACTGTTATATATTATTATTCGTAATAACTAATATGGTAAATTTGCACATTAATAAGTGTGTGTACGATAAATAGAATATTTATAATGGAGTGAATAATAATCGAGCCAATTAAAGCAGAATAAAATTGGATCTGATCTTACATATAATTAAAAATAGAGTAATGACTTGTATATGATCTAAATAGTTAAAAATCTATTTTTTTTTTTTTTACAAATGATCCTATACAAGATTTGCACACTTTCAACTTGTACCAAGCGAATACAGTGATTGTTGAAGTGAAATACACAGCAGCTTCCCGGAGGGAGAGCGGGCTGAAATGTGAGGTGCACGAATGGTGCAGTTGCTACTTAGTGATAATCTCGTGGAAGTGGAACCAACTGATCAGATAGTTTTGGCACGATATATTATAAATCAATTTATTTACTGAATATCTGAAATTATTCTATTCTTGCACTTACCCTGAAAAAGATCAAATGTAGCGTATGTAAGGTCAGCATATCATCGTTGAACAATTCGCACAAGGCCAGACAATTACAGGTCTTCCATGATGTTGAAGCTCTTTCATCTTAAACAAAATCACAATCTCATTCAAAACAAATTGTCAAAAAACATAATCGAGACCAATATGGTAGCAATTCATTCCTCGGTTTCAAAGACAGTAAGATATATTACCACTTATAAAGTGGAATTAAAATGAATTATACAAATTAAATCTTTTGATAATGTCCACTAGCCTACACGTTTCCTGCTAAGTTGATCCTCTAGAGAACAATTTTCAACATACCTTACCAGTTGTATAATAAAGACACAGGTCCATATAAGAATCTCTCACTTAAAGCGCTTACAAGCACACAAATCACCATTCATCCTCTCACTCTGCTGCAACGTCTTTGCTGTTTTCCCATTCTGTTCTAATATCCGGCAATGTATCCAGATCTATGCGAACTCCTTTCTCATCAAGAGCAATATGGGAGTCAGAAGCATCAATGGGGTCATGTTCAATAACATCTATCTCATCTCTGGAGTAATTGTCCGAGCTTTTTTTGTTTCCACCAGGTTCGTCACGACCATCCAACTTGTTCTCACTAGCGTCGGTGTTCTCCTTTGAAATTGAAGACACAGAGCCATCTTCTGCTTCAGTTGTGATCTTTTCTGATAGAACAGACTCAGAATTATTAGCTGAAGTAGATTCTCCCGAACCTGCATCTGCTTCTTCATTTTTGATTGAAACCGTTGAATTACCATCAGACTGATTGCTCTCAGAAATCGTGTTAGTGTAACCGGTATTCGAGAGGTCCACTGTTATATTTTGAGCAAGAGCTGAATCAGATATACTCGCTGTTCCATTCTTCTGGGGAGAACCAGAAGTGCCTATATCTGTATCTGTCGAGTTATTGCCTCCAATACTTACTTCAGCGAAGGTATTGCTGGCTATGTTACTCACCAGTTTTGTGTTATTGGTTCCTTCAGATTGATCATTGGAATGGCTTGTCACTGTTGAATTTGGATCTGAGCTATCCACAGAGTTGGAAAAACTATCATTTCCCTCCTGTTCGACAGTAATTACATTCAAAGAAGTGCCATTCTCATGCATTCCACCTTCTACCAACTTTATTTCTGGATTGTTCTGATCCCTATCAATTTCCTGAGTGCCATTGGATTTGTTCTCCTGTTCTACGATATTCATTTCAGATTTCTTAATTGAATTCTCTGAACTTAAATTCTCAGTCTCAGAGATGATAGTCTGGGTATCATGGGCCACTGCACTGGAAGCATCATCTCCCTTGTAATGTTCCTCTCGTGCCTCATGAATGTTCTCAGTACCATCATCATGGTCCTGATCCTCCAAAGAAGTTTCTAATTGACTGTCTTTGTCCTCACTCTTCTTATCATCTTCTTTTCCCTCTTTCTCGTCATCTATAGATTCCTCATCACGGTCAGCTTCCCCATCTAATTTCTCTTGATCATTTTCATCTATCTCATCATCTCCAACTCCTCTTTCCTCATCTTCTGTCTCTTCACTTTTGTTTTCCTCGTCCTCTTGCTCGTCTACTTCATGCTTGTTTTCTTCTTCTTGCTCATCTTCGCCATGCTTACTTTCTTCTTCCTCTACTCCAGTTTCTTCTTCCTCTTCTCCCCCGTGCTTGTCTTTCTTAGTTACTTCTTTCACGTAAGGATGGAGATCTTTTCTCCCAAAATTAAGAAGCTCACCACCACTCTGTGTCTTGTCTGATAGTTTTGCATCATTCTCATCAAATGCCTTCCTTTTATCGTGGGAATGCTTGACTTGGTAGATTAACCAGAAACATACACCAAGCAAAAGACAAATTTGCAGAACATGCTTTAGCCTGATGCCTTTGGACCTGTGGTTTCTGCTTGGAGATTGCTTGAACATGATGGAATTCCCTAAATTTCCTGCTCGTCTTCTCTGTAAGTAAATATCAGGTCTAATGACCTGCCCAGAGAAAAAATTACATAGATTAATGAAATGAACAACGCAGTCAATTCATTAAGTCTGGGAAACTAATTTCACAAAGAAGTATTTTATAACTTTAATCGGGTAATTCCATTGTAGTAGTGGCAGGAAGTTTAGCATTAGTAAATTTATTTGGCAAACCCAGTTCCATAATTTTTTTCCCATTCGAAATTTAGATTACTCTTACGTCTTTGCTACACTCAGCTTTAGTGAAACTACCGGAAAATCATAGACAATAAAAATCTAATTTTTTAGAAAGCTGCCTTCTCGAGCAAGTCAAACACAATTATTAAATTTGGTTGATTCGAACCTATTGGGGCCCACAATACCACTCCCTACAACCGCTCTAAGAACAAGCTCGTGAGGTACAAGGTTGAATGCCATAAAAGACTTGAGTGTGTCCCCCTTTAACACCAATTAGTTTTAAGTGGATTGGAAACTCATAGTTCAACAAGACAAACTTTCTACTCTTTTCATAAAAAGTATAAAATGAAATCAAATAAAAAAAAAAAAAAACAACAAACCACATCAAACCAAAAAATGATTTAGAGACACTATTGCTCAGGTCTTTGGAAAGGTTTAATTGACAGAAGATCTCATTACAAACAACCAAAGCAATTAAGAAGCTACTAAAGATGAGACTCTACAGGTTGTCTCAACTCCTAATTGTTCCCGATTTCCAAACACGAAAAACAATTTCTTAAATCTTTCCTAGAGAAAGCATCTCTCTCTCTCACCACTCATCAGGCTAAACAGGATTTCTGCATAACTCTATTTTCAGTCTAATGGAAACGAGGAACACTGTTACCAAACAGGCCTTTACTCTATTTTTTTGTTCTCAATTTACATAGCATTAAACCGCTGGTTAATCCGTTCCTTCCGTTCAGTAAGGGTCTACAAATAAACTGTCCCAACAATCCAAATTTAAGTTCTTGTCTAACTAACTTATGCAATCCAACACATCAACCGACGCTAGATCACTTCACAGCACAATTTATTCTTAAAAAAAAAAACATTAACCCATAATTGGAAGCAAACCCACATTCTATCCCACAACAATACGCATAGTTTCCGAAACAAAAGAATGCCCAATACGATGAACAAGAGAAAACAGAACAATAAAGATGTAAAAAATAAAATTCCACTGACGCCTAATTCCAAAAATTAAAAAAAAAAAAAAAATCCATAAGCAAAGAAAACCCTAGAACCCCCAATGCAAAGCCAACACCAATCGCACCAACATTCAACCAAAATCTTAACTTTGCGTTAATAACCCAAACCTATTTCCCAAAACGGCTAATTACAAGCACCACACAACTCTGAACCAGAGACACAAACAACAAAGAAGAACATGATCTTCTTTCTTGCACACATTATTCCACACAAACTAATAAAAGAAATAAATGGGAAATGAAGCTGATAAACAGGAGAGAAAGTGGTATATTACCCGGAGAAGCAAAGTTAGGGAGTCAAGAGGAGGAAGGCGAAGTTATACATGTACTTGTTGACCGTCGAGGAACGGTCTTGTCTAGCGTGAGCACGATCCTGAAACGAACAACACCCGGATCCAAGTACAAAGAGGGACGCTATAATTTTTCTTACTAGATACAGACTAGTTGCGAATATTTGTAGTCATCAAATCCTAGTGCGTTATTCCCAAACCCATTCTGCAACTTTCTTTCCTTAATCAAAAAATCTATTCATCTTCTTAACTTCTATTTTCTTATAATATAATATTAAATAATAAATTCATAAATAAAATATAATAAATAATCTCAAATCATTTAATACTACATCATAAAATGATTGAAAGATGATAAAAATTAAGATAATAAGTAGCATTACTTATTTTTATTTTAATAATAAATTATCTCTAGATGTCGTTTAGATTCGAAAATGAGTTAAAATGAATTGAAATTAATTGTGAATAATAGTAAGATAAGTTATGAATAATAATGAGATTTGTGAATTAAAATTACTGAATAATAGTGAATAATAATGAGATGAGTTGAGATAGACTGTGAATACAAACGAGACCGCGATTAAACCCTATTACAATTCTCCCACTAGACTTGACAAGAACTATTTTAGTATTTATACTTATTTATAACATCTAGGTATCGGGTTGTAACCATAATTTTATTTTATTAGAGTAAAGACTATTAATAAAATTAAGGATACCGTCATCTTCTTTAAAAAAAAAAAAATTTCCCCCCAGAAAAACAAAAAATGCAGAGAATATCAATTTAATTGGCAAGTTTCATTATTGGAGCTATCACCTTAAAAATTAAAAAAATGGGTGTCGTATTAATGAACCTAATATGGTTATTTTTTTTAATGCGATAACTTTAGTAGATGTTAAAAAGGCCGTAGATTGCTTAAAAAAAAAAAAAAAAAAAAGAGGAGGAAGAGGAGATCGCTACTTTGTGAGATCCATTTTGTGAACGAATTTGAAGCTTACCCCCACGCGTCTATTTCTTGAGCTACTTTTTTATTTATTTATTTATTTATTTTTGTTGAAATTTCAATGTCACGTGCCCACTAAGTTCAGCAATACTTTTTCTCCCTTCAACTCGAACCAATTGATTATTGATAAATACACTTTTTAACATCTTACAAATTTTACAAATTAATAATCGAAAAAATGATATTTATTGTAGCGTACATAAGTACAGCGCAGTCTCTTTAAAAAAAAAAAAAAGTAAATATAAGATTATATGAAAAAAATTAATTTTTTAATAATAAATTTATTATTTTTTAAAACGATTGTATGATATTTACACACTTTATAACTGTGCACAATATTACATATAATTAATTTTTCACAATCTCAAAATGATGAACTTTACTGATTACTCTTCTAAGTTGGGCCTAGAAATTGGGCCAACTAAAGCTTGGGCCGAGAGGCATGGGAAAACAAAACCTTCCCTCCACAGGTGACTGGACTAATTGCAGGAGTGAGCGTTTCTCCGAGAGCTTCTTCATTAATCAGCAGGCAAGGCCCATTTTTGCTCATTAATGAAACCCAATTAAATGATCCTGATTGATGAAGCCCTCAGCGGAAGGCTGATAAGAATTACTAGGCCACAAGGTGTGATTGGATAAGAGCATTCTCATTGAATCGATTAAATTCATCTTCAAAATAAAGATGCTCTAAGTAAGGCGACGGTTCACTAAAAACTAATTATCCTGCATGGTTCCCTTTCGGAAAAAGTAGTGATATCGTCTCTAAACGTAAATTTACACATTGATGTGAATTTATGTAATATATTATATTTATTTTATAAAAAAATAAATATATCAAATCGTATCATTTTACGAGTTTTTTTTTTTTATATTATCTTTTTATAACTAAAAATCTTATCTTAATAACATTGAAAATCTGAAGCTTCCGTTTTGAGTTTCAGTCCCCCACTAGCTGACTTGACAATAACTCGGTGTGGGTTTTTTTTTTTGTAAAACTATATGTGTGAATTTTCAATGAGTCTTGGTCTATGGAGCGCAAGCTGAATTTTGGATCTGTTTTTTTGCTTTTAATTCGATCGAATCTGTTAATTAAGATTTACTATATATTGTATTAAATCCTTATATGGCCGCCAATTACAGTTTACCATATATGCACTATTTTTGTACGTATGGACACACTATATCTTTGATCTTTCATTTGAATAAAATTTTTTGTAATTCCGTAAAAGTAAGTATGTTGCCAAACCATGTAAATCTTGTATTTGTGTGTGATTGATTTTATTTTTTGCATTAATTTTCTCATATCGTTCTTAACACTGTGACATGATCATAATAATGAGCGCCTTGATCTGTTAATTATTCTCGAAATTATTAAGTTCAATTAGTATACGGTTCCATGTTGAAGTTAATTATAATAATATAAAAGAGGAGATCTAGGATTTTAATTAAAACATTTTAATGGCTTGTATAAATTAGCTCTAAAATAAGTATTATTATAATTAACTCGCAAATAAAGTAGCATTTATCTATATATTAACTGCATATATGCAAGCATGCATGCTATTAATTAATTAAAGACAGACAAGCACACACCAAATATAGGGGTTTGGTTCTTGTAGTAGCTAGGACGTCAACGGATTTACCTTGACTATTTCAGCTTGTCGACCATGCATGCATGTTTGTAGTGCATGGATGATCAATTGAAAGCAAACAATTCACAGCTCCACAAAATTAGGATCGAATTAAGGAATCAACGTAAAAGTACTAGTTTTCTGATCATTGATCGAGGCTGCGGGAAGCTGCTTGAATGGCCAAAATAATTATCTTCAAAAGAAAAGCTCACAATTAGCAGCTAGAAGATAAGAAAGAGAAGTACTCTAGATAGAACTCTTGCATGTTTTCCTAAACTTTCTGCTAAAGCGACGGATTAAATGGGAAATTATATCACGTACGTACAAGTCATCAGGGAAATAAGTTTGTCCCATGCATAGTTATATATAAGATTAAAGCTGGCTGGCTAATTAGCTTTATATATATATATATACATACATACGTACATACATACATACATATATATTTAGCGACAATCTAATGTGAAATCTAACGACATCATGTATTAATAGCTGGAACCAAGTACCAAGACTTCCTGTACTTACGGCCTGTGATCAAGACAATCTTGCTTTAATAAAATTACCTTCCTTAATTACTTCTTATATCTCTCTCTCTCTCTCTTTTGGGGGGGATTTGCAATACCTATATATAGCTTCTTTGAACATATTATATATCATCCTCCATAACACAAGTTAAAATAGAAAACTCAGAATCAATCCGGCCATGATGAGCAGTTACCAGAAAATCATGGCCGGCCTTATTGTTGGGCTTCTCATGCTCGGATTGATTCAAATTTCAGTTGCTTCTGTTGTTTCAACTGGAGATTTCAATAAGGATTTCTACATTATGTGGTCTCCTAGCCATGTAAGCACTTCGAGTGATGGCCGAACAAGAAGTTTGAAGCTTGATCAAGAATCAGGTACGTCTAGCTCGCGCGAGAAATTCGTGTAGTACATGATGATCATATCGAACATTAATCGAATCCTCCTCCAGTTTTTCACTTATGTAATTCTTGATGATTAATTCGTGATGATCAACTCTTTCTAGGTTCTGGATTTTCTTCGAACCAGAAGTTTCTGTTTGGACAAATTGACGTGCAAATTAAACTAATACCAGGTCGTTCGGCAGGCACAGTCGTGGCCTATTACGTGAGTGGTCTTGTTTTTTTTGTTACCATGTTCTTCTTGATGATCAATTAATATTCCTTATCATTAATCTAATGCTTTTGGAAATGTATTAATTGCAGCTGACTTCCGATGAGCCTAACCATGACGAGTTAGATTTTGAGTTCCTTGGCAATGTGGTTGGGCAACCATATCTCCTTCAAACAAATATTTATATTAACGGCTTTGACAACCGTGAAGAAAGGATCAAGCTATGGTTTGATCCGTCAAAGCACTTCCATACGTATTCAATCCTGTGGAACATTCACCAAATTGTGTAAGCCATTTTCCTGAATGCATGCATGACACCATGCACTGCTAGCTGTTTCAATATTATTAATGCATGCAGGCGATTACGTACGTACGTTTTCCCATCAAAGCTATCAAATCACCAATATTTCAAATTAAATGGTATCATTAATACGAGGATATAATAATTACTTATACGTTATCCGATACTCTTATATAATTAACATATATATATATATATATATATATATATATATGGAAAAATAACATTGGCTTCTAAGGTTTTGCATGCATGCATAACTATGATCTTTTCCTTGATCTTCCTTGAAGGTTCATGGTGGATGGGATTCCCATAAGAGTGTACAGAAACCATGGAGAGAAGGGAGTGGCATTTCCAATGTGGAGGCCAATGAGTATCAAAGCCAGCATATGGAACGGCGAAAGCTGGGCAACAAATGGAGGGCGTGATAAAATCGATTGGTCGCAGGCCCCCTTCATAGTTTCTTTCAGGAACTACAAGATCGATGCCTGCGTGTGGAAAGGATACGCAAGGTTTTGCAGGGTAGATAGTCCTGGAAATTGGTGGAATAACAACAGGTTCAGCACCCTCACATTTAGGCAAAGGAGCTTGTTCAAATGGGTGAGGAAGCACCACCTTCTTTATGACTATTGCCATGACTATAAGAGATTCCAATTCAAGCTTCCCAAAGAGTGCTCCCTTCCCAAGTATTGACCAAAACGGAGATCCCCACCGGCTGCAGTTCAGTTGAACATTTTTATTGTGCTAACATATCATTCATGTCAGGACCAGACAACATATGTACACTAAGCTATTAAATTAATAGCTGTTATCTCAATCTTGTGTATGGTTTATTTTGTTAATAAGGGGTTGTTCCTAAATATTTTGAGAAGGATGATAAATGTGATCGTATATAAGACAATAAAGTTTTAATTTGTAATATATGAAAATATTACCTTTTCATTCGATCAATTAAAAAACCAATGATTTTATTTCATCAAAAAACATAATCATATAAAAAAGCTTTTTAATTTATTATTTTGAATATTAAGATCCAAGTAAATGCAAACCCGACTTTAATGAGTGAAGTCTAGATGGATGCCTATCTTGAGCCTTTAAATTTATGGCAATAATGAGTCCACGCCAACCTAAGACTACAGATGGCCAGCCAGACATTCAATTTCTAATGCAATGGACTTTTATAATTGGTTAGATTTGGATTATAAAAGAGTGAGTAGTACTCTGGCCTCAAAATTAGTAATTTTTTTTTTTTTACTTGTGCAGACTAAAATATCCTTCATGCTGATTATCTAAGTAGTTATAAATTTTGATAAATAAGTGGCATTTTGTTAATTTTAAGCATTGGCACTATAAGAAAAATGGACTTTTGTGACTATTTAATTGCGGCGAAAAGGTAATTTATGATTAAAACAGACTCATTTTGACTGTAAATAGTCATTTCGTTAGAATTAAATGGTCACAAATAAGCAGTTTTCTTATAGTGTGGTACTCTTGTGTCATGCCTCTTCTTTACTATCAACATTTTCTCTTTTCATTAATTGAGCATGTCCATTTCTTATGTGCATCCTTTGTCTATCGTTGATCAGCCTGTAGACGTTTTGAGCACTTACATTTGTTCCCATAATCAGGGCGAGCACAAGGGCAGGACGAGCACTTATTGCGACGATCATGCTTAGGAGCCGAGCATACGGGCGATCTAATCAATTTAATCGGTGCCTGAAACTTGGGCAAGCTGGTCCCACCCGCACTTAAGCTTGTGGCGACCATGCTCGGAAGCCGAGCTCCCGTGTGATCCGGTCAATTCCATTAGTGCTCGAATCCTCGGCCGGATTAGTTGGGTTAAACCCATGCTGGAGCTCGTGCTCTCGGTTAGAGTTAAACAACTTGATCAAATCACGTGGGAGCTCCTCGTCATGAAAAGCCCATCCCCAATCACCAAAAGTATCAGACCCCCAATGAAATTGGTCGGATCACGTTGGAACTCGACTCCTGAGCATGTTAAGCATAGAGGAACAGTTTGATTCAGTGCTCTAATCCCGAGAGAAACAAACAAAGACTACCCGATGCCTAGGAGGCCTGCAACAACTCGGAAAAACCAACAAGAAAAACTCTAGACTCAGCCGCCTAATGTAAGCGTCGTTGATGTGTCATAATAAAATAAAAATACACCGTTTTAAGCTATTTCCATTTCCCTCCCACTACAAGAAATGCTGGTTTTTGTGGCGCTCAAAATCGCCGCGTATATATACACTAATCGATGAAGGTGATTACTTTCGGCGATTTTTAGATCGCTGCCTGTTTGACGAAATAAAGATACCTTTTCTAATACATCACAACGAAAGCCAAAACTCGCTAGGAAATCCATTTTTACCGGCGCGTTTCATTCGCCCCAAATAATGACATGACACGCCGCAAAAGAGTGTTTCTATTTGGTCCAATATCGTTGGGAAAAATTAAAAGCAACGACATATATCGTGGTAAATAATTCTGAATATAGCCGTAGAAAACTTTTTGCTTCTCCCAGCGATATTGTGATATCGTCGCTAAAATATAATTCACGGCGATAATGGTCGCTGCAAATGTTAAGATGCTTATCACGGCGATTTCAGTTTTCGTCGCGTAATCAGCTATACCTACAGATGAATAGTCACCGCAAAGAATGTTATCGCCGCAAATAATTGTCACGACGATTTCTCAAGTAGATGCAATAGTACTTGACGGAAGACCTGTATATTTGCAGCGCATATAAATCGCCGCAAGGTGATTATTTTCGGCGATATAGTAGCACCGCTAATAGTTTATTACATCAATGTTTATGTTTGATTACAACGAGTTTGAATTCGCCGCAAATATGCTTTGGTTCATTTTTTTTTTCCATTCGCCGTTTTGGCTGGGGTTCGTTGTCACACTTATATAATTAATCTTAGTAACACATATTGTAACTTCTTATTAAATTGAGATCAGCCAGAAGAATATATATTTAGTATCTTACCTGAAATAAGATACTAAATATATGTATTAAAAAAATAATAAACACCACAGAAATAGGAAACATTTTTAGCTCATAAACTAATACATTCATTCATTCAAAGTCAGTTATATAGAATTCACATTAATGTAATTATGGGCTACACTAGGGTGTACCAATATGCATCCAAAACCTACAACGCAACTACTAAATATCTTCTAAACAATATTATCTGAAAATGTGCACATTCATTCAATATTTGTCAATTGGTCTGCAGCGGAAATTATATCTACTCAGCTATTTCAATCTGCATTTGGGGCATGAGGGGTGGGTAGAACAAGCTTCAACATGACTGCAACAATGCCCTTAAAATCTCAAAATTTCTGCATATTTGATATTTTGATATCTCCAACTCCAATATTTGGCAATGATACACAAAAAAAGAAAAAAACAAAACCGTTACTACAAAATAAACTTCACTACTGTGTATTGTTATAAAAATACCAGAGCAATTATAATGAAACCTTTTCACAACAGTAAATTTACTATCCCCCAAGAGGCTATGATTCTACTATACCCCACCCTTTTACGTGGTTTCTATAAAGGTTTATCTAATGTCACATATTGAGATTTTAAGGTCATTTGGTATTCCTAATAGGGAAATTCCTATCAATCTACACAACTCAGTGTAGATAATCTACTGTGAATTCTCTTCCTGTTTGCTTATGGTCTCCTCACAATTTCTTCATTTCTTCTTACATAAGACTCCACCATTGAATCCCCTCATATGCTCATGATTAAAGTTAGTCAATAGCTAGATAATTGAGCCCAAACATAAGCAAAGCAGAAAATATTTAGAAAATAGCAGAGGAAATAATTCAGCTCAAACCAGTACATTTATTCCCTGTTCTCTTAACATTTCAACCTCTTATTTGTCATTTTCATTTCGAATACTCCCTCGAAGCCGATGTCCCCTTGGTGCAAACCTTAAGAGCCAACCTCATGTTGACGTCCAAGGGGAGAAAATTACAAACAGAGTCTCTCTGTTAATGAAATCTCTTCATTTGAAAATTCAAAAATCATCTAAGAAAAATTTGGCAACTGCCTTTCTTTTTTCAGTTCCCATATTTAAAGGATTACAAGTGCTAAAGATCAGGAAATAAACTAGGAAGGTATTGCCGATATAGCAATCCGAGTTTTGCGGGAATAAAATAAGAAAGAATTAAACAACTTAGCAACAAAAGTTTGAAATAAAAAGATAAGAATGGCTAAAGATTCTAGTAACTGACTACGTCCTCATCTCCCACAATTTAAGGAGTAATGTTCGCCTGGGAGCCTTGCTCTCTATTTGCATCAATTGCCGGCCACTCAGAAGAACTTGACTCCGGCAAGTTTTGAAGTACATAGGTAGTAAATAAATCTGGGTGAAGTCGATTGAGTTCCGAAGCTTGTAGCCAAACGGAATCAGACTGGGGATGATTTTTCCATCGCACTAAAAATTTGTAATACCCTCCGCACCGCGTAGTAACAAACTGGTGATCGAGTATCGACGCAATTTCATCTTTTGGGGCTATATGCGTTGGAACACGAATAACCGCATCTTGTTGGTTAAATAGATCCGAGGCTGCTGGCACTGGTTCCTCTGAATCATGAAATTGCGTGAGGTCTTCAATGTTGAAAACATGACTGATTCCGTAGTCAGCGGGTAATTCAATTACGTAGGCGTTAGGACCTAACTTCTTAATCACCTTAAATGGTCATGCCCGACGAGCATGTAGCTTGTTGAAACTCCCAAGAGGAAAACGTTCAGGTTTTAATCGTATAAGAACCATGTCGCCAACCTGAAATTGTCTGTCCTTCTGCCTGGTATTCGCAAAGGTAGAATATGCTTCCGTGCTAAGAGTCAGACATCTCTTGACTTCGTCATGTATATCCTTCATGTAACTAGAGAAATCCAACGCTGCTTCACTGGGTCTAGAAGGCAAAGTTAAAGAGTGGAGGTCCATTGGGGTGTTGGGGCGAAAACCATATACCACTGGGGTGTGCAACCAGTAGAGCGATTAACAGAGTTATTGAAAGCAAACTCAACTTGTGGTAACACGAAGTCCCAGCTTGCTGTATGATCTGCTACTAAGCACCTTAATAAATTTCCCAAACTCCGGTTGGTCACTTCGGTTTGGCCGTCGGTTTGAGGATGGAATGCACTGGAAAATAGTAGTTTTGTCCCCATCTTTGCCCACAAAGTTTTCCAAAAATAACTCATGAACTTAACATCCCGATCAGACACTATGGTAGTTGGTACACCATGTAGCCGAACTACTTCTTGGAAAAATAGTGCCGCTGTTTTGGATGCATCGTAAGTCTTGTGACAAGGGATGAAATGAGCCATCTTTGAAAAGCGATCCACCACCACCATTATGGAATCATGCTGCCGTAGTGTCTTGGGTAATCCAAGCACAAAGTCCATACTAAGGTGCTGCCAAGGCCTATCTGGAATGGGAAGGGAGGTATAGAGACCTGCTTGCTGCTTGATCCCTTTATTTACTTGACAAACCCGACATCGAGCCACAATTTTATGCACGTCCCTTCCTAGTCGAGGCCAGAAAAACCTGTCATAGACTAGGGCAAATGTTTTATCAACACCGAGATGCCCTGCTAAGCCCCCTCCATGAAGTTCTGAAATAATAAATTCTCTGAAAGAACCGCATGGAATACATAGTCGATTGCCGTGGAACAGAAAACCATCTTTGACTGAGAATTCATTATTAGTTGCCTTCGCATTTTCCGTGAGCTGGTGCCAAATAACGACAAAATCTGCATCTGTAGAATATTGCTACTTCAGACTGTCGAATTCTAAGGCGTTAACCGACGATATAACCAGCAAATGGGGTCGCCTGCTTAAGGCGTTGGCTACTTTATTTTCAGTTTCAGACTTATGCTTGATAACGAAGTCAAATTGTCATAGAAAATCCATCCACCGAGCATGCCGTGCATTCAACTTACTTTGAGCATTTAAGTGTTTTAACGAATCGTGATCCGTATAGAGAACGAATTCTCTATGAATCAAATAAGGACGCCAATGTTTGAGAGTTTGAATCAAAGCATAAAATTCCATATCATACGCCGAATAACGCTGATGGGCCTCATTGAGTTTTTCACTATAGAAGGCGATAAGATGTCCTTCTTGACTGAGTACTCCACCCACACCTACATGCGATGCGACACATGCAACTTTGAATATTTTGGAAAAATCTGGGAGCTTCAAAACGGGAGCTTCTCCCATTTTCGTTTTGATCTCATTGAAGGAGTTATTGGCAGAAGCAGTCCACAAAAATTTTTTTGACTTCAAACACTCGGTGATGGGGGCCATGATGGTGCTGAAGTTTCGTATAAAACGTCGGTAGAATGTTGCCAGCCCATGAAAGCTATGCACCTCAAAAAAGTTACAAGGAGCAGGCCAACTTTTAATTGCTTGAACCTTGGCAGGATCGGCTTCCACCCCTTGGTCTAAAATAATAAACCCCAAGAAATTCACCTGCTTCTTCATAAAAGAACACTTGCCACGGTTTACAAAAGGCTGTTCTCTTTTTAATGTCTCCAGAACTTGCTGCACGTGGTCTAAATGATCCTGCAAACAATGGCTAAAAATCAAGATGTCATCGAAATAGACAACTACGAATTTGCCTAAGAAAGGTTTGAGTGCTTGCGTCATGACACGCATAAATGTGCTTGGCACGTTGGTTAGTCCGAAAGGCATGACCAACCACTCAAATAAGCCATCTTTTGTTTTGAAAGCCGTCTTCCACTCATCTCCGGGACGGATTCGAATTTGATGATACCTGCTACGCAGATCAATTTTTGTAAAGATGGATGCCCCACTCAATAAATCTAACATGTCATCCAGTCGGGGAATAGGAAATCGGTACTTCACCGTTATTTTGTTGATCGCGTGGCTATCAACGCACATCCTCCAAGTATTATCTTTCTTGGGTGTTAGTAGAACTGGTACAACGTACGGGCTAAGACTTTCTCGGATGAATCCACTGTCAAGTAATTGTTGAATTTGTCGATTTAGTTCCTCATTTTCTGTGGGACTCATACGATAGTGTGGTAGATTGGGCAAGGAAGAACTTGGAAGTAGATCAATGGCATGTTGCACCTCTCGCAATGGTGGTAGTTGTCTCGGCATTTCATCTGGCATGATGTCATGGAACTTCCCTAGCATCTTTGTAAATTCAGTGGGGATAATACCATCACCTTGTTTAGCCTCTCGGGTTACTACCAACAACACTAATTGTTCTCCTTTTAGAGCTTGAGTAAACTGCCGAATGGTTAGCACTGGAACATCCTCTTCTTTTTTTGTTTGTTTCGGTTGTGTCTCAAACTCAGAAATCTGCAAAGGGTCTAAAACGAATTTCTTGCCATTAAATTGAAAAGAGTAAGAATTGGTATACCCATCATACCCCATCATACAACACCTTTCTGTCATAAAGCCAAGGTCGACCCAATAATAAATGACAAACAGTCATAGGGACCACATCACACCAGGCCTCATCCGTATAGTTTCTTCCCAGTGCAAATTTCACCAAGCAACAATGCTTTACCAAGATGGGGTTATCTTCATTAACCCAGCTTACTCGATACGGGGTGGGGTGTTTTTGAACTATCAAACCCAACTGCTCCACTGCATCATTAGAGATTACATTCATTCCACTCTCATTGTCAATGATAACATTTAACGCACGACCACTATGCTCCATACGAGTATGGAAAATATTGGTGCGCCTCCAATCAGAACCACTACCATGGAACTTCTTCTTGGTGCCAGTCAACACTCGGTGAATGACACAACTGGGCAGATCAGTTGCTTCCAAGTGTTCTACATCTTCCCCATCACTTTCTTCATATTCTTCTTCTTCAACTTCCTCCTTTGCATCAACCATACTAAGTTCTTTTCCACACACAAAGGCCAATTTCTTTTCCTTCGTAGGACATACCACAGCAAAATGTCCAAACCCCTTGCACTTATAGCATTGTGGTCCATCGCCCGTAAGTTTGGCCTTTCCTCTTTGGTCACCCACCACGGCGAGTCTGCCTTGGTTAGTAGGCAGAGGTGGTTTCTGGAATTGTTGTCTTGGTGCGCGTTCCTGCCTGGGATTCGTAGATGACATGCGTCTACCATTGAAGAAGCCCAGTTGCTTTTCAACTCGTAAAGCCAATTGATAAGCTTCATCAACATTTAGGAGTCGTGCTATCAGCATCTCTTTCCGCAGATCATTACACAAGCCCGTGAGGTAACGAGCAAGAGTTTGTTGCTCGTTTTCCACCACCTTGCTACGTATGGTCAGTTCATGGAAACGATCTGTATATTGGTTGACAGTCAATGTTTCTTGCCTCAGTTGCAGCATCTCTTCAAACATGACTTGCTCATAGTCAATAGGAAGATATTTCTCTTTCAGCCGCTCCTTCATTTCTTCCCAATTAGACACTGGCGCACGTTGAGTACGACGTAGTTGCTCTTCCATGCTACCCCACCAAGCTCGTGCATGGCCTTTTAATTTCATACGGACATAACGGACTTTTCTATCCTTGGACACAGAGAACCAATCAAAATAATCCTCAATTGCCGTCAACCAATCTTCAAAAGCATTGGGATCCAGCTTCCCAAAAAAATATGGGACATCTACCTTCATTCCTTTGGCTAGTTCATCAAGAGAGTGACGGTCGAAGCCACGTCCTCCTCATCCCCTGGGAAATTCACGGCCATTCCGCCCAAAATGAACATCGTGACCACCAAATCCTCTGTTCCTCTCCCCGTATTCTTCATCGTCTTTGTTCCCTTCATTGCCGTCTACTTCATCTTTCGGAGGAGGTCTGCGCCCTCTCCTATTGTGAGGTCCAAACTCATCTTGAGTTCGACGTTCCTCCATCGTATCCAACCTTTGATTGATCTGTTCCAGAACAGATTTGAGTTGGGTGATCTGCGCTTGTAGCTGGGGTTGATCAATGTTTGGATTTTGGTTATTCAACATATTGTAAGAATTACCACTACGAGTTACAGGCATGAAACACTGAGTTCCTTGAGGAAAGAAACCTTTCTCTAATGCCAAAAATGGTGCAAACCTTAAGAGCCAACCTCATGTTGACGTCCAAGGGGAGAAAATTACAAATAGAGTCTCTCTGTTAATGAAATCTCTTCATTTGAAAATTCAAAAATCATCTAAGAAAAATTTGGCAACTGCCTTTCTTTTTTCAGTTCCCATATTTAAAGGATTACAAGTGCTAAAGATCAGGAAATAAACTAGGAAGGTATTGCCGATATAGCAATCCGAGTTTTGCGGGAATAAAATAAGAAAGAATTAAACAACTTAGCAACAAAAGTTTGAAATAAAAAGATAAGAATGGCTAAAGATTCTAGTAACTGACTACGTCCTCGTCTCCCACAATTTAAGGAGTAATGTTCACCTGGGAGCCTTGCTCTCTATTTGCATCACCCCCTCCCTCCCTCCCTCTCTGCATTTTCATTTCCTTCCATTAAAGCCGGTCTCCCTCGAAGTCTCTGTAGTTGGAAGTTGCCACCCTCCCTCCCTTAGTGTCGGGATGAAAGTCTGAAACAATCCATCCTGAGCCACCTTCGAAACCTCTTTCCCTCAAACCCTAACCCTAGAAGAAAGTGATCAAGGACTCTGGTAATCGAAGGCAAGCATTTCTTCAAAGTGAAAAGTATGATTTTTCATATATCTTGCATTTCTTTGTTTGGTAATTTTTAGGTCATAGCATTTCTTTGTTTGGTAATTGTTAGGTAGTAGCATTTCTTCGACTATGATGTAATTTGTTTTTGTTTTTTATTACATGAGCAGGACATTATTGAAGTATTCATTCAAGTTCTTGTGTATATTAATTTTTGTTTTCCATATTACAGATTTTGAGCCTAGACTGGGAGGTACAAAGTAGCTTTGCCCTTGGCCCTTCTGGCTTAGCACTGTTCAACGAAATCTGTGGAATTACTCATCTGGTTTCTGTGTTTGTCAATTAAGATTTTGGTTTTGGATATGCCTTGTTCAAACTTGAGAGACACAAAATTCTTCTTTATTTATTTCGTTCCCAAACTCTTGGCACTTATCTTTGTGTAAATTATAGTATCTTATTGTTTCTTCTCAGTTGTGCGTCTTTTTGGAGTCTAATAACTGGACTAGAATCCAGGAGAGTCCATATTGGGATGGTTGAAGGTTACCTCAAGGCAAAGGAACTTGAGATTGCTCAGTTAGAAGCCTTTTTGGGCTTATTCATTAATCAAATAGAATGATCCAAAGCCCCTATTTCATCATTTGTATTTAGAGTTTGTTGAGCCTTAATTACTGGGTTGGTTAGGCTTGTGGTAAGAGGTTTATAACTTTATATTGGCACTGATAATCAACAAGCTGTTTAGGAGTTTTGAAGATTTTACAATTCTAGATCATTATCTGGAAGAAGTCTGATATCACTAATACTTATAAAAAAAAAAAAACCAAAAAGTCTGATATCACTAATAGGGCTTAAAGACCTTTATATCAAACTTAAACAAGAAATTTTTTAAGTAGAGCTTGGTATCACAACTGCATATCATCTTAAAACCATAGGCAATGTTGATGTGATTTGAAAAATAAGCGAACACCAGTGAGGAGAGTGTTTCAGCTTGCCATTTGTTGGAATGCATCTTAAGCTCAATGTTTAGCTTTTACTCCTTATACCAGTTAGGTATAATTACCATCATGGAAAGTCTCACCACTAGTTTCTAATTTTTCTAATAATTTTAAAATCCTTTTTAGAAATTATTATGAGTTATGGTCTGATATGTTTCACTAGGAATTAATTTTCCATATTGAGGTTATGATATTTTTGTTGAATATGTGTCTTTTCATACGTGTCTTTCCATTGTGATTCTGGTTCATACTAGAATGTTGTCATCATCACTGTCTTCTTCATCCTTTGCTATACGTACTTTGGGTCAACCCTTTGCTATACATCTAACATTAACCCTTATGTATAAAATGATCAGGGATTACCATATTGCAAGTATTTCAAGTAGAAATGAGGAGATTCTAAAGAAAGAGTTGGTGTTTTTTCGGCAATAAGCTGAAATAAGGCGTTCACGCACACACTACTCCAGGTGTTTTGGGCTTTTACAGTTGTTGTTTTTTGTTATTGTGCTCAGTCATGTAACTGCTTAGTCTGAACATGTAGTTTAAGTGTTGAAAGTTATTTAAAATAGTTGTTTGATATATGTTGGTTTTCCAATTTGATATATTTCGGTCTCTGGCAATTTTGTATTATGTTGGTTCAAGTTTGAGCACTGGAAGTTTTGTAAGATGTTGGTTTTCCAATATATGTTGGTTCAAGTTTGACCATTGGTAGTTTTGTATAAACTTGGTTTTCCAATTTGATATAATTCAAGTTGATATTCTACCGTTTTTATATGTTGAACAAACGAAAGAAGTTTGACCACTGATAGTTTACAAATGTTGACATTTAATAGTAAATTGTTGAAAAAAAATTGTGAATAGTGATATTCAATCTAAGTATTTGAAATTTGAAACTTGCACCGGTTGTGATAATGTATTGGATTAAGTATATTTTCCATAGCATTCTCAATAATGCAATGATAAAAAAATATCTTCATTGCCTAATATAATTTCCATACCATACCAGAAATTGTCATACTATACCATACCACACCAGAAATTGCATACACAAATCCATCGATAATATCCATACATAAAAGTTGCATCCAAGTGTCCGATTGTGCCCATACGTTCCTAAATAATACAACACATGCCTGCTAGTGCCAATACACAAATCCAACAGTATTGTACATCAATACATTCAATCTTAAATCTTAAAAATTCAACAAAAATCCATCCTGAAATGTTTAAAATTCAACACAAATACATCATGAAAACTCAACACAAAATATTTTCAATCCCGAAAGTACTCTTCAACACAAAACCATCAATCCAACAAGAAGTACATCAAATACATTCAATCCAAATTCTTTAAAATTCAACACAAATCCATCATGGTCTATCCTCTTTACTTTCTTCATCAACTCTAGAGGAGGTACATGCGCTTCAGTTTCCCTACATGGCGTTCTTCCCTTTTTCCCATGTCCTATAGAAGAAAAGTTATTCAATAAACGCACTAAAAAATTAACATCGATAACAACAGTTGTTAAATAAACCTACCAAAAAAATTAATATCGATAAGAACAGTTGTTCAATCATTGCAAAACAAGTTGTTTTCGCATTATTTGCTCATCCTAAATATTTAACAAAAACTTAGCAACTCTTACATTATTTTTTGAATTTTTTTAAATTAATTATTTTTATAGGATGCTAACATTACTGCTCTTTTGCTCCAATTTTGCCTGCAGATTACATTCACCATGCGAATCTGGTGACCATTGCCAAAATGCCTGGATATATTGTCTTAAACTACATCCTAAAGAAAATGTGATTTAGAAAACGATTTAGAAAACGTGATTTAGAAAATGTCCTATATATATATATATTTTTTTTTTATCTTTTTGTATATTTTACTCACAAGCAAAGAACAACAAAAATCTTACATTTAGCTTGCTTGAAGTTCAGTAACCACAAAGAACAGCAAAAATCTATATCAAAGAAGAAAATGTGATTTTATCCCATGTCCTGCATTTATTTTTTTGATACGTATCCCATGTCCTGCATTTTTGTTTACTTTTTGTATATTTTCCTCACAACAAAAATCTTACATTGAGTTTGCTTGAAGTTCAGTAACCACAAAGAACAACAAAAATCTGTATCAAAGATTGAAATGTGATTTTATCCCATGTCCTACATTTTTTTTTTACTATTTGTATATTTTCCTCACAAGCAAATAATAGCAAAAATCTTACATTTAGCTTCCTTGAAGTTCAATAACCACAAAGAACAACAAAAATCTTAATCAAAGAAGAAAATGTGATTTAGAAAATGTCCTGCATTTTTTATCTTTTTGTATATTTTCCTTACAAGCAAAGAACAACAAAAATCTTACATTTAGCCTGCTTCTAGTTCAGTAACTACAAAGAACAACAAAAATCTTAATCAAAGAAGAAAATGTGGTGAAGCTACCAATGTCTGATGAAGCTCACACGAAGACGACCCACATGAAGCTCTTACCCACAGATCTACGAGGAACTCTACTCTCAGCAGCTCATCTACCCACGAAGACGAAGACCACCAATGAAACCAGAACCTACCGAAACTGGAACCCACGCAGATGAGAGCCACGAAGACCAAACCCACACGAAGACGAAGACCACAACCCACGAAACTAGCACCCACGCAGACGAGAGCCACGAAGACCAAAATGCTCTCTTAAAGACGAAGACTCTCACCCACGAAGATCACCTTTTCCAGTTCAAAGAGCTCGTGCACTGTTTTCGTCTCCATTTTGCATTTCTATTTCCCACTACAGCATATATTTTCGTCTCTATCTTTTTTATTTTTTTATGTAGCAGGCTGACGTGGCGGAGACTCCCCCGCTTGCATATCTCGACTGTACGTGAAGAACTGACAAAGAGTACTGTGTGCGTGATGTGGTCAATTTCATTGGTGCATGAACCCCGAGGCGAGCAAAGTAAGTTCATGGTTCTCGCCGAAGTAGCGAACACTATGCTTCCCACCAAGATTACCAGCCTTTAAGGGTGTGCATCCGGACTGGGTTTTTTTTTTCGGTCCAGTTCGGAACCCAAAAATCTGGGTATATCTGGGCGGGTGAGAAGAATCCGGATCCGGTTCTGTGATCCGGTTATCCGTAACCGGGTTAGTTAAAAAAAAAAAACCGCCCCACGCTACACTGCAAAATTGCAAAATCCCTAACTTTCGATTCTTCGAATCCCTTCTGCCTTTCCCCTTTCCAAATCACTTCTGCCTACTCTCTTCGACGCAGGCGTCTTCTCCTTTCTGAATCCATTATCTTCTCCTTTCCGAATCCATTCTGCCTTCTCTCTTTGACGCATACATCTTTTCTGCTAAATCCCTTCGTCTTTCGAAGTCCTTTGCAGTTTGCGCATTTGGGAGAGAGACGCGGAGGCTACCATCCAACATTTCTGAAGTCTAAGCTCGTAAGGTATTTT
Source organism: Juglans regia (assembly GCF_001411555.2). Lineage (NCBI taxonomy): Eukaryota > Viridiplantae > Streptophyta > Magnoliopsida > Fagales > Juglandaceae > Juglans > Juglans regia. The sequence continues at coordinate 2,070,560 of NC_049913.1, forward strand.
TCTCAAGCCATTATCTACTCTGTTAGTTTCTGTACGGTATGGTCATCTCTCTTTCACTATTTCGTTAGTTTCTGTAAATGATGTGTTTCGGGATTTTTGATTGAGTGTTGGTTTTTTTTTTTTGCAAACGATGGGTGTTTTGGAATTTTTGTGTTTTAGAGTTTTATTGTATTTTTGGGTGTTTTGAAATTTTTGAAATTTTTGTGTTTTAGGGTTTTATTGTATTTTTGGGTGTTTCAGATAGTATGATATTTTAGCATTGGGCATTGCTTTAGTTATTATAGTTAATAAAAAAGAAGGGAGGATCCTGATGGAGGTAAAAAAAGGCAATAGCAATTAGTAGTTGATTTTTAAGTAAATTGGACACCCAGTTTTAAGTGGCATGGTTCCAGGTCCACCAATTCGACCAGATCATTATCAGTTTGGATTGATACAATTTATGAGGTATATTTAGATGACGACAGATATACATGATCATTGCTCTATTGGTGGTTCACAAGTCTCCTCGCTTATGTAGTTTCTTTTTATGCATTTATCTATGTGAGAATATGAATATATGAATATATAAATATATATATATAAATATATGTTATGCCATTAGTTCTTTTGGGGCGGAGTTAATAATGATATGTTAACCTGGCTTGTGTTGGTCATGTATTTATCTTTAGTGCATTCTGTTAATTGACTTCTTTTAAGAGAGATAGGTTCAAAGAAATTTCAAGAGAGTAACGTTGATATGTTGAACATTTCTTAACTGCTTAAAAAGGAGAGTATGAAGAAGAAAGGTAGACAAACTCAGTGTTAAAAATATTTATCATCTGTAGAAGTGTTATGTAAATAAGTTACTTGTATTTTGTATGGAAAGTTTTGAGAATGTATTGTCATGTTACAAAAATATATATGGATTGTGTATTACTGTATATCATTGTATATATTATTGGATGTGCCAGAGAAACAAACACGCGTGTGGAGGTAATTAGCTCTGTGAGTTTTCTTGAAAAGGTTGTTTTTTTAGGTGGAATTGTGGAGAATCCACTCAGAAGTCTATACTCATTTACTAACTTGCTGAGCCCATTCTCATTTGTCTAGTTCAATTTTCTTCATTCTCCAATGATGAAGATTATTGATTTTTTGGGGGGAGGGGTTGGCGGCGAGCTTTCCCCTATAATTTTGTATTGGATTTCCTCACTGTTTTGGCTGTTGGATAATGATAAATGATGTTAGAGGGCGTAATCTTTGGGAATTAGGATTTTAAAAGGTCGAACGTTTTGATTTGTTTACATGACTACATTGATTTTGTGTTTTGAAAAAGTGTAAAATGTGAAGAAAATTAATTGATAATGGTACTTCTAGATCATACAGACGGTTTCCTCGTGAGTAATTGATAATGCATTTCTGAAATATGTCAGGATAATGGCGCATGTAAAAGGAAATATGTCAAAATTCAAGAGTTTCTGGATGTTTTTTGATGCCTACAAAGTTGTAAATTTTAGTCTAAAATATCTGCTCTAACAACTTTACTCTAATGTTTTAGGCGCTTGACACATTTAACACAGCCGTTGTCTCCCCCATACACTACGTGATGTTCACAACACTTGCAATCCTAGCCAGTGTCATTATGTTTAAGGTATTGTCAAGTCAGTACTGATTTTGGGATTGGATGTTCTCACTTTAGTAGTTTTAGCTTCATTTTCAAGTTGGCTTTATTAAGCAGAGCAAGCAACATTGCAAAACTATTTCTTGAGGCATGAACTCAGTATGCACAAAATGGATTTTAAAACTGATCAAAGACAACCTTTAATGCAGCATACCACTTTGTTAAGTGCTGCAGACAAATCTTGTTAAATATTACACCTTTTTATAAAATGAGAAACGTTTGCTCCCATTTAGCTTACTTGACAATTGAAAGTAGAAGCTGTACCTAGTTTACTAGAATCCTATAACCAAACCTTAGAACCCGACTCTTGCCCTTGTTTTGGGTAAAAACTGTTTCATGAGCCTGGCATTCCTTGAGAGCAGATACCTGGTGAACAAAAGACTTCTCTCATTCAATCGCTATGATCACCTGTACATGTAGTTGGCCTTTTTCTTTTGCACTCGTAGCAAATTTTAACCTTAAATACTGCTTGATAAACGCATTGTATGGTGAAACTTATGGTCTCAGGATTGGGATGGCCAAAGTGGAGGAACCATAGTATCAGAAATATGGTGAAATACAGTTTGTCCAAGATATCAACACACGTAAATCAAGCTGCAGAAACTATTCCAGAAAATGAATCATTAAAGCTGGGATGCATAATCAGAAAATATTGAATAATGTTATTTATTTTGCATTGTTATGTATTGGTTTAATTAGTTGTGATGTATTATTATTTATTTTGTTCTTTATAAATTTATGTTTTGCATTGTGATGTAACAACAATATTATTTATTTTGTATTTTTATTTATTTATTTATTTAATTTTCTTTTTTATAAATTAACTTTAGAAAGTGTTTAAATTATTTTTTTAAAAAAAATATGGACAATTTAAGCATGGTATCAGAATTTTTTTTAAAAAAATCTGCTATAAATTTGTTTTAAAAGTTTGTCTTAAAAAAAAAAAATCCGGTTATAACCCGGATTAAATCCGGTTATAATTCGGATATCCGGATTTAACTTGGTTATCCGCCCGGATTAAATCCGGATTAATCCGGGCGGATAACCACCCGATTTTTAAAATCCGGATCTGGTTGGGGCCGGATATCCGGATCCGGATCCAGATGCACATGACCCCTACCAGCCTTCATGTATTTGATTGGGGGCGAGGTCATTGTTTAGAGCGCCTTGCTCACCTTGAGCTCTAGCACTTTCGAAACCATGGTTGTCGACCTACACTTGTAATTGTAGACAGGATGAAAAAATATAGATATGACAGAAAAATAAAAATAGCATGAAAAATGGATATACGAAGGAAAAATGTAGTTAGGGTGAAAAATAAAGATAGAACGAAAAAAATGATAATGAGACGGAAAAACATAGGTATGCAACATGATCAACATGACAGTTCAGCTATATGGAACATATACTTGTGCTTTTACTTCCCCTCTATCCATATACTCGTGCTATATGCAACATGACATTTGATCAGCTACCTCGTTATGATCCTATGATGTTCACTCCAGGAATTTTAAAGGTTCTCATTTAGATGGACATGGGGAGCGTGTCATTTTTAACCCACGTTTGCATCGTTCTATATAAATCTAAATATGTGCCATCCGCATTTTAAGTCGATTGAAAAGGATTTCTTTTTTTTTAATCCGCTCTCCTTTTTGTCTATAATTAGTCCAGTAATTGATTGATATCTTGGGATATTGAACGTTGTCTATACTAAATTTGCCCGATTGTGTGCAGAGAACTTACTACAATATATAGTACTATTAATTCAAAATACATGCACTGGACGATAAAAGGGCTCTGCAAGTGATCGAGCGGCCGTGAGAGCCATGGAAAAAAAGAACGAAATAATTGACCGATATAGGATAAAATTGATGGAAAAGAACCAGCTTCTAGTATTAATTCAGTATAAAATATGAAATATTCTGATCACTTTTCATTATTTTTGACAAATGAAATTATCGAAATAGTCTAATTAATTCCTCACCTGTCACGAAGCAAAGATCAAAATTACTTGTAGAGCTGAATATGGTGGGGATGGGATTAGGAGATGGATTTTGTGTAGTAGAGATAGGAGAAGACTCATCAAAAGCCATATGGCTGTGTAAAAAAAGAAAAAGAAAAAAAGACGTTGGTCTTAATAGGCTCTCGATAACATAATGAAATAAGTTTCCAGAATGTATATCAAGTGTTTGATACAATACCCAGGAGAAAATGTAATGAATTCATTCTCTGTTTTTCATATCTCCTTTCGACAATTTACAATCTATATGTAGTCAAGTATTGCTGCTAACATAATTACATAGGGTTATTTGACAACTGCCCTATATTTACAATTCTAGAAGATTCACTGTTTCTGCGAGTGTTTTGTCTCTGCTGTGCTTCCATCTTGTCTGCTGTGCATGCGTGATATCTGCTGTGGCTGCTGTGATGTGGGCATCTGTCTTGACAGATTTAATTTGGCCCTTCTCTTCTTCCTTAATACACGTCATATTTTGGACACCAACTTGTTTTTGAGCAGCGTTGTGAGCATCGATCATGTAGTCTTGTGGTGAGTTTTGGGCAAGAGAATGGGGAACCATTGCTAAGCCCATAAGACAAATAAGAAGGAAAGAAAATTTAGACAAACCCGTGTTTGAAATTTCGTGTCGAAGGTAAGGTAAAATCCTAGGCGCTGGCTGGATGAGAAGTGTACCATTACATTAGTGGCTATATATATATAAGGAGAAATTATGAATTTTCTATTAACTACGTACTTTATATAAGTTACGGCCAATTGTCACCATTTTAAGCAACTTCAAGTTACAAACTTCCCCCAGCTTGGACATGCATTAACACTTTGCGGAAAGTTCCGGATAAGTACTTTTAAATAGAATGGAGAAAACTAAAGATGATCATGGCGGTGCACACATCCAAATGAAGGGACTCCTTTTGCAAAATGAGATTCTTTTTAAGAAAATTGTCTAGAAAAGAACGACTAAGGGTGACACAAATTACGGCCCCTTGGGATCTCCGGATTATAATTAATTAAGAGGATTATAAATTCTCTCCAATATTTTTGCCGGGAGACTTCTTGCTTTTTATTTTATTTTATTTATTTATTTATTTATTTTTATGTGCCAATGAATTTCATGACCGTCATGTTAACGAGCGCCTTCCAATACGCCCGTGATCACGCACGCTGTAGATTGAATATTTCTTCTCGATCAGGATACATTGGGCCATATGTAGCACATTTAATATAGTCATGATCCTACCACATAATTTAAGGAATTAAATTATCACAACCCTCCAACTAATTTTTTTTCTATGTTTGACCAAAACACATATAAATCTCTGTCCTACAATATTCTCTCAAAAGTAGATTAAATAAATTATCCAAGACAATGAACCTACGTACGTACAATTAAGGGCCATAAATTATGTTAAAATCCTACATATATAATTTGTGTTACCCCGCGTATTCACCAAACCTTACATATTTATGGTCTAATTAGTGGAACAAAAGAATATGGTTTCAAGTGGCAGGGCAGGGCTGTTATATATCATGTGTCATGATTGGTTAGATATAGTTAGGATCACTACAAGAAAATAAAAAAAAAAAAAAAAAAAGGTTAAAAGAACGTACGTCCGATCTAATGAAAATAGACAAATATTACACGCTTTAAGTTTTTTTTTTATTATATAATAAAAATTTTTGGGGCCACAATTTAATTAAGTTTTTATTTAAGAAGAATTTAATTTTTTATTGGGGTTATATATATATTTTATTTTTAAAAAATAACTAAATATATATAAATTATCAAGTTTTCTCAACAAAACAATTACTAACCATATTTTGGGTATATAAGTACTTGAACGGGTTAATTATTTTAGATCATGAAGGAAAAATGGTTAATTTGACTCGATCTGCTCTCTTGAATCCGCCGGTGATTTAGGTTGCCTAGCTAGCTAGCTTGCATGGCAGAAGTGATCTATATACTATATAGGCCTTTTATCCCGTAATAAACGTGTGTGTCTATAATATATATATATATATATATATAGAGAGAGAGAGAGAGAGAGAGAGAGAGAGAGAGAGTCGACATTCTCTGCCCGGCCTAGCTAACACTAGCGGTCAATTAATTAAGTAGTACCGTGTTGTAAATATGCAAGCAACGAATTAATTAACTAATTAGATATATAATGTCAATGACTTGATCATGTATGGCCTAAAAATCAACGTACTTAGCCGCCCCCGTCCAGGGTGGGAGTCGGACCTGATCTGTGAGTCAGAAATAGTATATATGCTAGTGATCATGAACGGAAACTAAAGTTGATTGCGAACTCGGGCGTGCACTCGGGTGGTCCTAATTATGAACGTCGCATTGAACAGCACGTACTACTGCATGGTTATGACCCGACGAGCACGTCTCGATGCATGCATGTAGTGATGAATTAATTAAGTTAATTAATTGTGGGTAGAGAAATAAAACTCGTGAGCGAACGTTATATAATAAAGTAGCATGCGGCTTCATTTTTCATTTTGTAGAATTCCTATGGGTTTTATTATTATTAGTGGGTGTAAAATAAAGTTGCACACCCCTCCGGCTGCTAGCCGTTCTCTCTCTCTCTATATATATATCTCTCTCTAGGGCAATAGCTATGATTAAATATAGCCGTCGGCCTTCCACATAATTTAAGGAATCAAATCAATTAGCCAAGACAATGAGCCTACAATTGTGGGCCACAAATTATGTTAAAATCCTAAATAGATTGTGTTATCTACATAGGCTATATTCGTCAAACCATATAATATATGGTCTAAGTGGAACGAAAATAATAGTCTCAAGTGGCACGGCAGGGCTGTGATTGTCAATAACATGTACACTATAGAGTTATAAAATATATCAGAAAGGGATGCTATGATTGTGAATTCAATCACTACTCGTGCATTTTCCGGTTAAAGAAGAGTGCCACCAATATGATCGGATGATCCTTTTTTTTTTCCGACTGTTATTTGAATTTCTTTTGTAAAACAAGAAAATCGTTGCCGGACTCTGCCAGGTCCCGAAGGACCAGGCCTAGTGCAGACTCTACGATGATTAAGTTAGTCACTATTTTCATATCCCTAGTTTAATTGAAGTGAGAGTGATCAGTGAGAGTATTAATTAATTAATTCTTCCCTTCAGCAATCCCCTTTCCATATTACGGAGTGACTTTTTATTGAATTGGTTAGATAGTTGAGAGTTGGTGGTTATTCCCTTGAAAAGGGGCTCAATGGCCATTATCTAAGAAGCAAGCTGCTTTAATTATCCGGTTACTCACCTGATCATTGAGCGGGCCACTAACTATTCTTATCCCCAACAATTACCATTAATAATCGAACTTCATGAAATGCATATTGGGAAATATACTTGGAATGTGATAAATCAATGATCAACACGATATATATATAGGTGATCAATTAAAAAAATATAATGGCTTTATTATATATGTTTGTCATTCTCTTCCATAAGAACAAGAAAGTAAAAATATGATCTAGCTAGGAACTAAGCAATTTGTGGCGTATAAATTAATTAAGTTGTCGCAATATGCAGCATGTATAGTTGGGAAGAAGCCAAACTTGCGCCCTCAAAAAGAAAAAAAGAAGCCAAAAGTGCGGGAAAAAACAGGCAGCCCATGCAAACGAAGTCGATGCATGACCTGATCCTCATTATATATAATATTACTTCACGAGTTTCACTTTATTTATTCAGAGTTTGATGCCAATATTACATGACTTATTTAAGGTCACCCTCTAAAATTAAACTCGTAGATGCATGCTTGCCTTGATCAGGAACTACAAGCAACGAAAAGCTCTAATTATTAATTAGTAAGGCCGCTGCCCGACATAGTTGCCCGGGGGGTCATAGTTGCAAGTGATGAAGGTGCCGCCATTGTTGCATCTGACTTTAGCACAGCCAAGGCGCACAGAATTGCGCCAAACCACCTGAGTATAGTGGCCGCACTGGCGGCCGGCAGCACATGAGTTAGAGTTGTAGTTGTAGTCGGCCTTCTCTGCTACCCAAAGGTTAACGGCAGCCGTTCCCGAGAGGTCACCACTGCTCCATGCAATATTCTCCCCGTAACGACCACCCGAGTGCACTAGTCTGCAATCACCCTTACGTTGATTAGCATAATTCTGTGCAAATGCCGCAACGGTAGCATCCCAAGTAATAGGTCCGACTCGAACCTGTGATCGAGCTGCGTTGTGAGCGTTGACGTAGTCTTGTGGTGAATTTTGGGCGCTGGATTCATGGACGAAGGCAAAGGTCAGGACAAAAACAAATATTATTGCTGGGGAAATGTTTCTCATGATCATGAGTCCCTGCATATTGGTTTCTCGTATGTAATGCAAAGAAAAAGCTAGTTAGCGAGCAGGATGGTGGAGCCAGCATGCATGAGTGGTACTATATATAGGGAAATTATAAATGCTTGGGGCAATATGCAAATGAGTTAGGGTAGGGACGCGAAACTCCGTAATTTTATCAATTCCTAGCCACCAGTAGTACTTTGTGGAAATTATGTCATGGGTTTGGAAGAGTTAATTAATGATCTTTAGTAGAATGTTCAAACGTGGGAAGCGTAAAACCTTGGTGGAACTAAAGAGACCAAATGTAAAACACCACTTGCATGCAGTACCATATATAATAATTAATGATGATATTAATTTTTATATATCTTTCATATATATATATATATATATATAATGCGTATTGACGTACCATCTATGATTCGAAAAATACAATTATACACATAATCTGAGAGAAAAAAAAATGCTATCAGTTATCGTATATTAATATCAATTTTGGTATCATTATATATGATACGCGTTTATAAAAATCAAAGACAAGCCGGTAAGTGTTTTCTGATCTCTAGCTAGTAGAAAACTAACATGTTTAACTAGCTTTCATTACAAGAAAAGTGTTAAAAGAAATTAACTCAAGAAAAGTTTCTTCATGTACTTATGTAGAAAAGATATTCTATAAGATAATAAAAGAAAAAGGTTGAAAGAACTCTAATGAAAATAGACAAATATTATATGCTAGCTTCAAGTATTTTCATAATTATATAATAAAAATTTTTAGGTACACAATTTAAGTTTCTAAGAAAAATTCTTTTTTTTTTTAATTTTTTTATTGGGGTTATATATATATTTTTATTTTTAAAAAAAAAAACCTAAATATATATAAATTCTCAAGTTTTCTTATAAACAAAACATGAATTACTCATAACCATATTTTGGTTTTGCCTCTGCTCCCTTGAATCTGTCTGTGATTTGTAGGTTTAGATTTAGAGATGAAAATTTTTTATTTTAGATGAAAGTTTAAAATATTATTTTTTTAATATTATTATTGTTTTGAGATTTAAAAAATTTGAATTGAAATTTGAAAAAAGTGAATTATTTATTATATTTTATGTAAAAATTTGAAAAAATTATAATAATGAGATGAAATAAAATAAAAATTTTGTGTCTCATCCTACTTGCTAAACCTACCGCACCTCTTAAGCTTTCATGGCAGAAGTCTATGCGTTTAATTATCCTGTAAGAAAACTTATAATTCGAGTCAATATTCCCTACTTCGGTTTAACACTAGCGGCAAATTATTAAGTACCGTATTAATCATGTTAATGTTATTGTTATTCAAAATATGCAAGCAATTACTAATTAATTAATTAGATATAGTCCGGCCTAAAAATCAATGCACGAGCTCGTTTATTTTTCAAATGGGATAAGTTTAGATAAAAGTTAAAAATTAAATAAAATATTATTAAAATATATTTTTTAATATTATTTTTATTTTAAAATTAAAAAAAATTAAATTATTTATTTTATTTTATTTAAAAATTTTAAAAAATTATAATAATAATTAAATTTGATAAAATGAGAAGAGAATGATCGTAAAACAAGAGGCTCCAGGGTGGGAGTCGTACCCGATCTGTAATTCATGATGAGAAGTATGCTAATGACTTAACGTACGTAAGCTAAGTTGATTGCGATCGAACTCGCGCGCGCGTGAATGAACACGGGTGGTCCTTATAAGTAATTATGGTGATAGATGTAACATATATCGCATTGAACAGTACTACTACTGGTCATGACCCGACGATCACGGCTATCTCGATGCATGCATGATGCCGTGATCATGAATTAACTTAATTTGTGGGTAGAAAAATTAATTAAAACTTGTGAGCGCATGTTATATGTTATATAATATATATATATATTTGTGTTCACAGGCCCGACTCAATGGTAAGGTCATTTAAGTCATTGACTAATACTTCTACTCTATGTAAGGCTCCCAAAATTAAAAATGAGGTATTTATTTTATTTATTTTTTGAAAAAAAAACCATTTCATTAACTAAAATCTTAAATAATTTTTATAGTTTTCAATGTGAGCAAGGTTCCATAATATTAAATTTAATATTTAATACAATGAATTTGTTTTTGATAAGTAATACGTACAATGAATTATTTATATTTTAAATAATTTTTTTAAGATCTTGTTAAATTGAGACACAAAATCTATATTAAAACCTTATTTTATGAAGTTGTTAATATAAATTCATAAAAATTATATTTAAAGATTTTAAATAAAATCTCATTTTATTAAAAATTTTAAAAATATTTCATATAATAATTTATATTTTATTATATTATAATTACGAATGAAGACTCAAATTTTGTTTTAAACCTTAATTGTATTAAACCGTCCCTACGTGTTTGCAAGTCAAGGTAATCAATCGAAAGTCGAATGACACTTCGGTTATATCGATGAGGAGGATTATATACATACATGATGTGCATGGGTATCAATTAGGACTTAGCTGCACCACCAACCAGGGTAGTCCATATTCGAGTACTGATCTAGCAATCCCTACGTGTAATATATAGATCATTAATACATCATGTATATATTCTCCTCGATCGACGAAATGAGTTAATTGTAGCAGTATTCGGTTTTGAGGACCAAAGGCAACAATTGAATGCATGGAAAGCTGGGAAAAAACCTGCACAATACAAAAAGAATGAAATCTGCATGGGATCCATTTTAATGGTGATCGAGTGAGCATGCATTTGATGCAGTCTTGTGCATGATGAATTAATTAATTGGCCTGCATGGGACAAGAGATCAGATATTGGACAAATTAATAAGGTGAAAATCGAATGCCATTTCGATTATCAATGAGGATTCTGCTTTCTGGATCGAATGCAATAGATTCTATATAGAGTAATCTTATTGTGCCGCTTCATTTTATCTCTTTACTTTAATCGTTCATGCATTTAATTTTTTTAAATTTTCGTCTTTTACTTAATGTTTAAGTAAGTGATTATTAATATATTAGGGTATTTTTTTTAACTTTTAAAAATATTTAAATATGTTAAAAAAATGTAAAGACAAAAAAAAAAGAAAAAACAAAAAAGTAAAATTATAATAGTGGACACACCCAATAGTCAAAGCTGGACGGCACAGTACTAGTACCACCCTTATATATATATATGTGGGTGCGTACCACTAGCACTACTCTTCTATTTATGTGAGTTCGTACGCACGTATTTAGGACTAATTACCAGGGTCGACCCTATCCTAGTACTCTAGCATGCAATCCTATATATATATTTACATATATATATATATATATACATACTAGCACTAGTTTAACGTGAAAAGCACGTTTACCACATTTGCTTAGTTGGAAGAAAAAATAAATTTTTTGAAAATAATGTGTCCAAACAGTAAATAAAGTGTGACTCCTTAGAGCATTCACAATGGTCTCTTCATCTTATCCTTTAAAATACATCACAAAAACTTACTTTTTCTATTTTACATACTGGCTTTTACAATATATTATACATCAGTTTATCTATTTTTTCTTTAGGTCATTTAAATATTATAGTTTTTAATATTTTTTATTCATTTCAAATATTTTCTCTAACTATCAATGATATCCTCATATCTTTTGATATTTACAATATCTCTCCATATACACTATCATATAATTATGTTCTATTTTAAACTAATCAAAATTTAGAACCTAAATCAAAATATAAATTGATTAAAACAAAGATTATATTTATGAGAATATTCTCAAAGTATGTTATGAAAACATGAAAGATAATACACAAAATAAGCCTTCTACTGTATACCCACCCTTTCATCCGAATAAGAAATGAACGCTAGTCATAGAATGTAGCTAACTCGAAGGTGCAAGCTTTTATTTTTTATATTTTTTACAGTGATGCCATGAAATATTAAGTATTATGCCATCAAATGAGAGAGAAGGGTTGAAATGAAAATATGATAACTTTCAAGTAGTGGGAAAAGAAACTTAGAGGAGAGAGAACTTAATTTAAAATGTTTTAAAGTTGTGAACAATATCCTCTACATCTAGCGGGATTACTGTAGCAAAGTGTACAATAAAGATGAACTACAAAATCCATTGGAATGGACTTTTGAGTAACTTTCTATATATTTTATAAAAAAAATGTATTTTATAAAAGCCATTGTGAATGCTCTTACATGTGACACAAAATCTTGAGCAATTGAGTTAGTTGTTAGTTTACAATCAATAAGATTGAAATAATACATAAGATTGATTCGTAAATAGCCTAATGCATAGTAGCATAAATTCTAATATAAGCAAGCATCTTATGGATTTTCATCTTTCTTTACTTTAATAGGAAGAGTTTGTTCCAACTGCTGTATCTTTAAACATTTCTTTCAGGTTGATTATCTGTACGTGAAAGATTAATCACGATCATGTGTTAAAGTTTTATATGGAAGTTTCAGCTCTACAAATTATTCATATTTGATGGTAGATATCAATGCATGCATGCCATGTTACCTCCAACCAAGCAGAAGATATAGTGAGGTCGTATATACGAAGGAAATCTACTCTCATTCTTTCCGTATTTTCAAGAATAAGAAAATATACTCAAATTAATTAATTTTTTTAATATTTTAGATTAAAAAATAATAGATTTTTTTAATAGATTTCGAACTATCAGATGGCATGCTTGAAAACAAGAGTGCTGCCTGCAAATTAATCTAAAAAAATAAACAACTACGTACTATTACTGTTAGTGTAATGCGTTATATATAATATGGATAGAACGCATTTTAGCCACATGCCAAGACTTTGTCTCCCCCTACCACCTCGATCGGAAATCAAGAAGAACGATCGAAAGAACCAATACTTGCAGCTTCTACGTGCCTTTGGATGACTAAAAAATAGACTGCCTAGCTCATTTTGCTGCAAATTAAAGAAAAATCCAAAGTGTGTCTCACCATCATTCTCTCCATTTTTGCACTGTCACGGAACTCCAATGGTCATTGGCAGCTAGCTAGGGAACTTGCATAGCATTGTGCGTCGACCTTTACTTTGTCTTTTTATTTACTTGGTCGATCTTAATTTCTATTTATTTTCTCATTCTTTTATTTGCTGAAAAATGTTGGCCGGCTGGCAGAGTTTCATAATATTCTTTGCCCTTACTTTTTGGTGCCTGGGACTTGTACTGAACCTACAATACAAATTAAGAAAACGTACGTATATAGTCATGAATTTTCAGCGCAACCTTATAATTTTGCTTGAAAAGGAAAATATTATTTATACTTATAAAATAATGCTTATTGACATATGATCAATTATTGATCTACTAAAAATTATGAAATTTAAAATTTAAAATTTGAATTTAAAAAAAAAAAGACTTAAAAAGATAAATATTAATTTAATATACGTAAGTACGTGTGCATATATATATATATACACACAGTATTACACTGCTCACTGAGTAAATCAGAGAGCGGGATCGATATATATGGTGATAGCCATGATTAATATAGCCGTCGGCCTTTCACATAATTTAAGGAATCAAATTATCACAACCCTCCATCGACTAAAGTTTCTTCTTATCTGTTTGAACAAACCATGGCCACATACAAATCTATGTCTTACAGTATTCTCTAACAAGTAGATCAAATCAATTAGTCAAGACAATGAGCCTACAATTGTGGGCCACAAATTATGTTAAAATCCTACATAGATTGTGTTATCGATCTGCATAGGCTGTATTCGTCAAACCATATATATGGTCAAAGTGGCAGGGCAGGATTGTGATTGTCAATAACATGTACACTATAGAGTTATAAAATAGAGAAAAGGACGTCATGATTGTGAATTTCGTGCATTTTCCAGTTAAAGGAGAATGTATGATCGTTTTTTTCCCTACCGTTGTTTGAATTTCTTTTGTAAAATAATAAAATCGTTGCTGGACTCTGCTAGGTCGCGAAGGACCAGGCCGGCCAGTAGATTCTTATCTCTAGTTTAATTCAAGAGAGAGTGATCAGTGAGAGTATTAATTAATTCTTCCCTTCAGCAATCCCATTTCTATACTACGGAGTGACTTTTTATTCAATCGGTTAGATAGTTGAAAGTTGGTGGTTATTTCCTTAAAAAGGGGCTCAATGGCCATTATCTAAGAAGCAAGCTGCTTTAATTATCCGGTTATTCACCTGATCATTGAGCGGGCCACTAACTATTCTTATCAGCCAACAATTACCATTAATAATCGAACTACATGAAATGTATATTGGGAAATATACTTGGAATGTGATAAATCAATGATCAACACGATGCATATAAAGTAAAAGGTCATGATCAATTAAAAAATATAATGGCTTTATTATATATGTTTGCCATTCTCTTCCATAAGAACAAGAAAGTAAAAATTTGATCTAGCTAGGAACTAAGCAATAATGCATGACCTGATCCTCATATATAATATTACTTCACGAGTTTCACTTTATTTATTCAGAGTTTGATGCCAATATTAATACATGACTTGTTTAAGGTCACCCTCTAAAATTAAACTCGTAGATGCATGCATGCTTGCTTTGATCAGGAACTACAAGCAACGAAAAGCTGTAATTATTAATTAGTAAGGCCGCTGCCCGTCATTATTGCCCGGGGGGTCATAGTTGCAAGTGATGAAGGTGCCGCCATTGTTGCATCTGACTTTAGCACAGCCAGGCGCACAGAATTGCGCCAAACCACCTGACTATAGTGGCCGCACTGGCGGCCGGCAGCACATGAGTTAGAGCTGTAGTTGTATCGGCCTTCTCTGCTACCCAAAGGTTAACGGCAGCCGTTCCCGAGAGGTCACCACTGCTCCATGCAATATTCTCACCGTAAGGGCCACCCGAGTGCACTAGTCTGCAATCACCCTTACGTTGGTTAGCATAATTCTGTGCAAATGCCGCAACGGTAGCATCCCAAGCAAAAGGTCCGACTCCAACCTGTGATCGAGCTTCAAAATATGCAAGCAATTACTAATTAATTTATTAGATATATATCCATATGTGGCCTAAAAATCAACGCACGGGCTCGATGGTTTGTTTTTGCAAATAAGATGAGTAGAGATAAAATTAAGTTGAAAGTTGAATAAAATATTGTTAGAATATATTTTTTTAATATTATTTTTATTTTAAAATTTAAAAAAATTGAATTGTTTGTTTTATTTTATGTGAGAATTTAAAAAAATAATAATAATTAAATTTGGTGAGATTAGATGAAAATAATTGTAAAACAAGAGGGTTAGTCCAGGGTGGGAGTCGTACCTGATCTGTAATTCATCATGAGAAGTATTGTAAGGCCACTGCCCGACATGGTTGCCGCGGCGAACATATGAAATGAATCAACTTGATTCAAATACAACGATTGATTTCATTAATATTGTAAAATAACAACGCTTGTTGGGAGGATGGAGATCAGATCAATCATGGTACTATCATATTCATTGTCAACGAAATGAAAAAGGAAAAATTCAATTGCTACAAAATATAATAGGAAAAATGATCATTTTTTTCCATAAGCAACAGCTATTAATTAGTACGGCCGCTGCCCGACATAGTTGCCGTGGGGATCATAATTGCAAGTGATGAAGGTACCACCGTCGTTGCATCTGACTTTACCACAGCCCAAGCGCAAAGAATCTCTCCAAACCACCTGAGTATAGTGGCCGCACTGGCGGCCGGCAGCACATGAGTTAGAGCTGTAGTTGTAGTCGGCCTTCTCTGCTACCCAAAGGTTAACGGCAGCCGTTCCCGAGAGGTCACCCCTACTCCATGCAATATTCTCACCGTAAGGGCCACCCGAGTGCTCTAGTCTGCAATCACCCTTAAGTTGATTAGCATAATTCTGTGCGTATGCCGCTACGGTAGCATCCCAAGTAATAGGTCCGACTCCAACCTGTGATCGAGCTGCGTTGTGGGCGTTGACGTAGTCCTGTGATGATGAATCAATCTGGGGACAGGAGAGATGGATGATGGTATAATCCAGGACACAGACAATTGCTAATGAAATGTTACCCATTGCAGTAATATTGCCCCCCGGCCACCTTGGAAAGAAGGGAGAAATTGACTTGCGGTTGCCTTTGGTTGACTTAAAAAGTAATTCAAAACAGGGTTAGTTTGCGTACTTCCATACTTATTTGCTGCAAAAGGGCTAATGTTCCGCAGCGAGTGCAGCAATGAATGATTGATATTTTTCTTGCACGTTCTAGATTCTCATCGTTCGCCGTGTCGTGTAGGTTACGAGTCACGACTTCATTCCAATCAGACTCGATCGTGGTAGGGACTTGCATGCATAAGTCTTTATTCCGTCGGCTGACCCAATTAATTAATTAACCTCTAAAAAAGCTAGGTGTGTGTATATATATATATATATATATATATATATATATATATATATATTTATTTATTGCAATTACCTTTACATGATAACCTTCCTTGCCTGCTCCTAGCTAGCTATTTATAGATTGTCTGCCTTACGATAAATAAATATTTCTAAAGCAAGTCATGAAGTACTATGATATTGTTTCTTGAGTGTGTATTTTTTTTCCATCATGCAATAATATCTCCAAATTTGTCGAAAAGAAAAAAGAAAATACAAAAAACAAAATTGGGGCTATTTGAGGTTGATCTGTTTCTCTCTTCAACTTAGAACAAATTTATTTTATTAGTGAAAACTGTTGTCGATCTTCATTTTTAACTTATTTGATCATTTATGAACATATTGTTGATCATTGGTTTGATACATTTTAAAGCTATGTTTGGAATACAAATTCACGGTCTTAACCCATTTCAAACCAATTATTGATGAGACCCACTATTTTTTTAACTTTTCATTAGGAGTATAAACGCAAACCGAAAAACCGGAAAATCGATCCGGACCGGACCGAACCGGACCGGTTTTACCGGTTTTGAACTGGTCCGGTACGGAACCGGTTTTTAAAATGTAAAAACCGGCCGATTCCGGTACCGGAATTTTTTGGCCCGGACCGGACCGGTTGATTAAAAAAAATAAAAAATAATATTTTACATATAAGTTTTATACAAAATATTTTATATATATTAAATATTAATATATATAAGTTTTATAAATAATGTATAATTATAAATTTTTATGTGAAATTATATATATAATATATATATTCAGTTATGAAATAATTTCTTATTATAATTTATGAATTATTACATAAAATGTTAATACTAAATCACTAAAAGTTTATAACTAATACTAATATATAACTTATAACTATACCAATAGTCTAATATTTATACTATTATATAGTCTAATATATTAATAAAAGTATAAAACAGTTTTTTTTAAATCAAATTTTTTTTTTTTATAAACAAATTTTTAATGACAAATTGTGAAACTTGTATTTTAAAAAAATCGAAAAATCGGAACGGACCGGATCGGAAACCGGTAAAATCGAAAATATCGGTTTAGGAGGATAACCGGTGCGTAACCGGTTTTGAAAAATACAAAACTAGTACATACCGGTTCGGTCCTAAATTTTATCCAAAACCGGATCGGTTACACCCCTACTTTCCATAAAAAAAGTTAAACTCATCTCAACTTACTTCATACATTTAAACACATATATCAATTTATTTACAATCAACACATGATTCCAATGCTGGGACCTACAAAATATTACCATTCACATATCATTTGAAATTATCTCAACATTCAAACGTAGCCTTAAGTGGTTTTCTGTATAGATATTTAACGTAGGAAACTACTTATACATTATATTGATTAGTCATATCTAAAATCTATCATTACTCTTTTCAAATTGTCTTCTTCTCTCTTCAAAGCCCTAGCTAGTGGTTATTTTCCACGTCCTAAGCCATAAGCAAGCATTTTTTTTTTTTTTTTTCCTTTAGGGCAAGCAAGCATCTTCTTTAGGATAGCGAACATCTTTCTTGACGTCGTTTGAATAAATAATTGAATCGCGAAATGTTCGCAAGCTGATTTGATATATATTCTTATATATGGAATATTAATTTTTCATTTTAGAGGTCTTGTCTAATTAACAAGAGACCGATGATCAGGCTGTGGCTTTAGGGGCGACAATCATAAATTAAAGAAATTAAAACAGTGGAAGCATCTTGATCAGATCAGATAAGGTGGACGGACTAAATGGCATCGATCGACCCACGTACGATTTGGATATTCCTTACTATAAATAAAGGAGGGCATACTTGTTAAAATATCAACCCAAGTGTGAACAGTAGCTCCTCAAAAGTCTTAGATAGTTGCTCCAAATATCAAGCTTGTCTCCTACAGCTCCTTTAATTGTCTGTTTATCTCCTGAAACTTCTCCTATAAAAGAAGATCATCTTGTAAACGAAATAGTATCAGTCTGTGGGGAAATACATAGAACACGGGCCATTTGTAGATATATAGATAGTTTGGTTGAGTGATGAAGCAGTACTTATCGGCAACAATAATGCCTGTAAGACTCAGGGAATAAGAAGCATTCGGCTGAAGCTCGTTGATGGAACCATCAGGATATTGACAGAAGTTCGGTACGTTCCAGACTTGCGGAAGAATCTTATCTCACTTGAAACTCTGGATTCAAAGGGATTCAGAATCACCATAGAAGATGGAATTCTCAAGGTGGTAATGAGAATTTAGGTGACTATAAAGGGCTTAAGGCGAGGAAATCTGTACTTCTTGCAAGGAAGTACTGTTAGTGGAAGAGCTTCCACAGTCTGTGAGAAGCTAGATGAGACTGATGCTGACACCACCAGGCTTTGGCATATACGTTTGGGACACGCTGGAGAAAAGGCTTTGCAAACACTTGTAAAGCAATGCTTACTCAAAGGTGCCAAAACTAGTAAATTGTCTTTCTGTGAAGATTGTGTATTACGGAAGCAGACGTGAATCAAGTTCAGAACCGCAGTCCATAGTACACAGGGGATACTTGACTATGTACACTCTGATGTTTGGGGACCTACCAAGAATGCATATTTGGGAGGTAAATATTGGTTTGTAACATTTGTTGATGATTATTCTGGTCGTGTATAGGTGTACACGATGAAACATAAAGATGAAGTGTTAAAGATCTTCCTTGATTGGAAGAAAATGATCGAGACTCAAACCGGTAGGAAGATCAAGCGGCTCAGATCAGATAATGGAGGTGAGTACAGTCTAGACCCCTTCATGGAAGTATGCCGGAAAGAGGGAATTGTTAGACACTTCACTGTACGAAGAACACCGCAACAAAACGGTGTGGCAGAACGGATGAATCATACTTTGCTAGAGAAAGTACGGTGTATGTTATTGGATGCTGGATTCAAAAAACAATTTTGGGTTGAAGCTGTGACGTATGCCTGCCACCTCATCAACCGATTATCCACAGCTGCCAATGGTGAAAAGACACCCATTGAAATATGGAAAGGTACACATGCTACTGATTATGATTCTTTACGCATTTTTGGATGTCTAGCTTACAATCATGCTAAAGAAAGTAAGCTTGATTCTAGAGCTAAGAAAACAAAATTCTTAGACTTTAGTACTGGTGTAAAAGGGTATAGACTCTGGTGCATATAATCAAAGAAGGTAATAGTAAGAAGAAATGTTACATTCAACGAGTCTGAGATGCTCAAGTCACATGAGCATAAAGACTCCCATGAAGGCAGCCATAATAGTAAAGTACCTTGTGAGTCGCATAATGTGAAGTTTATTACGCCAAAAGAATCAGGAGTCACTAATGGAAAGCATGGGCACCTTGAAGTTGATAGTCCAATCACTATATCTTTAAGCCAACCTGAATTAATTGCAACAAACAGGCCGAGAAGAGAGACACGTTTATCAGCACGTTATGAAGACTTTGTGACGTATGCACTGCCAGCTGAAGGAGATCAGATCCTAACCACTTACAAAAAAGCCATACAGTCTAGTGAACAGACTGAATGGAAAAGTGTAATGAGCGAGGAGATGCAGTCTCTTCATAAGAACCAGACATGGGACCTTGTGCCGCTTCCAAAGGGGAAGAAGTCAATTGGTTGTAAGTGGGTTTTCAATAGGGCTGAAAAACCGACCAGTCGGTTCGGTTTTGGGCCCAAACCGAGACCGACCGGTCGGTTTGAGAGGGGTATCAAAACCGGCCGAACCCGACCGAAATAGTGCATGGAAACCAATCGGTTCGGTTACCGGCCGGTTCACGGTCGGTTCGGATTTGGGCCGGTTTGGGCCACTGTGTTTGGGCCGGTTTGGGCCACTGTGTTTGGGCCGGTTTGGGCACTGTTTGGGCCATTTTAAGACCCAATTCAACCTCTTTTTAAGCTCATTTTGTTATTCAAAATCATCTACTACAAAGACTTTTTTTTGCAGAATTTTTAAAATTAATTAATTTAAACAATTTGTTTTTATTCATGCCATGCATATATTATTAGTAACTAATAACTATTAACTAATAACTACTACATATATACTACTTATATTTTATAGTCTTATTATTAATTACTAAATTATTAGTTATATACTACTAAATTATTAATTACTAGATAAATAAAAAAACTCCACTAGATGTTTAATACACATTACAAACAAAATTAAATTGTCTTAAGCAACAAATAACAATTGTTTTTAAATAAAACCCAAAAAATCTTCATTCTTCAGTCTGCAGTCTTCGACTCTTCAATCATCAATAGTTGTGATGTATGATGCTCCTAACTCTATAAGAAAACACCAAATAATCAAATTATCAATATTAATAAATTAGGATAATGAAAACAAATTAAATTAAATAATAAAAATAAATGAATATGGAATTGAATGAGAAAAAGTTAAAAACACATTACCAGATTCTACTACAAAGCTCTCAACATTATCCATAGAGTCTCGAATATCAATTGGCGTTGACGGATGTCGCAACCAATTCTGAGTACAAATAAGTGCCTCAACAGTTCTTGGAGCCAAGGAACTCCGAAAAGGATCAAGTACCCGACCTCCCGTACTAAATGCGGACTCTGATGCAACCCTGGAAACAGGCATGGCTAACACGTCTCGTGCAATTCTCGCAAGTATAGGATAGTTAGGCTCATTCACTTTCCACCAATTCAACAAATCAAAAGATTGACTGAATGCCTCACAAGCATTTGATAAATACCGATCAATCTCAGTTTTGGTAGATGTAGATCCAGAGGCAGTCGATGCTTGCAACCACTCATAAAAAAGTTGTGACTCAAGATTGTCTTCAACATCATCTGGAGGTGCAGATGACGGAGGGGAAACATGTTCTCTGCTACTCGAGAAAGAACCGAACGTAGCATTATACTCCTCATACATGTCTGATAATAATTGTCTCACCCTCGACAATAAATCTTCAGCCCAATTGTGATCATAAATTTTTTTCAAGTGAAAAGTAAGAAGCCCCAACTTACTACGTGGATCAAGGAGAACTGCAATCAACAACAACAAATTCAATCTATCCAATGAACCCCAATACTTATCAAATTTCATTCTCATGCTTATGGCCATGCTCATCAAACAAGTATTCTGACTCTCACACAGTCTAACCAACTCTTGTTGGAGCCTACAAATCTCCAAAAAACTTGTGTTTGCCGTGACATGTAAAGAACCAGAAAATCGACAAGTAGCATCATAAAACATCTTCAAAAATTTCACAAAAACCCGCACTGTCTCCCACTCGTCAGCTCTAGGAGGCCCAATGTTTCCATCCTTAAAGTAAGAAAGAAAATTGTAGTCCTCACTCTCCATTCGCCTAAAAGCCTTTTCAAATTTCTCAGCAGCCTCCAACATCATGTAAGTTGAATTCCATCGGGTTTGTACATCAAGGCACAACATTTTTTTACAATCAATTTTTTCCTTTTCTGCACATCTCTTAAACTTGTCTAATCTTGCAGGGGAGGAGCACACATATCTAACCGCATTTCTAACCATTGTAATGGCATCATCACACTCCTTAAGACCCTCATTCACGACAAGATTCAGAATATGAGCACAACATCTCATGTGCATATACTTCCCTTGCAACATATTCTCCGTCAAAAAATGTCTCAAATATGCAATTGCAGTATCATTTGAGCTAGCATTATCAACAGTAACAGTAAATATCTTATCAATGCCCCAATGAAGGAGGCACGATTCAACATATTTTCCAATGGTATCCCCTCGATGATTAGGGATTAAACAAAAATTTATAATTTTCTTCTGTAATTTCCAATCACTATCAATGAAATGGGCAGTTAGACACATATAATTAAGATTTTGTACCGATGTCCACGTATCGGTAGTTAATGAAATCCTCATTCCCCCATCTTTGAATAACTTTTTAAGTTTGGCTTTTTCAGATGCAAATAGTTTCATACAATCTCTTGCAACCGTCACTCGACATGGCACTTTAAATCTAGGTTCAAGCAACCAAACCATCTTCTTAAATCATTGCCCTTCAACAATTCTAAATGGTAATTCATCGAGAATTACCATCTCCGCAAGCGCCATCCTCACAGCCTCCTCACTATATTTATGAGTTACAAGATTTCTTAAAGAATTATCACTCTCTCCAAACCCCTCCGAGGATACCTCACCCGCCAATGTTGTTTGGTATTTATCTAAAGGCCCACGCTTATGAGGATTTTTGGGACATGAAGGTAGATGGTTTTGCATAGTTGAAGTTCCGTTCCTCTTCGAGTGGCAAGCGTATATCTTGCCACAATAATTGCACTTGGCCTTAGGATCATCTACGGAACAACCCTCAACTTTTGTAAAATGATCCCAAACAATTGATGGATCCTTCCCCTTCCGTTTCTTAGGAAGTGGACAATTACTACTATTAGGGCCACTTGAAGTCGGGGGTTTTGGTATTTGAGAGTTCGAATCAAGATCAATTGGACTTGATGAAGAATCCATCTAACATGTAAAAACAAGAAAGAACAAAAAATCACCACAATTGATAATTACACAGCAGCTAGTTTGCAACGTGGCAAACATCACAAATCTAAGATTCTAATCTACATTTTAGATCGCTCATAAATCTCACAAATTATTTTACTTTCAATAAACATCACAAATTATTTATAACATAAACACATCATAAATTTTACTTTCAATAAACATCACAAATTATTTTTTTTCAACAAAATTACATCAATCCATGAATAAATTGCACACTGCCGAAAAAAATCACCACAATTCTTCCTCAAAATGATATTCACTATTTCAATCATCTCAAACAAAGCAAACACAATCCCTAACCCTAGATTGAAATACCAAATCAGAAATGATATATACTGAGTCTCTCGGGTTCTAAATAAAATCTCACAAAATACTATTAAATAAATAAATAAAAAACAAAATCATACCTAAAAACAACAATGGACGGTGGACCGCTGGGCGTCGTGCGTCGTTGAGCCGTGAGTGGCTGGAGGCGTGGACGGCGATGCGGCGTCACGGACTCACGGACTGATTCACTGAAACGGCGCCGAATCCGATTGCTGAAATCGTCGGGACTCGGATTCGGAATGACTCAATGAGAGTCTGAGTCTGAGAGAGGGACTGACTCGACTGAGGGAGGGGCCGAGGCGGAGAGGATTAGAGATGAGAACAGAGAAATGCTGAAATGGACCTGGGGACTCGGGGAGGGCCAGCTTGGGGACAATATGCCCTAGTTGGAACGGCGCCGTTTGGCATAAGCCAAACGGCGCCGTTCCCTTTAATTTTTTTTCTAACTTTAAAAAATAAAAACGACGTCGTTTCACTTATTTAAGTGAAACGGCGTCGTTTATCAAATGAATATATTCAAAAAAAATATATATATATATACGGCGTCGGCCGGTTTTTCGGTTTTTGGTTGGTTCAAACCGCGACTGAACCGGCCGACGCTGGTTTTGATGATTTATCACCGACGGCCGACCGGTTCCCTGCCGGTTTCGGCCGGTTCCGAGCTCCGGCGGTCGGTCTGAGTCGGCGGCGGTCGGTCCGGCCGGTTTGTGTACAGCCCTAGTTTTCAATAAAAAAAGATGATCAAGCTGCTAAAAGTGGGGTGCGATTCAAAACTAGATTGGTAGCCAAGGGCTACGCTCAGACAGAGGGAATTGACTATAGTGAGATATTCTCTCCTGTTGTGAAACATTCATCCATTCGGATATTGCTAGCTTTGGTTGCACAATATGACCTTGAGTTAGCCCAACTTGATGTGAATACAACTTTCGTACATGATGATCTAGAGGAGGAGATTTATATGTCTCGACCAGAAGGTTTTAAAGAAGCTGGTAAAGAAAAATTGGTTTGCAATTTGAAGAAATCTCTCTATGGTTTGAAGCAGTCACCTCGGCAGTGGTACAAATGTTTCGACCGCTTCATGATTGATTTGAAATACACTCGTCTCCAATATGATCACTGTGTGTATTTTGAACAACTTGCAGATGTATCTTTCATATATTTGCTTTTATATGTTGATGACATGTTGATTGCATGTAAAAGCAAGGTGGAGATAGATTGATTGAAAACTCAACTGAGTCAAGAGTTTGAAATGAAAGATCTAGGAGAAGCACGAAGACTATTGGCGATGGAGATCAACAGAGATAGGGTGAAAAGCACAGTGCACCTTACTCAGAAGTAGTATCTGAAGAGAGTACTACAATGTTTCAACATGAACTCGAAGACGAAGCCAGTAAGTACTCCAATGTCCCCATATTTCAAGCTCAGTGCATTGCAGTCTCCTAAAAGTGATGAAGAGCGAGACTATATGAAAAATGTCCCGTATGCAAGTATTGTGGGAAGCTTAATGTATGCCATGATGTGTACACGACCTGATATCTCCCAGGCCGTCAGCTTAGTCAGCCGATATATGCATAATCCTAAAAAAACATGTTGGCATGCGGCTAAATGGATTCTATGGTACATTCTAGGGACTGTTAGAATGTACCGTAGATCTTGGTTTGAAGTTCGAGAAGAGTGAAGATAGTCTAGTAACTGGATATGTTGACTCAGACTATGCTGGTGATCTTGACAAACGACGATTGACAATTGGATATGTGTTCACTATGGCAGGAGGACCAGTTAGTTGGTGATCTAATTTGCAGTCTACAATTGCATTATCCTCAGCAGAGGCCGAATACATGGCTGTGACAGAAGCCGTGAAAGAAGCCATTTGGTTACAGAGACTAGTAACATATTTGGGCTTTAAATAGCAAGAGGTTATCGTTTACTGTGACAGTCAGAGTGCAATTCATCTAGCCAAGAATTAAGTATATCATTTTCGAACAAAGCACATAGATGTCCGTTTTTACTTCATACGTGAGATATTAGATGAAGGGGACATTCTACTTCAAAAGATTAGCACTGAAGACAATCTAGCAGATATGTTAACGAAAGTCGTCACAGGGATCAAATTCCAACACTGTTTGGAATTGATCAATATCTCACACTACTGAGCACCTTTGAGTGCGTTGGTGCCTTAGGGCACATTTGATAGCGGAAATCTCTCATGACAGATATAACGAGTATTTCAATAAGGGGGTGAAATCATTTGGAAAAAGCAATAATTTGCAACAGCTTAATATGGCACACATGGGTAGAAGGGGTGATTGTTAAAATATCAACCCAAGTGTAAACCGTAGCTCCTCAAAAGTCTTAGATAGCTGCTCCAAATATCAATCTTGTCTCCAAAATATCAAACTTGTCTCTTACAACCCCTTTAATTGTCTGTTTGTCTCCTGAAGCTTCTCCTATAAAAGGAGATTATCTTGTAAACGAAATAGTGTCAGTTTGTGAGGGAAATACATAGAACATGGGCCATTTGTAGAGATAGAGATAGTTTGGTTGAGGTTTGTATATTTTGTACAAATACTTTGAAATTTATTGTTTCCGCTCCAGTGGACGTAGGCAAGTTGCCGAACCACTTACATATTGTCTCTATCTCGTGTTTGGGTGTGATTTTGGGTCGTTTTGGTACAACAAGACTTTTATAAAATTAAGGGGTCATATATAACTATTAATTGACGGCATAAACACATATAAAACAACACCGGACAAGATCACAAAGCTAGTTTGCTAGCTAGCGGATGCATGAGTAACCAGGTGCTAGCTACATGACAGAAATTACCACATTTCAAAATCGTAAACATATCGGGCCGTTCAGCTAGCAGATCGAGATAAACCTAACGGCCTTGCTTGCAATTAATTAGTTGATCATCAGAGTGTGTTTTAGAATTTTAACATGCAGTAGCTAGGAATGATCTAAACGTAAAAAATGCCCAGAGGTTGTTGAAGAACTCTTAGATAGGGACGCTGATTGACATAGTTGCCTGGGGGTCATAGTTGCAACTGATAATGGTGCCCCCGTTGTTGCATCGCACTTTAGCACACCCTAAGCGCACGGAGTTCCTCCAAACCACCTGAGTGTAGTGGCGGCACTCCCCACCAACACAGGAATTGGGGTTGTAGTCATACTTTGGCTTCTCTACCACCCACATGTTCACAGCAGCTGTGCCCGAAAGGTACTCAGCGCTGCCCCATGCAAGGTTCTCACCATAAGGCCCTCCCGAATGCACAAGCTTGCAGCTGCCTTTGAGTTTGTTAATGTAGTTCCTCACATAAGAAGCTACCTTCGCATCCCATCTCATTGGCCCGACACCAACGCTTGCACGAGCGACTTTGTGCACATTGAGGTAGTCTTGTGGGGAGTTCTGGGCAAGGGAGACGTGGAATATGGCCAAGCTTACGACACAAACAATTGCTAGAGAAAGCCTCATGAACATCATCCTATTGGTTTCTTTTATTACATGCACAATGCAAAACAAAATCTTAGAAAATTGATTGATAAAGAAACTGGACATGGATGCAGGGTATATATACATATAGAGAGCGAGAGAGAGAGAGAGAGAGAGAGAGAGAGTGGAAGATTATGATCTGAACAAGTCTATAAAGGCATGCATGATTGTTGAAGAGCATTAAAAAAATGTAGCCTCTAGAAACATGCATGGCCCTTGGACATAAATCTAATAGCCATCGCCTTCGGGTAGATTAAAGATAAGATTGTTTAGTGGCACTAGCTTGATCAAATTTGACTTTCCTTGTATAAAATTATAAAGGTACCTTGTTTTACATAAATAACGTATACAAGACAAATTCTATAAAGTCAGTGCACCCTTTATATCCATCATTTTGGATGATAAAGTTCATGGTAGGCTAGGCACTGTTTTATTTTAGAAAGAACAAGTTGCCATCGCGAACTTGTCTTGTTTTTCACTCGCAAGTGCTTCCTTTCCAATTCCAAAGTTGCAATTTTTTTTTTAATTTTTTGTGATTCTAAGTTATTTATAATCATTGCTTAATCGGTAATGTTTTATACCTTTAATTAGAAATGAACATTCAATAATCACAAAAATCCAACATCAATCCTCTATCTCCTGCGATAAGTATCGAGGAAAGATTAAATATTTTAGAATTTATTATCAATAGGTACTGATCCTGGGATTTTTCTTTCTTTATACCATTAATAGAGATTAACTAATAACATAAATATTAATCATTATTTTATACCTACTTTTGTCCGGCCATCAAAAGGTACAAAGGAAGAACAATAACCACACCCGACCACATTATAATTTTACTAAACAAATTACACCCCTCATAGTCTTCAAGACCAATATTTTAAAATGGGCGTTCACCATCGTAGTTGCAAATCATAAAGATCCCCCCATCCTTATAACAGCTGACCCTGGCACACCCAATACGCTTGGTGTCGCGGTCGACAACTTGGGTGTAGTGCAGGCACTCACCACCCTTACACGAGTTGGACTTGCGATCGTAGTATTGTTTCTCATCCACCCACATCTTCACAGCCTCTAGTGCGGAGAAGGTACCCCATCCTTGTGCCATGTTCTCCCCATAGGGTCCATTGGAATCCTCAAAATTGCAATCCCTCCTCTTGTTAGCAAAATTCTCGGCATAGACTTGCAGCGTGTGGTTCCATGTTAGAGGAGCAACACCGACTTCGGCACGAGCAGCATTGTGGGCGTCGAGAAAGTCTTGGTTGGAATTTTGAGCCAGGGAGGCTTGTATTAGGGTGAACCCAATGGAGCATATTGCTAGAAAAAACTTGCTAAGCACCATTTTAGAAGGCTAGCTTGTGAAGTTAATTAATGGCTAGATTTGTGGTGGCTGTTGGTGGGAAAAATGGGGCATATGATCTCGGTTTTTATAAGCCGCTTTGATCTGCATGTTAGGTGTACATACTATATATGGCGATAGCTAGTGAATATCAGTTGTCGTATCTCCCAATTTCTCTCCGTTATAATCTCAACTTAATTATAAGTAATTAGGTAGAACGGACGTTGTTAGTCCTAGCCTATATATATATGATCTAATTATATACATGGGCTGTGATACATTTTCCCCCTCACGCTTTAAACGTCTTTCACCACTTTTATTGGGAATGAATTAAGGGAGGACAATGTTTTGTCATCTTCAAATAACTCCTAATTTCTAAAGAAAGAAACAGTCGGGTATGTAGACTTTTCGTACTATATATTGTTATTATTATTAAATGATATATTTTAATAATTATTTTATCAATGAGATCATGATAGAAATTGGATACATTTAATTAGGAATCAAGATCCTAATAATGCTATATACAATTTTAAAATGTACAAGTATTACTCACTCATTTTTAAAAAAACGTACTAGAGTCCACTTTAAAAAAAATATTTTTTTTATATAGGTTGTAGATTTACGTACCCATTTTCTTTAAAGTGAGTTTGCATACTCTAGGACTACTAATATAATTTCATTGTTTATATATAGGATATCCACTGTCCACGTATGTAAAAATTGATTCACCATGCATATATGGTAATTATCAAAGTCATAAAACGTTGAAGATTTGTTACGAGAGAAATGATATTTGTTGTCGTAGGTATGCAAATCTCATGCATTTGTTTTTAAAAAAGTAAATAAATCTAGTATATACCCATATGATAAATTATTTTTTTAATAATAAACTCTACTATTTTTTCAAAGTGGACAGGCTTGCAATAATTCCAGGACGGTATCTAGCATTATTCTACGTTAATATTTAATACGACTAACTTGTACTTCGTATTTCTTGTAGCATTTTGTTTTTGTTTTCAACTAACCTTCAAAGTCCTTTCCATGATTAATTTATGTTTTTAAAATAAATACTAATTTCACACAATAGCATATAATATAATTTGAAAGAAATTTCGATCTGTGCATGGTCTGGTTACAAAAATAATAAATTAAATAACTAATTAACCCACCTTACTAATTTAACGTGGCTTACAAGTCTTGATTAGACAAAGATATATATTTTCCTATATGCAGCACATAATCTACTCCAGACAGGCTAGTTAATTAATCAACATAAACTATGAATTGAGATTGAGAAAAAATACTACACAAAAAGAAAACTTTGAAAAATAATGATTAATTAAAAAATTAGAAATTGTTTCATGAAGCCTATTGCAAGTTGATCGGCTTAAATAGCTTCAAAATTTGAAATTGTGAGAATTTTCTTAAAAATCGAATATCTAAATTATTGCATGAAAATAAAATACGAAAGTAAACAAAAATCCTTCCAAAATTTTGGTCAAAATCGAGATTAGAATTACTTTCAAAACTTGAAATGAAATATTTTTTTAAAAGACAAAATTGATATTACTCTGATCCAAAGAAGATTAAGTTTTTATTACCATAATTGCTTAGATTCACCTTCTTAAAGTGGTTGAACATAATCAATGTAGAATCTAGATCCAGATTCCCTACATCAATTTGGATAACTTGCATAATTAATTGAGAAATGATAGTTACAGTTCTAGAATGTGTAAGTTCTGCACACTCCCTTTAAAAAAGTGGTTAAATCTATAACTCATATGAAAAAAAAAATATTTTTTTAATAATAAACCAATTTTTTTTTTTAAAAAAAATGTTCGCGAAACATGCGCACTGTCTAACATTACTCTAAATAATTTGGATAGTAAGTGGCATGGATTGTTGTTTCTCTCCATTATATTCTCAGTTGAACCGTTTCAAATATCTAATTATATAGAAAAATTCTTCATGAAACCGTTTGTGCAATCGGCGTATAATCACCACATCATGTTTCATGTAAGGGGGGGTTGAAATCTCTTGGTGTCATGCAGGGAGGTAAGATTGAGTGAAACGGTGTGTTTCAATTAAATTAAAACACACCCGTTTGAACTTCTCTCATTTGGGGTTGCTTCCCATCATTCTCCATTTTCCCTTCCCCTTTCTCCTTTTTCCTTTTGAGAAATCATGGTTGTAGGCTTGAGTGCGCATTTACCGCGCAATCACTTTGAAAAAAATGAATATATACAGAAACCACATGAAAAAAAATTAATTTTTTAATAGTGGAGCCCACTCTTTTTTAAAACGACTGCACGACGCTTGCGCACTCCACGACTGCATATAATATTTCTCAATGTCGATGATTCTTTAAGGAGGCTGGCAATGATAGTTCACTTATGTGGCTCTCAAAAAACTTAGTTGAGAATATTCATTGTGATTGAAAAGCTTGTTTTTGGGAGATGTTTTGGCATCTTATAGGGAGGAACCTGTGAAAGGTTTGGGTAGAGCCTCTGATAAGGTTTAATTCCTTTGATGGAGGATATGATGATAATTGTAATTGCGCACGGGCTAGCTTTTGCTCAAGTCTTGTACTTATTTCCTTCCACGGCTGTAAGTTGGGTGTTTGTCTAAGATATCTAAGAATACGTTTGACAGCTTGCCAATGTGAAATTTTTGGACTATGCATATATTGATAAACTTTGTTGATGACAAATGAAATGTTAGGACCAGTGAAAGACATATATTGTAAGCTACTAACAACACTACGTTTAAGATGAGGGTCCTCAAAGGAGTTTCCTTCAAAGGTCGAAAGTTTTAGTGATGAGGACATTGGAGATGAAACTGATTTGGCATTATGCATATTTGTTCTTTTGAGAAGATCTGACACATATTTGGATTGACATAAGTACAAGCCTTGATTATTTCTAGAAATTTCAATTCCTAAGAAATAATGAAGGTGTCCTAAGTCTTTAACAAGAAACGACATGCCAAGGTAAGAAATAAACTCATTAATTAATTGAAAACTGGAACCAGTTACAATAATGTCATCCACATATATCAAAACAAAAATAATATGAGATACATTACGGTAAATAAAGAGAGAAGTATCAGATTTCTACTCTTGAAAACCAAGGGAAAATAACTTGGTGCTCAATTAAGAAAACTAGGCCTGAGGGACCTGTTTTAGGCCATAAATGGCATTTTTCAATTTACACACATGAAGAGGAAAATCAGGATGAAGAAAACTTTGGGGTTGTTGCATATAGATTGCTTCCTCCAGTCACCGTGTAAAAATGCATTTTATATGTCTAACTGCTGCAATGGCCAATCGTAAGAAACTGCTAATTAAGGATAGTTGAGTCGAATTGTGGTCGGTTTGACTACAGAAGAGAAAGTCTCATTGTAGTCAATCCTAACTTGTTGATGAAATCCTTTAGCTACTAGGTGTGCTTTACGCCTTTCCAATGTACCATTAGCGTTCCATTTTGTTTTGAGGATCCATTTAGGTCCCAAAACATTGAATGAATTTGATGGGGGAACTAAGTCCCACGTGTGATTATGAAAAAGCGTATGAAATTCGGTTTGACCTAGATGCCTCAGTGTAAGAGATGAGTTCATCAGGAACTTGTGTAGGTGCTGAAATTGTGAGTGAGAGTAAAGGTTTTCGTGTAGGCCATGGCAGCATACCATCTGTGCGAAGAAGAGGTTTCAGGGTGTTTACCTTTGGAGGAGTTGGCGATGAATGTACAGGTGCAGCTGAACGAGGGGAAGTTGAATCTAGGGATTGAGGGAGGTCTGAATTTGGGGAAGATTCTGAATCGGGAAATGAAGCCAAGGTAAGTGTATGAGGTGAAGTTTGGCTTTGAATATTCGGTGGAGTACTGGGCCGAGTGCTAAATTGAATGGGCTGCGAAGGAGTGTTTCGCTCAGGAGAAGAGGGAGTGTTTAAGCGTGGTTGGGTTTGAGTGGTACGATGTAGAGGAATGGGCCCTAGATGTGTGGAAGGAGTGCAATTTAAGTGAGGTAAAACCGTAGGTTGGTTACGGATTGAGTCGTTGGGCAGAAATTCAAAAGGAAATTGGGTTTCATTAAAGATGACATCCCTAGATGTGTAGATCCGGCCCGATGATAGATGAAGACTCTTAAACCCCTTGTGATCGGGGCTATAGCCCATGAACACACAAAGTGTGGATTGAAGATCCATTTTCTGTTTATTATAAGGTCATAAATTTGGCCAATATGCGGTGCCAAAGATGCGAAGAAAATTATAATTGGGATTTTTTTTAAAAAAATTTGAAAAGGGGATTTATTTTTTAAAACATGTGTAGGCATCCGATTAATTAAAAAAACAGATGTTTGGAACGCGTCTGACCAATATTGAGAAGGCATGGAGGCTTGAGCTAAAAGCGACAAGCCAATCTCCATTATATGCTTGTGACGACATTTAATGGTTCCATTTTGTTCATGTGAATAGGGACATGTAATGCGATGTACAATGCCAAAAGTTTGAAGAAATTTTTTAAGAGGTCAGAATTCACCGCCCTAGTCAGATTGAACAACCATTACATTTAAAGAAAAGTAATTACTCACATAACGCAAAAAGGCAATAAAAATGTACAAACATCTGATTTTGATTGAATAGGAAAAAACCAAGTATATTTAGTGTGATCGTCAACAGTGGAAAGATAAAACCTACAACTGTTTGTGGATAAAGTTGGGGCCGGACCCCACACATCTAGAAAAAGCAACTCCAATGGTTTGATGGATCGTGAAGTAGTTAAAGGGTGCGGAAGTACATGAGTTTTGGCTTGTAAACAAGCATTAGAGTGATGAGCAGGTGCGTTTGAACTAGTAGGTAAATTAAAACTATGAATAACAAAGTTTGTGATACGTTGAGATGAGTGTCCTAGCCGAAGATGCCATTGAAAAGAAGAGGTTCGTTCACCAATGAAAGCTTGGGGAGACACAGATTCTGACGATGAAGTAGTGGCCTCCGCAGGTGAGACATACAAACCATTGTTTGTGGTGCCCCGAAGTAGAAACCCCCAAGTTTGTAAATATTTTACAAGAAAACAATTAGAGTAAAATTCAAAATAAACAGAATTATCAGAACAAAACTGATGCATAGATAGCAAATTTTTTGTTATTGAGGGAACATGCAAAAGTTTAGAAAGAAGAAAATTGCCAGAAGGAGTATGAAGCTACGCTGAACCAGTGTGCTGTATGGGCATGGTCGAGCCATCTTCGATGCTCACTTGGTCGGAGCCCAGATATGATGATGAATCCAAGTTGAGGTTGCTGAAATCAAATGTAAAATGGTGAGTGGAAGCAATGTCAGGAAACTAGGAATTAATATGTGATGCAGGTGAAGCCGTGGTGGTCAAATTAGCATATAAAGAGGGAGGGGGTGCTGATTGATAACTGTGATTAAACCTGTGATAGCATGAAAGGGCAGTATGCCAAGGTTTGTTACAAACTTGACAATGAGGACGATTATCTGGGTGAGTGGAGGAGGTAGAGTTCGGCCTACCTCCTCCACGTCTCCCTCTAAAACCTTTGGCACCTTTCCCACGATTAGAACCATTAAAGGCAGGTGTCGGTTTGGAGGTAGTGAGATGGGCAGCAAATGAAAGACCAATGAGAAGAGTGTTGGTTTGATGCTGTAGCCGAGACTCATGATTTAAAAGAAAGCAATAAATTTGTTGTGGTGAAAGAGGGTCGGCTCGGGTGGCAAGGGAGGTGACTAGCGTATCATACTTAGTGTTAAGCCCTACAAGCAGGTAGACCAAAAACTTAGAGGAGGATAGCAGCTGCCCAGCCGCACCCAACTACGAGGAGAGAGTCTTGGCTTTATTGAAATATTTTGTTATGGACTCGGGACCTTTTTTTAGAGTGGTTAGTTTGTACTGGGTTTGCATAATGTGAGTAGAACACTGAGAAACAAACAGGGTAGTCAATGTATCCCAGACCTCTCTAGCCGTAGCACACTCCAGGACTTGTGCGTGGACTGGTTCGTATAAAGATGAATTTATGGTAGACAATATACGTTGGTCCTGTAGTAGCCACTGATTGTATTCAGTGTTGGGCTGGCCATCGATCATGGTGGGAGGTATGAGAGCCGAACCATCCACATGATCAAATAGTTGATGGCCCTTTAGAAAGGGAACCATTTGTGCTTTCCATAAGAGAAAGTTGTCTACTGTAAGTTTAATAGTGACAAAATTACTTGTAGAGTTGAATATGGTGGGGGATGGAATTAGGAGATGGATTTTGTGTAGTAGAGATAGGAGAAGACTCATTAGAAGACATATGGCTGTGTAAAAAAAAAAAAAAAGACGTTGGTCTTAATAGGCTCTCGATACCATAATGAAATAAGTTTCTAGAATTTATATCAAGTGTTTGATACAATATCCAGGAGAAAATGTAATGAATTCATTCTCTATTTTTCATATCTCCTTTCGTGAATTTACAATCTATATATAGACAAGTATTGCTGCTGACAGAATTGCATAAGATTATTTGACACGGCCTATCCTATATTTACAATTCTAGAAGATTCACTATTTCTCTGTTGTGTATGTGAGGTGTCTGCTTTGAGAGTTTAGTCTCTGCTGTGCTTCCATGTTCTGCTGTGCATGCGTGATATCTGTTGTGGTTGCTATGATGTTTTTGCTTTGTGCACGATTGTGGGCCTCTGTCTTGACAGATTTAATTTGGCCCTTCTCTTCTTCCTTAATACACGTCATATTTTGGACACCAACTTGTTTCGAGCAGCGTTGTGAGCATCGTTCATGTAGTCTTGTGGTGAGTTTTGGGCAAGAGAAGGGGGAACCATTGCTAAGCCCATAAGACAAATAAGAAGGAAAGAA
The DNA here is from genome assembly GCF_001411555.2 of Juglans regia. Taxonomy (NCBI): domain Eukaryota; kingdom Viridiplantae; phylum Streptophyta; class Magnoliopsida; order Fagales; family Juglandaceae; genus Juglans; species Juglans regia. Next base: position 2,105,541 of record NC_049913.1, read on the forward strand.
AATTTGGACAAACCCATGTTTGTAATTTCGTGTTGAAGGTAAGGTAAAATCCTAGGCGCTAGCTGCATGGATGAGAAGTGTGCCATTAATACATGAGTGGCTATATATAAGGAGAAATTATGAATTTTCTATTAACTACGTACTTTATATAAGTTACGGCCAATTGTCGCCATTTTAAGCAACTTAAAGTTACAAACTTCCCCCTTGGACATGCATTAACACTGTGCGTTCAGTTCCAGATAAGTTTTAATTAGAATGGAGAAAACTAGAGATCGATGAAGGCCGGACTCCTTTTCCAAAATGAGACTCTTTTTAAAAAAATTGTCTAAAATAGAACGACTAATTAAGCTGGGTGACACAAATTACGGCCCCTTTGGATCTCCGTATTATAAATTATTCTCTCCAATATTTTTGCCGGCGAGTTCTTCGTATTACTTCAATATGTAATGCTCAAACAATTTAATTTTTCTATTAAAAAATTTTTAAAATTATTTAATCTCATTTTAAAACTCTTAACACAGCCCTAAACAGGTCCTAAGTCTGAAAAATAATAAAACCCGAGGAGCAAAACATCATTCACAAAATTATCCAAAGAAACCCGCCTTGATCTCATGAAACATGGCTGTTTGACCAGGGAAGAAGTGGCTTTACCTGGGTCGGATCTCATGGTAGTTTGGACACTGTAGCCACGCTCAAGAAGCCTTATGATCAGCCAAGATCCTATGTATCCTGTACCTCCTGTCTAAAATAGAGGATTACAAATTATTCTCTCCAATATTTTTGCCGGAAGATCGAGTTCCTGCTTTTTTTATCATGTGCCAATGAATTTGATGACCGTTTTAACGCGCGCCTTCCAATAGGCCCGTGATCACGCACGATGTAGATTGAATATTTCTTCTCGATCAGGATACATTGGGCCATATGTAGCACATTTAATATAGTCATCCTTCCACATAATTTAAGGAATTAAATTATCACAACGCTCCAACTAAATTTTTTTCTATGTTTGACCAAAACACATATAAATCTCTATGTCCTACAATATTCTCTCAAGAGTATATAGATGAAATAAATTATCCAAGACAATGAACCTACGTATGTACAATTAAGGGCCATAAATTATGTTAAAATCCTACATATATAATTTGTGTTACGTACCCTGCGCACGTATTCATCAAACCATACATGCATATGCTCTAATTAGTGGAACAAAAAAATATGGCTTCAAGTGACAGGGCAGGGCTGTAATTCATGTCAATAACACGTACATGCATGTTTTCAAGTAGTACAGAGTTACAAATTAAATAGAGAAAGGGATGCCATGCATGATTGTGAATTCAATCACTGTTCGTGCATTTTTCAGTCAAGGGGAGATCAATGCCAACAATATGGTCGGATGAGCCTGATCTCATTTCTCGCTTACTGTTTGAACTCTTAATTTTGTGAATAAGAAAATCGTCGCCGGACTTCACTGGGTCCCAAAGGACCTAGCCGGACACTCCAGTCATGATTAAGTTATCGACCACTCTTTTCTTATCTCTAGTGAAATTCAGGAGAGAGTGAGTGAAAGCATTTTATTTCCTTCGTCTCTATCCTCTTTCCATCTTATAGAGTGACCTTTTATAAGATTTTCAGAGTACATGATAGATGCTTATCATGTCATGTCATGATTGGTTAGACATAGTTAGGATCACTACAAGAAAATTACAAAAAAAAAAAAAAAAAGGTTAAAATTAGAACGTCTGATCTAATGAAAATAGACAAATATTACATGCTTCAAGTTTTTTTTTTTATTATATAATAAAAAATTTTGGGGCCACAATTTAATTAAGCTTTTATTTAAGAAGAATTTAATTTTTTATTGGGGTTATATATATTTTTTAATTTTAAAAAAGAACTAAATATTTATAAATTATCAAGTTTTCTGAACAAAACAATTACTAACCATATTTTGGGTATATAAGTACTTGAACGGGTTAATTATTTTAAACATTTTGTTAAGTTTTTTTTTTTAGATCATGAAGGAAAAATGGTTAATTTGCCTCGATCTGCTCTCTTGAATCCGGCGGTGATATTTTAATCCTATGTATAGATCCTTAATCTATATATATATATATATATATATATATATTCTCCTCGATCGACGAAATCAGTTGATTGAGGCAGCTAGCTAGCTAGACGTATTCGGTTTTAACTTTTAAGGACCAAAGAAAGGCATGCAACAAGTCATGAATAGAAAGGGAAAAAGCCAGATCATAGGCTGCACAATACAAAAAGAATGAAATTAAATATGGGATCCATTTTAATGGTGATCATCAAGTGAGCATGCATTGAGAGCATCCCATTGGGTTCTCTAAAACTACTTTTTTCCTATAATTTGAAAATTTTTTTAGGATTACTCTCAAAACCTCCCTCCATCCGGATTCTTATTTTAAAAAAAAGATTTAGGGAATGAATGGTGGTTTCTCATATTTGGAAAACTACTATTCATTCCCTAAATCATTTTTATCAATATTTTATTCATTTTAATTAAATTAATTATTCTTCCAATCGTCTACACTTTCTTTCATACTCATATTTATTGTAGTTTTAAATAATAGTTTTAAATATAATTTAAATAACTACAAAAATATAAAAAAATAATAATTTTAAAAATATTAAAAATAATTTAAATTTTTATTTAAAATATTCACTAGAGTAATAATTCAAAACATAAAAAAAAATATTGAGTAGTTAAATTTGTAAATGAAAGTGAGAGAAAAAAATAATAAAGAAAGAATAGAGAAATATTATTTTAATGGAATAGGGAATGGATATGGAATGAGATGTAGAAGGTTTTTGAAAGATGAATAAAATTTAAAAATTTTTTTTAGGAAATATACTTTTTAGCTAAATTATAAGGAATTTTATAGGGAATTCAATGTGAATGCTTTGAGGCTACAGTACTATATATATATATGTATATATATCTATTTATTTTCTCATTCTTTTATTTGCTGAAAAATGTTGGCCGGCCGGCAGAGTTTCGTAATATTCTTTGCCCTTACTCTTTGCATGGTGCCTGGGACTTGTACTGAACCTACAATACAAATTAAGAAAACGTACGTATATGATCAATTATTGATATGCTGAGAATTACTGACATATGATTAATTATTAATATGTTGAAAATTATATAATTAAAAAAAAAACCTGAAAATAAGTATTAATTTAATATACGTAAAATTGTAAGTACATCCAGTAATATTACACTACTCACCGATCGAGTAAATCAGAGAGCCGGATATATAGTATGTAGCAATATGAAAGTTAAGTAATATGTGCTTACAATTTTACAATAATTTCAAACTCTTTCCATTTAATTTCCTGGAAAACTTATTTCTTTTTTTACGTGCCTATACTACAAGAAAAATGAGTTTTTGTGACCAACTTATTGCAACCAAAAGACTATTCGCAACCAATTTTAGTTGTAAATAATCATTTCGCTGAAATTAACTGGTCACAAATAAACAGTTTCCTTATAACTAGCTATGAATTTCGTGACCGTGGCCTTCCAATTATAGGCCCCGGCCCATACATCATCACGCTGTAGATAATTGATTGATCTCTAGATTTTCCCTGAAGTCATAAAGTCAGATCAAGAGCTAGGGAAGAACATATATATATATATATATATATATATGAGAGAGTTTTGAAAGTGTAAAATTGAGATTTACACCCTCCAATAAGAGAGAGACACATCAATAATCTCAAGAGATATACGGTAGACCCAATAACACGAACGCTATTCTCAGGAAACCCTTTCTCTGCAAAATGCAGCAAACGTCTCTCTCCACACTCTCAACAAAATCTTTCGCAAAAGCTCTCTTTCTCCTAAATCCGATTCTATGTCAGTCTCTCACCTCAATATATGAATAATAGATGAATGTTAATGTAAAAAGAAAGAAATATAAGATATTTAACTACATTTTCTTCAATAGTACTATTTTTCTTAAAAAAATAGAACTTTTTTTTTTTCTACCTTCAAAGCTCCAAGATTGGGTTTGACATCGTCACCAATAACGACAACTTATGGGGTAATATTTAATTATTATCATAAGCTGGGATGTTTCTAGGCAACTCATGGTAGGTAGAAAGGAGAGAGAGCGAACAAGCTAGACTTTTGAGAGAGAGAGAGAGAGAGAGAGGTTGGCTTCTCCCTCTATGAATTTGAGGAGAGAGAGAGAGCTGATCTTAAGAACAATGGAGGAGGAAAGAGATTGGGAGGGGGACGGAAAGGGAGGGGAGATCAGATTTTTGCGAGAGGATACAGATTCTCATGATCACGAGTCCCTGCATATTGGTTTCTCGTATGTAATGCAAAGAAAAGCTAATTTCGTACTGCAGGATGGTAGAGCCAGCATGAATGAGTGGTACTATATATAGGGAAATTATAAATGCTTGGGGCAATATGCAAATGATCATATATAGTAGTACTTTGTGGAAATTATGTCATGGGTTTTGGAAGAGTTAATGATCTTTAGTAGAATGTTCAAACGTGGGAAGCGTAAATTAACTTTGGTGGAACTAAAGAGACCAAAACACCACTTGCATGCAGTACCATATATAATAATTAATGATGATATTAAGTTTTATATATATATATATATATATATTTCATATATATATAATGCGTATTGTATGTACCATCTACATATGATTCGAAAAATACAATTATACACATAATCTGAGAGGAAAAAAAAATGCTATCATGAGTTATCGTATATTAATATCAATTTTGGGATTATATATGACACGCGTTTATAAGAATCAAAGACAGGCCGGTAAGTGTTTTGTTATCTCTAGCTAGCAGAAAACTAACATGTTTAGCTAGCTTTAATTACAAGAAAAGTGTTAAAAGAAATTAATAAACAAAATAAAAGAAAATAGACATGAAATATTCTATAAGATAATAAAAGAAAAAGGTTGAAAGAACTCTAATGAAAATAGACATGAAATATTATATGCTAGCTTCAAGTATTTTCATAATTATATAATAAAAATTTTTAGGTACACAATTTAAGTTTTTAAGAAAAATTCAAGTTTTTTTAATTTTTTTACTCGGGTTATATATTTTTTATTTTTTAAAAAAAAAACCTAAATATATATAAATTTTCAAGTTTTCTTATAAACAAAACATGAATTACTCATAACCATATTTTGGTTTTGCCCATGCTCCCTTGAATCCGCCGATAGATTTGGATGGTAAGATGAGAATTTTTTTGTTTTAGATAAAAGTTTAAAATATTACTTTTTAATATTATTATTGTTTTGAAATTTGAAAAAGTTGAATTGAGATTTGAAAAAGTTGACTTGTTTATTATAATTTGTGTGGAAATTTGAAAAAATTGTAATGATGAAATGAGATGAGATGAAAATTTTATATTTCATCCTACTTGCCAAACCTACTAACATGGTAAATGTTTTCTGATCTCTAGCTAGCAGAAAACTAACATGTTTAGCTAGCTTTAATTACAAGAAAAGTGTTAAAAGAAATTAACTCTAGGAAAATCATGGCAAAGTGTCTTTTACTCATGTAGAAAAGATATTCTATAAGATAATAAAAGAAAAAAAGTTTGAAAGAACTCTAATGAAAATAGACAAATATTATATGCTAGCTTCAAGTATTTTCATAATTATATAATAAAAATTTGTAGGTACACAATTTAAGTTTCTAAGAAAAAGTCAATTTTTTTAAATTTTTATTGGGGTTATATATTTTTTATTTAAAAAAAAAACCTAAATATATATAAATTCTCAAGCTTTCTTATAAACAAAACATGAATTACTCATAACCATATTTTAGTTTTGCCTATGCTCCCTTGAAACCACCGGCAAATTTGGATAGTGCGAAGAGAATTTTTGATTTTAGATGTAAGTTTAAAATATTATTTTTTAATATTATTATTATTTTAAAATTTAAAAAGTAGGTTTGGCAAGTGGGATAAGATACAAAATTTTCATCTCATCTTATCATTATAATTTTTTTAAATTTTTACATAAAATATAATAAACAATTTAATTTTTTTCAAATACCAATTAAATTTTTTCAAATTTTAAAATAATAATAATATTAAAAAATAATATTTTAAATTTATATCTAAAATTAAAATTTTTTATTTCACTATCCAAACCTACCGGCGGATCCAAGGGAGCAGAGGCAAAACCAAAATATGGTCATGAGTAATTCATATTTTGTTTATAAGACCGGAGTGGGAAATATTGACTCGAATTGGTAGAAGTCTACGCCTTTAATTATCCTGTAAGAAAACTTATAATTCGAGTCAATATTCCTACTCCGGTCTATCACTAGCGGCCAATTATTAAGTACCGTATTGATCATGTTAATGTTATTGTTATTCAAAATATGCAAGCAATTAATTAGATATATGTCCATATGTGGCCAAAAAATCAATGCACGGGCTTTGTCGTTTATTTTTATAGATGAGATGATTTAAGATAAAAATTAAAAATTAAATAAAATATTATTAAGATATATTTTTTTAATAATATTTTTATTTAAAAATTTAAAAAATTTATTTTATTTTATTATATAAAAATTAAAAAAAATTATAATAATTAAATTCAGCAAGATAAGATAAGAATGATGGTAAAACAAGAGGCTTAGTCCATGGTGGGACTTGGGAGTCGTACCTGATCTGTAATTCATGACCACCGTAAGTTAAGACTGCGTTTAAATGTTAAATTGAATTGAATTAAGATGATAAAATATTGTTAGACTATTATTTTTTAATATTATTATTATTTTAAGATTTGAAAAAGTTAAATTATTTATTATATTTTATCTTGAAATTTAAAAAAAATTATAATTATGAATTGAAATAGATTAAAAGGAGTTTAGCAATCAAACGTACCGCGATTGCGATCAAACACGCGCGTGCGTGAACTCGGGTGGTCCTAATTATGGTGATAGATCTAACATATATCGCATTGAACAGTACTACTGGTCATGACCTGACGATCACGGCTATCTCGATGCATGCATGATGCCGTGATCATGAATTAACTTAATTTGTGGGTAGAAAAATTAATTAAAACTCGTGACAGCATGTTATATCGAAGGCAACAATTGATTGCATGGAAAGCTGGGAAAAAACCTGCACAATACAAAAAGAATGAAATCTGCATGGGATCCATTTTTAATGGTGGTCGAGTGAGCATGCATTGAGGCAGTCTTGTGCATGATGAATTAATTAATTGGCCTGCACGGGACAAGAGATCAGATATTGGACAAAAAAGGTGAAAATCGAATGCCATTTCGATTATCGATGGGGATTCTGTTTTCTGGATCGAATGCAATGGATTTTATATAGAGTAATGTTACTGTATCGCTTCATTTTGTCTCTTTATTTTGATTATTCGTGTATTTATTTTTTTTTCTTTTACTTAGTGTTTAAATAAGTGACTATTAGTATATTGATATATTTTTTTAATTTTAAAAAATATATAAATATGTTAAAAAAATATAAAAATAAAAAGAAGAAAAAAATAAAAAGTGAAATGTGTACTAATGAGCACGCCCAATGGTCAAAGTTGGGCGGCACACTAGCACTACCCTTCTATATACGTGGGTGTGTACCACTAGCACTACCCTTCTATATGTGTGAGTACGTACGCACGTATTTAGGACTAATTACCAGGGTCGACCATATCCTACTACTCTAGCATGCAATTATATATATATATATATATATATATATACACACACACACACACATACTAGCAGTAGTTTAACGTGAAAAGCACGTTTGCCATATTTGCCTAGTTGGAAGGAAAAATAAAATTTTTGAAAATAATGTGTCCAAACAACAAACAAAGTATCACTCCTTAGAGCATTCACAATGATTTCTTCATCTTATCTTTTAAAATACATCACAAAAACTTATTACTCTTTCTATTTCACATACTGACTTTTACAATATATCATACATCAGCTTATCTATTTTTTCTTTATATCATTTAAATATTATACTTTTTAATATTTTTTATTCATTTCAAATATTTTCTCTAACTATTAACGATATACTCATATCTTATGATATTTACAATATCTCTCTATATACAATGCTATATAATTATATTCTATTTTAAACTAATTCAAATTTATAAGCTAAACCAAAATATAAATTGATTAAAAAAAGATTATATTTATGAAAATATTCTCAAAGTATATTATGAAAGCATGAAAGATAATACACAAAATAACCCTTCTACCGTATATCCACCCTTTCGTCCGAATAAGAAAAAAAACTAGTCATAGAATGTAGCTACACTCGAAGATGCATGATGATTATTATTATTTATTATTATTATTATTATTTTTTATAGTGATGCCATGAAATGTTGAGATTATGCCATCAAATGAGAGAGAAGGGCTAAAATGAAAATATGATAACTTTCGAGTAGTGGGAAAAGAAACTTAGAGGAGAGGGAAATTAATTTAAAATATTTTAAAGTTGTGAACAATAGTCTCTACATCTAGCGGGATTAATGTAGCGAAATGTATAATAAAAATGAAATACAAAATCCATTAGAATGGACTTTTGAGTAACTTTCTTTATATTTTATAAAAAATTGTATTTTACAAAAGCCATTGTGAATGCTCTTACATGCGACACAAAATCTTGAGCAATTAAGTTAGTTGTAAGTTCACAATCAATAGGATTGAAAGATTACATAAGATTGATTAGTAAATAGCCTAATGCATAATAGCATAAAACCTAATATAAGCAAGCATTTATGGATTTCCATATTTCTCTATAATATAAGCAAGCATTTATGGATTTCCTTAATTCTCTATTTTAACTGGAAGAGTTTTTTCTAACCGTAATATCTCCAAACATTTCCTTTGGATTGATCATGATCACATGTTAAAGCTTTACATGGAAGTTTCAGCTTTACAAATTAACTATATTTGACAGTAGATATCAATGCATGCATGTCATGTTACCTCTCCAACCATGCAGAAGATATAGTGAGGTCGTACGAAGCAAATCCACCCTCATTCTTTCTGCATTTTCAAGAATAAGAAAATATACTCAAATTAATTAAGTTTCTTAATATAATAGATTAAAAAAATAATAGATTTTTTTAATAGATTTCTTACCGTATCAGATGGCCTGGTGGTTATCCCCTTAAAAAGGGGCTCAATGGCCATTATCCAAGAAGCAAGCTTTAATTATCCGGTTATTCACCTGATCATTGAGCGGGCCACTAACTACGTACTCTTATCCCCAACAATTACCATTAATAATCGAACTTCATGAAATGCATATTGGGAAATATACTTGGAATGTGATAAATCAATGATCAACACGATCCATATAAAGGTGATCAATTAAAAAAATATAATGGCTTTATTATATATGTCTGTCATTCTCTTCCACAAGAACAAGAAAGTAAAAATACGATCTAGCTAGGAACTAAGCAATTTGTGGCGTATAAATTAATTAAGTTGTCGCAATATGCAGCATGTATAGTTGGGAAGAAGCCAAACGTACTTGCGCCCTCAAAAAGAAAAAAAGAAGCCAAAAGTGCGGGAAAAAACAGGCAGCCCATGCAAACGAAGTCGACGAATGAGTAGTACCTGATCCTCATATATAATATTACTTCACGAGTTTCACTTTATTTATTCAGAGTTTGATGCCAATATTACTTGAGTAGCTTATTTAAGGTCACCCTCTAAAAACTCGTAGATGCATGCATGCTTGCTTTGATCAGGAACTACAAGTAACGATCGAAAAGCTCTAATTATTAATTAGTAAGGCCACTGCCCGGCATAGTTGCCCGGGGGGTCATAGTTGCCAGTGATGAAGGTGCCGCCATTGTTGCATCTGACTTTACCACAGCCCAAGCGCAAAGAATCGCTCCAAACCACCTGAGTATAGTGGCCGCACTGGCGGCCGGCAGCACATGAGTTAGAGCTGTAGTTGTAGTCGGCCTTCTCTGCTACCCAAAGGTTAACGGCAGCCGTTCCCGAGAGGTCACCCCTACTCCATGCAATATTCTCACCGTAAGGGCCACCCGAGTGCTCTAGTCTGCAATCACCCTTCAGTTGATTAGCATAATTCTGTGCGTATGCCGCTACGGTAGCATCCCAAGTAATAGGTCCGACTCCAACCTGTGATCGAGCTGCGTTGTGGGCGTTGACGTAGTCCTGTGATGATGAATCAATCTGGGGACAGGAGAGATGGATGATGGTATAATCCAGGACACAGACAATTGCTAATGAAATGTTACCCATTGCAGTATTGCCCCCCGGCCACCTTGGAAAGAAGGGAGAAATTGACTTGCGGTTGCCTTTGGTTGACTTAAAAAGTAATTCAAAACAGGGTTAGTTTAGACTACTTGCGTACTTCCATACTTATTTGCTGCAAAAGGGCTAATGTTCCATACTTCCATACTAAACCTGCCCTTAAAAAAAGGTAATGGGCGTGGTCATGGATCCTGGATGCACAATGGGGGCTGGCCCAAGGAGATGCTTGAACTTTTCTACAAGAATCACATGATCTCCCAATGTAAGGCTTAAGTGGGCCCAGAAATAAATGCCCAAAGTGCTGCAATGTGTTTATTCGGCCCATTTGGGTTTATTCGGCCTTTTTGGTATCAAATTAATGAATATTTCATGGATGAGAATCTCCTAAAACTTGTGTCCCAATTCTCCGCGAGATAAGGCTTGGGAGTGGGGCGAATTCTACCTGCTTTGACTGGTGGCAGCTAGGGTCATCTCCCCAAGAGGCGAACATATGAAATAAATCAACTTGATTCAAATACAACGACTAATTTCATTAATATTGTAAAATAACAACGCTAGTTGGGAGGAGGGAGATCAGATCAATCATGGTACTATCATATTCATTGTCAACGGAATGAAAAGGAAAAATTCAATTGCTACTAAATATAATAGGAAAAATGATCATTTTTTTCCATAAGCAACAGCTATTAATTAGTACGGCCGCTGCCCGACATAGTTGCCGGGTGGATCATAATTGCAAGTGATGAAGGTACCACCGTCGTTGCATCTGACTTTACCACAGCCCAAGCGCAAAGAATCGCTCCAAACCACCTGAGTATAGTGGCCGCACTGGCGGCCGGCAGCACATGAGTTAGTGTTGTAGTTGTAGTCGGCCTTCTCTGCTACCCAAAGGTTAACGGCAGCCGTTCCCGAGAGGTCACCACTGCTCCATGCAATATTCTCACCGTAAGGGCCACCCGAGTGCACTAGTCTGCAATCACCCTTACGTTGATTAGCAAAGTTCTGTGCGTATGCCGCTACGGTAGCATTCCAAGTAATAGGTCCGATTCCCACCTCTGATCGAGCTGCGTTGTGAGCGTTGACGTAGTCCTGTGGTGATGAACCAATTTGGGGACAGGAGAGATGGATAATGGTATAATCCAGGACACAGACAATTGCTAATGAAATGTTACCCATTGCAATATTGCCCCCCGGCCACCTTGGAAAGAAATGTTGGGTAAATCAACGCAGCGAAATGAATAAAAGCGAAAATAAAATAGCACACTCACATACAATTACACTAAGAATTTAAAGTAATTTGACAATTGTCTACATCTATATAAAAGAACTTCACTAATAAATAGTATAACATAATAAAATATTATAGCGAAGGTCACACTTCATTCAACTCAACTTTATTTTTTTCTCTTAAGTTCTCCCGACTCTCTCTCTTCACTTCGTCTTTGGTGTATTTGAAACCTCAATTTATAGGTAAATATATTGTCTCCTCACATGTATGAATGCATTCAATTTGAAACTAAATACAGTTACCTGCTAGCAACTATTGTGGACTAGACATGGACATCAACAAGAAAGGAGAAATTGACATGCGGTTGCCTACGGATGACTCAGAACTTCCATATTTATTTGCTGCAAAAGGGTCAATGTTCCGCAGCGAGTGCAGCAATGAATGATTGATATTTTTCTTGCACGTTCTAGATTCTCATCGTTCGCCGTGTCGTGTAGGTTACGAGTCACGACTTCATTCCAATCAGACTCGATCGTGGTAGGGACTTGCATGCATAAGTCTTTATTCCGTACGTCGGCTGACCCAATTAATTAACCTCCTCGATCTTCCGGGATTACTGAAGTCTAACCTACTATACAAAGAAAAAGCTAGGTATATATATATATATATACTAGGTCAAAGTGACGTGCAAAGCACGTTTATCTAGTTAGATTAAACAATTATTTTATAAAAATAATATATTTTTTTATAAAATTTGTAAAAATAGTTGATGGCATATATAGTTTAGAAGACATTGTTTCAACTTTTATACAAGTAATTTAATTAATAGAATATTACTAAGGAATTTTAACAAACAAATTAACTACTCCAATCAGTACTTTAACAAGATGATTGAGTTTGCATCATCAAGATGATGGAATTTAATGGCATGTTTTGGGTCAAATGAAATTTATTTCTCTTTTTTCTTATATATTTTGGCTTTGTATTATATTTTGCCGGATAAATATATAACCTCGTTGAGGATATTTCACTGTTGTGGTTCTGTTTATAAAATTTTGGTACTTATGATTACTAAGTTGTGAAATTTATGATTTAGATAGTTAAATACTCTAATAATTTTATCTAATTTTATTTTATTGCAGTGCTTTAACCAAACGATCTTCAAAATGGTATTAAAAACATTGCAAAGATATAAATATATATTAAAATGTTTAAAAGTTTTAATTAATAGTATTTCATTCTAAACGTTCAAAGAAATACATTCTGCATCTTGGGATTATCATTTTTTTTAATAGAGTTATATATATATATATATATATATATATATTATTATTTTTTATGCTTTCCCTGCAAAGCCATTATGCACACGCACGCACAACAAGTTGGAGAGCCATTATGCACACGCACGCACAATATATATTAATGCACAATAAGCCATTAATAGAGTTATATATATTGCCGTTAACTTTAACGAAAAAAAAACGTTAAAACAAGAAATTCCGTCTCATATGCGCTTTATATATATAGATGATATATATATATATATATATATATATTTATATTTATATATTTATTGCAATTACCTTTACATGATAACCCTCCTTGCCTGCTCCTAGCTAGCTATTTATAGATTGTCTGCCTTACGATAAATAAATATTTCTAAAGCAAGTCATGAAGTACTATGATATTGTTTCTTGAGTGTGTATTTTTTTTCCATCATGCAATAATATCTCCAAATTTGTCGAAAAGAAAAAAGAAATTACAAAAAACAAAATTGGGGCTATTTGAGGTTGATCTGTTTCTCTCTTCAACTTAGAACAAATTTATTTTATTAGTGAGAACTGTTGTCGATCTTCATTTTTAACTTATTTGATCATTTATGAACATAATGTTGATCATTGGTTTGATACATTTTAAAGCTATGTTTGGAATACAAATTCATGGTCTTAACCCATTTCAAACAAAATATTGCTTGGACCCACTACTTTTTTAACTTTCCATAAAAAAAGTTCAACTCATCTCAACTTACTTCATACATTTAAACACATATCTCAACTTATTTACAATCAACACATGATTCCAATGCTAGGACCTACAAAATATTACCATTCACATATAATTTGAGATCATCTCAACATTCAAACGTAGCGTTAAGTGGTTTTTTGTATAGATATTTAACGTAGGAAACTACTTATACATTATATTGATTAGTCATATCTAAAATCTAGCATTACTCTTTTCAAATTGTCTGCTTCTCTCTTCAAAGCCCTAGCTAGTGGTTATTTTCCACGTCCTAAGCCATAAGCATGCATGTTTTTTTTTTTTTTTTTTTTTTAGGGCAAGCAAGCTTTAGGATAGCAAACATCTTCCTTGACGTCGTTTGAATAAAAAATTGAATCGCGAAATGTTCGCAAGCTGATTCGATATATATTCTTATATATGGAATATTAATATTTCATTTTAGAGGTCTTGTCTAATTAAAAAGAGACCGATGATCAGGCCGTGCCTTTAGGGGCGACAGTCATAAATTAAAGAAATTAAAACAGTGGAAGCATCATGATTAGATCAGATAAGGTGGACGGACTAAATGGACTAATTGGCATCGATGGACCCACGTACGATTTGGATATTCCTTACTATAAATAAAGGAGGGCAGACTTGTTAAAATATCAACCCAAGTGTGAACAGTAGCTCCTCAAAAGTCTTAGATAGCTGCTCCAAATATCAAGCTTGTCTCTTACAGCTCCTTTAATTGTCTGTTTGTCTCCAGAAGCTTCTCCTATAAAAGAAGATCATCTTGTAAATGAAATAGTATCAGTCTGTGGGGAAATACATAGAACACGGGCCATTTGTAGAGATAGAGATAGTTTGGTTGAGTGATGAAGCAGTACTTATCGGAAACAATAATGCCTGTAAGACTCAGGGAATAGGAAGCATTCGGCTGAAGCTCGTTGATGGAACCGTCAGGATATTGACAGAAGGTCGGTACATTCCAAACTTGCAGAAGAATCTTATCACACTTGGAACTCTGGATTCAGAGGGATTCAGAATCACCATAGAAGATGGAATTCTCAAGGTGGTAATGAGAATTTAGGTGACTATAAAGGGCTTAAGGCGAGGAAATATGTACTTCTTGCAAGGAAGTACTGTTAGTGGAAGAGCTTCCACAGTCTGTGAGAAGCTAGATGAGACTGATGCTGATACCACCAGGCTTTGGCATATACGTTTGGGACACGCCGGAGAAAAGGCTTTGCAAACACTTGTAAAGCAATGCTTACTCAAAGGTGCCAAAACTAGTAAATTGTCTTTCTGTGAAGACTGTGTATTACGGAAGCAGACGTGAATCAAGTTCAGAACCGCAGTCCATAGTACACAGGGGATACTTGACTATATACACTCTAATGTTTGGGGACCTACCAAGAATGCATATTTGGGAGGTAAACATTGGTTTGTAACATTTGTTGATGATTATTCTGGTCGTGTATAGGTGTACACGATGAAACATAAAGATGAAGTGTTAAAGATCTTCCTTGATTGGAAGAAAATATCGAGACTCAAACCGGCAGGAAGATCAAGTGGCTCAGATCAAATAATAGAGGTGAGTACACTCTAGACCCCTTCATGGAAGTATGCCGGAAAGAGGGAATTGTTAGACACTTCACTGTACGAAGAACACCGCAACAAAACGGTGTGGCAGAACGGATGAATCATACTTTGATAGAGAAAGTGCGGTGTATGTTACTGGATGCTGGATTCAGAAAACAATTTTGGAGTGAAGCTATGACATATGCCTGCTACCTCATCAATCGATTATCCGCAGCTACCAATGGTGGGAAGACACCTATTGAAATATGGAAAGGTACACATGCTACTGATTATGATTCTTTACGCATTTTTGGATGTCTAGCTTACAATCATGCTAAAGAAAGTAAGCTTGATTCTAGAGCTAAGAAAATAAAATTCTTAGACTTTAGTACTGTTGTAAAAGGGTATAGACTCCAGTGCATATAGTCAAAAAAGGTAATAGTCAGAAGAAATGTTACATTCAACGAGTCTGAGATGCTCAAGTCACATTAGCATAAAAACTCCCATGAAGGCAGCCATAATAGTAAAGTACCTTGTGAGTCGCAGAAGGTGAAGTTTATTACGCCAAAAGAATCAGGAGTCACTAATGGAGAGCATGGGCAACTTGAAGTTGATAGTCCAATCATGATATCTTTAAGCCAACCTGACTTAATTGCAACAAATAGGCCGAGAAGAGAGACACGTCTACCGGCACGTTATGAAGACTTTGTGACGTATGCACTGCCAGCAAAAGGAGATCAGATCCTAACCACTTACAAAAAAGCCATACAATCTAGTGAACAGACTGAATGGAAAAGTGCAAATAGCGAGGAGATGCAGTCTCTTTATAAGAACCAGACATGGGAGCTTGTGCCGCTTCCAAATGGGAAGAAGTCAATTGGTTGTATGTGGGTTTTCAATAAAAAAGATGATCAAGCTGCTAAAAGTGGGGTGCGATTCAAAGCTAGATTGGTAGCCAAGGGCTACGCTCAGACAGAGGGAATTGACTATAGTGAGGTATTCTCTCCTGTTGTGAAACATTCATCCATTCGGATATTGATAGCTTTGGTTGCACAATATGACCTTGAGTTAGCCCAGCTTGATGTGAATACAACTTTCTTACATGGTGATCTGGAGGAGGAGATTTATATGTCTCAACCGGAAGGTTTTAAAGAAGCCGGTAAAGAAAAATTGGTTTGCAATTTGAAGAAATCTCTCTATGGTTTGAAGCAGTCACCTCGGCAGTAGTACAAACGTTTCGACCGCTTCATGATTGACTCGAAAAACTCTCGTTGCTAATATGATCACTGTGTGTATTTCGAACATCTTGCAGATGGATATTTCATATATTTGCTTTTATATGTTGATGACATGTTGATTGCATGTAAAAGCAAGGTGGAGATAGATTGATTGAAAACTCAACTGAGTTTGAAATGAAAGATCTAGGAGAAACACGAAGAATATTGGGGATGGAGATCAACAGATATAGGGTGAAAAGCACAATGCACCTTACTCAGAAGCAGTATCTGGAGAGAGTATTACAATGTTTCAACATGAACTCAAAGACGAAGCCAGTAAGTACTCCAATGGCCCCGTATTTCAAGCTCAGTGCATTGCAGTCTCCTAAAAGCAATGAAGAGCGAGACTCTATGAAAAATGTCCCGTATGCAAGTATTGTGGGAAGCTTAGTGTATGCCATGATGTGTACACGACCTGATATCTCCCAGGCTGTCAGCTTAGTCAGCCGATATATGCATAATCCTAAAAAAACACATTGGCATGCGGCTAAATGAATTCTACGGTACATTCTAGGGACCGTTAGAATGTACCGTAGATCTTGGTTT
The DNA here is from genome assembly GCF_001411555.2 of Juglans regia. NCBI lineage: Eukaryota > Viridiplantae > Streptophyta > Magnoliopsida > Fagales > Juglandaceae > Juglans > Juglans regia. The sequence goes on from NC_049913.1 coordinate 2,122,492, forward strand.
GAAGTTCAAGAAGAGTGAAGATAGTCTAGTAACTGGATATGTTGACTCAGACTATGCTGGTGATCTTGACAAACGACGATTGACAATTGGATATGTGTTCACTATGGCAGGAGGACCAGTTAGTTGGCGATCTAATTTGCAGTCTACAATTGCATTATCCTCAACAGAGGCCGAATACATGGCTGTGACAGAAGCCGTGAAAGAAGCCATTTGGTTACAGAGACTGGTGACAGATTTGGGCTTTAAATAGCAAGAGGTTATCGTTTACTGTGACAGTCAAAGTGCAATTCATTTGCCAAGAATCAAGTATATCATTTTCGAACAAAGCACATAGATGTCCATTTTTACTTCATACCTGAGATATTAGATGAAGGGGACATTCTACTTCAAAAGATTAGCGCTGAAGACAATCTAGCAGATATGTTAACGAAAGTCGTCATAGGGATCAAATTCCAACACTGTTTGGAATTGATCAATATCTCACACTGCTGAGCACCTTTGAGTGCGTTGGTGCCTTAGGGCACATTTGATAGCGGAAATCTCTCATGGCAGATATAACGAGTATTTCAATAAGGGGGTGAAATCATTTGGAGGAAGCAATAATTTGCAACAGCTTAATATGGCACACATGGGTAGAAGGGGTGATTGTTAAAATATCAACCCAAGTGTAAACAGTAGCTCCTCAAAAGTCTTAGATAGCGGCTCCAAATATCAAGCTTGTGTCTTATAGCCCCTTTAATTGTTTGTTTGTCTCCTGAAGCTTCTCCAATAAAAAGAGATTATCTTGTAAACGAAATAGTGTCAGTCTGTGTGGGAAATACATAGAACACGGGCCATTTGTAGAGATAGAGATAGTTTGGTTGAGGTTTGTATATTTTGTACAAATACTTTGAAATCTATTGTTTCCGCTCCAGTGGATGTAGGCAAGTTGTCGAACCACTTACATATTGTCTCTATCTCGTGTTTGGGTGTGATTTTGGATCGTTTTGGTACAACAAGACTTTTATAAAATTAAGGGGTCATATACAACTATTAATTGACGGCATAAACACATATAAAACAACACCGGACATGATCACAAAGCTAGTTTGCTAGCTAGCGGATGCTTGAGTAACCAGGTGCTAGCTACATGACAGAAATGACCACATTTCATAATCGTAAACATATCGGGCCGTTCAGCTAGCAGATCGAGATAAACAAAACGGCCTTGCTCGCAATTAATTAGTTGATCATCAGAGTGCGTTTTAGAATTTTAACATGCAGTAGCTACCACAGATCTAAACGTCAAAAAAGACTAGAGGTTGTTGAAGAACTCTTAGATAGGGACGCTGGATGACATAGTTGCCTGGGGGGTCATAGTTGCAACTGGTAATGGTGCCCCCGTTGTTGCATCACACTTTAGCACACCCTAAGCGCACGGAGTTCCTCCAAACCACCTGAGTGTAGTGGCGGCACTCCACATCGACACAGGAATTGGAGTTGTAGTCATACTTTTGCTTCTCTGCCACCCACATGTTCACAGCAGCTGTGCCCGAAAGGTACTCAGCGCTGCCCCATGCAAGGTTCTCACCATAAGGCCCTCCCGAATGCACAAGCTTGCAGCTGCCTTTGAGTTTGTTAACGTAGTTCCATGCATAAGAAGCTACCTTCGCATCCCATCTCATTGGCCCGACACCAACGCTTGCACGAGCGGCTTTGTGCACATTGAGGTAGTCTTGTGGGGAGTTCTAGGCAATGGAGATGTGGAATATGGCCAAGCTTACGACCCAAACAATTGCTAGAGAAAGCCTCATGAACATCATCCTATTGGTTTCTTTTATTACACGCACAATGCAAAACAAAATCTTAGACAATTGATTGATAAAGAAACTGGACATGGATGCAGGGTATATATACATAGAGAGAGAGAGAGAGAGAGAGAGAGAGAGAGAGTGGAAGATTATGATCTAAATAAGTCTATAAAGGCATGCATGATTGTTGAAGAGCATTAAAACAATGTAGCCTCCAGAAACATGCATGGCCCTTGGACATAAATCTAATAGCCATCGCCTTCGGGTAGCTTAAAGATAAGATTGTTTAGTGGCACTAGCTTGATTAAATTTGACTTTCCCTGTAAAAAATTATAAAGGTACCTTGTTTTACATAAATAACGTATACAAGACAAATTCTATAAAGTATGTGCACCCTTTATCTCCATCATTTTGGATGATAAAGTTCATGGTAGGCTAGGCACTGTTTTATTTTAGAAAGAACAAATTGCCATCGCAAACTTGTCTTGTTTTTCACTCGCAAGTGCTTCCTTTCCAATTCCAAAGTTGTAATTTTTTTTTTTAATTTTTTGTGATTATAAGTTATTTATAATCATTGCTTAATCGGTAATGTTTTATACCATTAATTACAAACGAACATTCAATAATCACAAAAATCCAAGTTCAATCCTCTATCTCCAGCGATAAGTATCGAGGAAAGATTAAATATTTTAGAATTTATTATCATTAGGTACTGATCCTGTGATTTTTCTTTATTTATACCATTAATAGAGATTAACTAATAACATAAATATTAATCATTATTTTATACCTCCTTTTGTCCGGCTATCAAAAGGTACAAAGGAAGAACAATAACCACACCCGAACACATTATAATTTTACTAGACAAATTATACCCCTCATAGTCTTCAAGACCAATATTTTAAAATGGGCGTTCACCATCGTAATTACCGGTAGGATCGTAGTTGCAAGTCATAAAGATCCCCCCATCCTTATTACACTTGACCCTGGCACACCCAAGACGCTTGGTGTCGCGCCAGACAACTTGGGTGTAGTGCAGGCACTCACCACCCTTACACGAGTTGGACTTGCGATCGTAGTATTGTTTCTCATCCACCCACATCTTCACAGCCTCTAGTGCGGTGAAGGTACCCCATCCTTGTGCCATGTTCTCCCCATAGGGTCCATCGGAATTCACAAAATTGCAATCTCTCCTCTTGTTAGCAAAATTCTCGGCAAAGACTTGCAGTGTGTGGTTCCATGTTAGAGGAGGAACACCGACTTCGGCACGGGCAGCATTGTGGGCGTCGAGAAAGTCTTGGTTGGAATTTTGTGCCAGGGAGGCTTGTATTAGGGTGAACCCAATAAAGCATATTGCTAGAAAAAACTTGCTAAGCACCATTTTAGAAGGCTAGCTTGTGAAGTTAATTAATAGCTAGATTTGTGGTGGCCGTTGGTGGGAAAATTGGGGCATATGATCTCGGTTTTTATAAGCCGCTTTGATCTACATGTTAGGTGTACATACTATATATGGTGATAGCTAGTGAATATCAGTTGTCGTATCTCCCAATTTCTCTCCGTTATAATCTCAACTTAATTATAGGTAATTAGGTAGAACGGATGTTGTTAGTCCTAGCCTATATATATATATGATCTAATTATATACATGGCTGTGATACATTTTCTCCCTCACGCTTTAAACGTCTTTGACCACTTTTATTGGGAATGAATTAAGGGAGGACAATGTTTTGTCATCTTCAAATAACTCCTAATTTCTAAAGAAAGAAATAGTCGGGTATGTAGACTTTTCGTACTATATATTGTTATTATTATTAAATGATATATTTTAATAATTATTTTTTCAATGAGATCATGATAGAAATTGGATACATTTAATTAGGAATCAAGATCCTAATAATGCTATATACAATTTTAAAATGTACAATTATTACTCACTCATTTTAAAAAAAAAGTACTAGAGTCCACTTTAAAAAAATATTTTTTTTTATATAGGTTGTAGATTTACGTACCCATTTTCTTTAAAGTGAGTTTGCATACTCTAGGACTACTAATATAATTTTATTCTTTATATATAGGATATCCACTGTCCACGTATGTAAAAATAGATTCACCATGCATATATGGCAATTATTAAAGTCATAAAACGTTGAAGATTTGTTACGAGAGAAATGATATTTGCTGTCGTAGGTATGCAAATCTCTTGCATTTGTTTTTAAAAAAGTAAATAAATCTAGTATATACCCATATGAAAAATTATTTTTTTAATAATAAACTCTACTATTTTTTCAAAGTGGACAGGCTTGCAATAATTCTAGGACGGTATCTAGAATTATTCTACGTTAATATTTAATACGACTAACTTGTACTTCGTATTTCTTGTAGCATTTTGTTTTTGTTTTCAACTAACCTTCAAAGTCCTTTCCATGATTAATTTATGTTTTTAAAATAAATACTAATTTCACACGAAAGCATAGAATATAATTTGAAAGAAATTTCGATCTGTGCTTGGTCCGGTTACTAAAATAATGAATTAAATAACTAATTAACCCACCTTACTAATTTAACGTGGCTTTCGAGTCTTGATTAGACAAAGATATATATTTCCCTATCTGCAGCACATAATCTATTCCAGACAGGCTAGTTAATTAATCAACATAAACTATGAATTGAGATTGAGAAAAAAATACTGCACAAAAAGAAAACTTTGAAAAATAATGATTAATTAAAAAATTAGAAATTGTTTCATGAAGCCTACTACAAGTTGATCGGCTTAATTAGCTTCAAAATTTGAAATTGTGAGAACTTTCTTAAAAATTGAATATCTAAATTATTGCATGAAAATAAAATACGTAAGTAAACAAAAATCCCTCCAAAATTTTGGTCAAAATTGAAATTAGAATTACTTTCAAAACTTGAAATGAAATATTTTCTAAAAAGACAAAACTGATATTACCCCGATCTAAAGAAGATTAAGTTTTTATTATCATAATTGCTCAGATTCACCTTCTTAAAGTGGTTGAACGTAATCAATGTAGAATCTAGATCCAGATTCCCCACATCAATTTGGATAACTTGCATAATTAATTGAGAAATGATACTTATAGTTCTAGAATGTGTAAGTTCTGCACACTCCCTTTAAAAAAGTGGTTAAATCTATAACTAATATGAAAAAAAATTATTTTTTAATAATAAACCAATTTTTTTTTTTAAAAAAAAAATGTTCACGAAACTTGCACACTATCTAACATTACTCTAAATAATTTGGATAGTAAGTGGCATGGATTGTTGTTTCTCTCCATTATATTCTCAATTGAACCGCTTCAAATATCTAATTATATACACAAATTCTTCATGCAACCGGTTGTGCAATCGGCGTATAATCACCACATCATGTTTCATGTAAGGGGGGGTTGGAAATCTCTTGGTGTCATGTAGGGAGGTAAGATTGAGTGAAACGGTGTGTTTCAATTAAATTAAAACACACCCGTTTGAACTTCTCTCATTTGGGGCTGCTTCCCATCATTCTCCATTTTCCCTTCCCCTTTCTCCTTTTTCCTTCTGAGAAATCAAAGTTGTAGCCTTGAGTGCGCATTTACAGCGCAATCACTTTGAAAAAAATGAATATATAAAAAACCCACATGAAAAAAAAATTAATTTTTTAATAGTGGACCCCACTCTTTTTAAAACGACTGCACGGTAGTGATATGATATTACTCAATGTCTATGATTCTTTAAGGAGGCTGGCAATGATAGTTCACTTACGTGGCTCTCAAAAAACTTAGTTGAGAATATTCACTGTGATTGAAAAGCTTGTTTTTGGGAGAAGTTTTGGCATCTCATAGGGAGGAACCTGTGAAAGGCTTGGGTAGAGCCTCTGATAAGGTTTAATTCATTTGATGGAGGATATGATGATAATTGTAATTGCGCACGGGCTTGCTTTTGCTCAAGTCTTGTACTTATTTCCTTCCACGGCTGTAAGTTGGGAGTTTGTCTAAGATATCTAAGAATACGTTTGACAACTTGCCAATGTGGAATTCTTGGACTATGCATATATTGACAAACTTTGTTGACGATAAATGAAATGTCAGGACAAGTGAAAGACATATATTGTAAGCAACTAACAACACTACGGTAAAGATGAGGGTCCTTAAAGGAGTTTCCTTCAAAGGCCGAAAGTTTTCGTGATGAGGACATTGGAGATGAAATTGATTTGGCATTATGCATATTTGTTCTTTTGAGAAGATCTGACACATATTTGGATTGACATAAGTACAAGCCTTGATTATTTCTAGAAATTTAAATTCCTAATAAATAATGAAGGTGTCCTAAGTCTTTAACAGCAAACGACATGCAAAGGTCAGAAATAAACTCATTAATTAATTGAAAACTGAAACCAGTTACAATAATGTCATCCACATATATCAAAACAAAAATAATATGAGATACATTTCGGTAAATAAAGAGAGAAGTATCAGATTTCTACTCTTGAAATCCAAGGGAAAATAACTTGGTGCTCAATTAAGAAAACCAGGCCCGAGGGGCCTATTTTTGGCCATAAATGGCATTTTTCAGTTTACACACATGAAGGGGAAAATAAGGATGAATAAAACCTCGGTGTTGTTGCATATAGATTGCTTCCTCCAGTCACCATGTAAAAATGCATTTTATATGTCTAACTGTTGCAATGGCCAATTGTAAGAAACTGCTAATTAAGCATAGTTGAGTCGAATTGTGGTCGGTTTGACTACAGAAGAGAAAGTATCATTGTAGTCAACCCCAGCTTGTTGATGAAATCCTTTAGCTACTAGGCGTGCTTTACGCCTTTCCAGTGTACCATTAGCATTCCATTTTGTTTTGAGGATCCATTTAGGTCCCCAAAACATTGAATGAATCTGATGGGGGAACTAAGTCCCACATGTGATTGTGAATAAGTGTATGAAATTCGGTTTGACCTAGATGCCTCAGTGTAAGAGATGGGTTCATCAAGAACTGGTGTAGGTGCTGAAATTGTGAGTGAGAGTGAAGGTTTTCGTGTAGGCCATGGCACCATACCATCTGTGCGAAGAAGAGGTTTCAGGGTGTTTACCTTTGGAGGAGATGGCGATGAATGTACAGGAGCAGCTGAACGAGGGGAAGTTGAATCCAGGGATTGAGGGAGGTCTGAATTTGGGGAAGATCCTGAATCGGGAAATGAAGCCAAGGTAAGTGTATGAGGTGAAGTTTGGCTTTGAATATTCGGTGGAGGACTGGGCTGAGTGCTAAATTGAATGGGATGCGAATGAGTGTTTCGCTCAGGAGAAGAGGGAGTGTTTAAGCGTCGTTGGGTTTTAGTGGTATGGTGTAGAGGAATGGGCCCTAGATGTGTGGAAGGAGTGCAATTTAAGTGAGGTAAAACCGTAGGTTGGTTACAGATTGAGTCGTTGGGCTGAAATTCAAAAGGAAATTGGGTTTCATTAAAGATGACATCCCTAGATGTGTACATCCGGCCAGATGGTTGATGAAGACTCTTATACCCCTTGTGATCGGGGCTATAGCCCATGAACACACAAAGTGTGGATTGAAGATCCATTTTCTGCTTATTATAAGGTCATAAATTTGGCCAACATGCGGTACCAACGATGCGAAGAAAATTATAATTGGGATTTTTTAAAAAAAACATCTAAAAAGGGGATTTATTTTTTAAAACAGGTGTAGGCATTCGATTAATTAAAAAAACAGATGTTTGGAACGCATCTGACCAATATTGAGAAGGCATGGAGGCTTGAGCTAAAAGCGACAAGCCAATCTCCACTATATGCCTGTGATGACATTTAATGGTTCCATTTTGTTCATGTGAATAAGGACATGTAATGGGATGTACAATGCCAAAAAATTGAAGAAGTTTTTTAAGAGGTCAGAATTCATTGCCCCAGTTAGATTGAACAACCATTACATTTAAAGAAAAGTAATTACTCGCATAACACAAAAAGGCAATAAAAATGTACAAACATCTGATTTTGATTGAATAGGAAAAAACCAAGTATATTTAGTGTGATCATCAATAGTGGAAAGATAATACCTACAACTGTTTGTGGATAAAGTTGGGGTCTGGACCCCACACATCTAGAAAAAGCAACTCCAATGATTTGATGGATCGTGAAGTAGTTAAAGGGTGCAGAAGTACATGAGTTTTGGCTTGTAAACAAGCATTAGAGTGATGAGTAGGCGCGTTTGAACTAGTAGGTAAATTAAAACTATGAATAACAAAGTTTGTGATACGTTGAGATGAGTGTCCTAGCCGAAGATGCCATTGAAAAGAAGAGGTTCGTTCACCAATGAAAGCTCGGGGAGACATAGATTCTGACGATGAAGTAGTGGACTCCGGAGGTAAGACATACAAACCATTGTTTGTGGTGCCCCGAAGTAGAACCCCCCAAGTTTGTAAATCTTTTACAAGAAAAAAATTAGAATAAAATTCAAAATAAACAGAATTATCAGAACAAAACTGACGCATAGATAGCAAATTTTTTGTTATTGAGGGAACATAAAAAATTTTAGAAAGAAGAAAATTTCCAGAAGCAGTATGAAGCTGTGCTGAACCAGTGTGCTGTATGGGCATGGTTGAGCCATCTTCGATGCTCACGTGGTTGGAGCCTCGATATGATGATGAATCCAAGTTGAGGTTGCTGAAATCAGATGTAAAATGGTGAGTGGAAGTAGTGTCAGGAACCTAGGAATTAATATGTGATGCAGGTGAAGTCGTGGTGGTCAAATTAGCAGATAAAGAGGGAGGGGGTGCTGACTAATAACTGTGATTAAACTTGTGATAGCATGAAAGGGCAGTATGCCAAGGTTTGTTACAAACTTGACAATGAGGGCGATTATCTGGGTGAGTGGAGGAGGTAGAGTTCGGCCTACCTCCTCGATGTCTCCCTCTAAAACCTTTGGCACCTTTCCCACGATTAGAACCATTAAAGGCTAGTGTCGGTTTGGAGGTAGTGAGATGGGCAGCAAATGAAGGACCAATGAGAAGAGTGTTGGTTTGATGCTGTAGCCGAGACTCATAATTTAAAAGAAAGCAACAAATCTGTTGTGGTGAAAGAGGGTCGGCACGGGTGGCAAGGGAGGTGATTAGTGCATCATACTTAGTGTTAAGCCCTACAAACAGGTAGACCGAAAACTCAGAGGAGGATATCAGCAGCCCAGCCGCACCCAACGAGGAGGAGAGAGTCTTGGCTTTATTGAAATATTTTGTTATGGACTCGGGACCTTTTTTGAGAGTGGCTAGTTTGTACTGGGTTTGCATAATGTGAGTAGAACACTGAGAAACAAACAAGGTAGTCAATGTATCCCAGACCACTCTAGCCGTAGCACACTCCAGGACTTGTGCGTGGATAGGTTCATATAAAAACGAATTTATGGTAGACAACATACGTTGGTCCAGTAGTAGCCATTGGTTCATATAAACACGTACATGCATGTTTTCAAGTAGTACAGAGTTACAAATTAAATAGAGAAAGGGAAGCCATGCATGATTGTGAATTCAATCACTGTTCGTGTATTCTTCAGTCAAGGGGAGATCAATGCCAACAATATGGTCAGATGATCCTGATCTCATTTCTCGCTTACTGTTTGAACTCTTAATTTTGTGAATAAGAAAATCGTCGCCGGACTTCATTGGGTCCCAAAGGACCTAGCCGGACACTCCAATCATGATTAAGTTATCGATCACTCTTTTCTTATCTCTAGTGAAATTCAAGAGAGAGTGAGTGAAAGCATTTTCTTTCCTTCGTCTCTATCCTCTTTCCATCTTATAGAGTGACCTTTTATAAGATTTTTAGAGCATGACATGATAGATGCTTATCATGTCATGTCATGATTGGTTAGATATAGTTAGGATCACTACAAGGAAATTTAAAAAAAAAAAAAAAAGAAGGTTAAAATTAGAACGTCTGATCTAATGGAAATAGACAAATATTACATGCTTCAAGTTTTTTTTTATTATATAATAAAAACTTTTGGGGCCACAATTTAATTAAGTTTTTATTTAAGAAGAATTTAATTTTTTATTGGGGTTATATATATTTTTTAATTTTAAAAAAGAACTAAATATTTATAAATTATCAAGTTTTCTGAACAAAACAATTACTAACCATATTTTGGGTATATAAGTACTTGAACGGGTTAATTATTTTAAACATTTTGTATGTGGGGCAAGAATTAAGTTTTTTTTTTTAGATCATGAAGGAAAAATGGTTAATTTGCCTCGATCTGCTCTCTTGAATCCGGCGGTGATATTTTAATCCTATGTATAGATCCTTAATATATGTATATCGAAAATGATATCCGCATGTGACTTTGAGCAAGAATCGTGCAAGAACGTCTATGTGGAAAATAAAACGATGCGTTTCGCACGAACGATCCATTCAGTTTCAAAGAGCACAAAACTGGGGGAGGGAGGTTTAGTAACTGGGTTGTCCTTGAATTCCTTCTACTTCTTACTGGAAATATTGCTGATTTGTAAAACTTGGATGTAGAAATCCAAGATGAAGATAAGGCTTTACTTTTATTAAATTTCTTGTTTGATACGTATGAACATTTGATTACCATATTTTTGCATGGGAAGGAAAATATTAGTTTTAACGATGTATCTAGTGTTTTGATAAATAATGAATACCGCAGAAAAGATAAGGAGGTACAGCTAAATACATCAAATGAAGCCTTTACAGTAAGAGGGAGACTGAAGTCAAGGTATCCAGGAAAGAAGAAGGATTCTCAATCGAGAACACGAGCCGCATCACGTGGTTCATTAGTCGACAGAAGACTCGTCAAAGATGAATGTGCTTTTTGTCACAACAAAGGACATTGGAAAAAGGATTGTCCCAAGCTAAAGAGGCAACAGAAGAACCAACCCTCCATACCCAAGGTCGCCAACAGAGATGAAGATGCAGATCTTACCTTAACAGGTTTATCATTTATTTGTCATTCTGATGAATGGATAATGGATTCCGGGTGTACCTATCACATGTGTCCCAATTGGGACTGGTTTACTAACTTCACAAAGAGTGATGGAGCAGTACTTATCAGCAACAATAATTCCTTTAAGACTTAGGAATAGGACGCATTCGGCTGAAGCTGCATGATGGAACTGTCAGGACATTGACAGAAGTTCGGTACGTTCCAGACTTGCAGAAGAATCTTATCTCACTTGGAACTCTGGATTCAAAGGAATTCAGAATCACCATAGAAGATGGAATTCTCAAGGTGGTAATGAGAATTTAGGTGACTATGAACGGCTTAAGGCGAGGAAATTTGTACTTCTTGCAAAGAAGTACTGTTAGTAGAAGAGCTTCCACAGTCTGTGAGAAGCTAGATGAGACTGATGCTGACACCACCAGGCTTTAGCATATACGTTTGGGACACGCCAGAGAAAAGGCTTTGCAAACACTTGTAAAGCAATGCTTACTCAAAGGTGCCAAAACTGGTAAATTGACTTTCTGTGAAGATTGTGTATTACGGAAGCAGACACGAATCAGGTTCAGAACCGCAGTCCATAATACACAGGGGATACTTGACTATATACACTCTGATGTTTGGGGACCTACCAAGAATGTATATTTGGGAGGTAAACATTGGTTTGTAACATTTGTTGATGATTATTCTCGTCGTGTGTAGGTGTACACGATGAAGCATAAAGATGAAGAGTTAAAGATCTTCCTTGATTGGAAGAAAATGATCTTGACTCAAACCGGCAGGAAGATCAAGCGGCTTAGATCAGATAATGGAGGTGAGTATACTCTAGACCCCTTCATGGAAGTATGCTGGAAAGAGGAAATTGTTAGACACTTCACTGTACGAGGAACACCGCAACAAAATGGTGTAGCGGAACGGATGAATCATACTTTACTAGAGAAAGTACAGTGTATGTTACTGGATGCTGGATTTAGAAAATAAATTTGGGCTGAAGCTGTGACATATGCCTGCCACCTCATCAACCGATTACTCGTAGCTGCCAATGGCGGGAAGACACCCATTGAAATATGGAAAGGTACACATGCTACTGATTATGACTTTTTACACATTTTTGGATGTCTAGCTTACTATCATGCTAAAGAAAGTAAGCTTGATCCTAGAGTTAAGAAAGTAAAATTCTTAGGTTTTAGTACTAGTGTAAAAGGGTATAGACTCTGGTGCATAGAGTCAAAGAAGGTAATAGTAAGAAGAAATGTTACATTCAACGAGATGCTCAAGTCACATGAGCATAAAGACTCCAATGAAGGCAACCATGATAGTAAAACACCTTGTGAGTCACAGAAGATGAAGTTTATTACGCCAAAAGAATCAGGAGTCACTAATGGAGAGCATGGGCAACTTGAAGTTGATAGTCCAGTCACGATATCTTTAAGCCAACCTGAATTAATTGCAACAAACAGGCCGAGAAGAGAGACACGTCTACCGGCACGTTATGAAGACTTTGTGACGTATGCACTGCCAACTAAAGGAGATCAGATCCTAACCACTTACAAAAAAGCCATACAGTCTAGTGAACAGACTGAATGGAAAAGTGCAATGAGCGAGGAGATGCAGTCTCTTCATAAGAACCAGACATGGGAGCTTTCAATAAAAAAGATGATCAAGCTGCTAAAAGTGGGGTGCGATTCAAAACTAGATTGTTAGCTAAGGGCTATGCAGAGGGAATTGACTATAGTGAGGTATTCTCTCCTGCTGTGAAACATTCATCCATTCGGATATTGCTAGCTTTGGTTGCACAATATGACCTTGAGTTAGCCCAACTTGCTGTGAATACAACTTTCTTACATGATGATTTGGAGGAGGAGATTTATATGTATCAACCGGAAGGTTTTAAAGAAGCTGGTAAAGAAAAATTTGTTTGCAACCTGAAGAAATCTCTTTATGGTTTGAAGCAGTCACCTCGGCAGTGGTACAAACGTTTCGATTGCTTCATGATTGACTCGAAATACACTCGTTGCCAATATGATCATTGTGTGTATTTCGAACAACTTGTAGATGGATCTTTCATATATTTGCTTTTATATGTTGATGACATGTTGATTGCATGTAAAAGTAAGGTGGAGATAGATCGATTGAAAACTCAATTGAGTCAAGAGTTTGAAATGAATGATCTAGGAGAAGCATGAAGAATATTGGGGATGGAGATCAACAGAGATAAGGTGAAAAGCACAGTGCACCTTACTCAGAAGCAGTATCTGGAGAGAGTACTATAACGTTTCAACATGAACTCGAAGACGAAGCCAGTAAGTTCTCCAATGGCCCCATATTTCAAGCTCAGTGCATTGCAGTCTCCTAAAAGTGATGAAGAGCGGGACTATATGAAAAATGTCCCGTATGCAAGTATTGTGGGAAACTTAATGTATGCCATGGTGTGTACACAACCTGATATCTCCCAGGCCGTCAGCTTAGTCAGCCGATATATACATAATTCTGAAAAGACACATTGGCATGCGGCTAAATAGATTCTACGGTACATTCTAGGGACCATAGATCTTGGTTTGAAGTTCGAGAAGAGTGAAGATAGTCTAGTAACTGGATATGTTGACTCAGACTATGCTGGTGATCTTGACAAACGACGATTGACAATTGGATATGTGTTCGCTATGGCTGGAGGACCAGTTAGTTGGCGATCTAATTTGCAATCTACAATTGCACTATCCTCAACAGAGACTGAATACATGGCTGTGACAGAAGCTGTGAAAGAAGTCATTTGGTTACAGAGACTGGTAACAGATTTGGGCTTTAAACAGTAAGAGGTTATCGTTTGCTGTGACAGTTAGAGTGCAATTCATCTGGCCATGAATCAAGTGTATCATTCTTGAACAAAGCACATAGATGTCCACTTTTACTTCATACGTGAGATATTAGATGAATGGGACATTCTACTTCAGAAGATTAACATTGAAGACAATCTAGCAGATATGTTAATGAAAGTCGTCACAGGGATCAAATTCCAACACTGTTTGGAATTGATCAATATCTCACACTGCTGAGCACCTTCGAGTGCGTTGGTGCCTTAGGGCACATTTGATAGCGGAAATATCTCATGGCAGATATAACGAGTATTTCAATAAGGGGGTGAAATCATTTGGAAGAAGCAATAATTTGCAGCAGCTTAATATGGCACACATGGTAGAAGGGGTGATTGTTAAAATATCAACCCAGGTGTAAACAGTAGCTCCTCAAAAGTCTTAGATAGCTGCTCCAAATATCACGCTTGTCTCGAAAATATCAAGCTTGTCTCTTATAGCCCCTTTAATTGTCTGTTTGTCTCCTGAAGCTTCTCCTATAAAAAGAGATTATCTTGTAAACAAAATAGTGTCAGTCCATGTGGGAAATACATAGAACACGGGCCATTTGTAGAGATAGAGATAGTTTGGTTGAGGTTTGTATATTTTGTATAAATACTTTGAAATCTATTGTTTCCGCTCCAATGGATGTAGGCAAGTTGCCGAACCAGTTATATATTGTCTCTATCTTGTGTTTTGGTGTGATTTTGGGTCGTTTTGGTACAACAAGACTTTTATAAAATTAAGGGGTCATATATAACTATTAATTGACGGCATAAACACATATAAAACAACACCAGACATGATCACAAAGCTAGGTTGCTAGCTAGCGGATGCATGAGTAACCAGGTGCTAGCTACATGACAGAAATGACCACATTTCAGAATCGTAAACATATCGGGCCGTTCAGCTAGCAGATCGAGATAAACAGAACGACCTTGCTTGCAATTAATTAGTTCATCATCATACTGCGTTTTAGAATTTTAACATGCAGCAGCTAGCATTGATCTAAACGTCAAAAAAGACCAGAGGTTGTTGAAGAACTCTTAGATAGGGATGTTGATTGACATAGTTGCCTGGGGGGTCATAGTTGCAACTGATAATGGTGCCCCCGCTGTTGCATCGTACTTTAGCACACCCCAAGCGCACGGAGTTCCTCGAAACCACCTGAGTGTAGTGGCGGCACTCCCCACTGACACAGGAATTGGAGTTGTAGTCATACTTTGGCTTCTCTGCCACCCACATGTTCACAGCAGCTGTGCGCGAAAGGTACTCAGTGCTACCCCATGCAAGGTTCTCGGCATAAGGCCCTCCTGAATGCACAAGCTTGCAGCTGCCTTTGAGTTTGTTAACGTAGTTCCGCGCATAAGAAGCTACCTTCGCATCCCATCTCATTGGCCCGACACCAACGCTTGCACGAGCGGCTTTGTGCGCATTAAGGTAGTCTTGTGGGGAGTTCTGGGCAAGGGAGACGTGGAATATATTAGAATAAATCCCATTGATGTACCTTAGTTACATGTGAGCTGAAAAATACCTCAAACAGTTGGTATTCGTTTTCTTTTTTTTACTGTAAATACCGTATAAACTATAGGTTGTTGTTGTCTACAGTTACATGTAATAGATTATATTCCTTTATTCCCTTTTCACAGTGTATAAATATACACACAGCAAAACACATCACTACAAGGAGAATTATATTCTGTGAAATGCTCTCTCTCTGTTTTCTTTACTCTTTGTTATCTAACATGGTATCACAGAGCCCATGACTCACAATCTTCGATCCATGGCTGCAGAGTCTCCTTCTCCTCCTCCTCCTCTCCCCCCTCCTTCAGCTCACTCCACCATTACCTCAGCTTTCTCACACATTGTCACCACGAAGCTATCCACCGAAAACTATCTCCTCTGGAAAGTGCAAACATCTGCATATTTGAGGCGTCAGGATCTATTCTCCTTCGTAGATGGCTACCCCTCACCTCCCGAATTTCTTCTTGCAACCTCAACTTCTCCCCCAAAATCAAATCCAGCTTTTCTTTCATGGCGCAAGACTGACCAACTTGTCCTAAGTATTCTTTTCTCCTCTCTTTCTGAATCTATCTTTGCCCATGTCCTCTCATCTACTACCTCTTATCAACTATGGACATCCCTTTCTTCCATGTTTTCCTTCCAATCTCAAGCTAAGGAATTCCAGATTCGGTTCCAACTCACAAATTTATCCAGGGGCGATCAATCTATATCTGATTATTTCGGGAGGGTTCGTAAACTTGTTGATTCCCTTACCTCTACTGGAACACAGTTATCTGATAAGGAGATGGTTACCTACTTACTCAATGGACTTGGTCCATCCTATGAACCCTTTGTTACATCAATCACTACCCGAGCTGATCCTATTCCATCTCATGAGCTTTATCAACTACTTGTCATTCATGAAACCCGCATGACCCATAATAATCGTTCTACTTTTTCCGTTGAACCATCTGTTCATTTTAGCTCTGCAAGCAAGGACCAACGTGGACGCAATCATATTCGAGGGGGACGTCAAGGTCGTGGTCGAGGTCGGTTTAATCCAAGCACCCGTGGTGGACGCACTTCCTCTACTTCAAACTTCTCGCAACAGTACAACTCACAACGTCCCATCTGTCTAGTATGTCAAAAGACAGGGCACATTGTGCTCCAATGTAGACACCGCTTTAATCACTCTTATCAATATGAAGCTCCAAGCTCCTTCTCAGCAAACTACACTGCACATAATCCATCTTCTGACTCGGTTTGTGTTATAAAAGGTGACAACCATTTATAACCTTACACTTGTCAAGTGGAGAGAAAAATAATAGTCTATGCTCGAGTAAGTGTACTGAGGTGGAAGGCTGCCAGGTTTTCTTATTTGCTTGTAATATGCTATAAAAGGGATCCATGTGATTCATCCATTTGTAAACAGAAAGTGAGAGATACATACAGGAGAACAAGGGAGAAAGAACTTGAGAAAAAAGAATATTTTATTGGAGAAAATAGAATCTGTGAGAGAGAGTTCTTAGTCTTGTACACAAATCTGTATGGTTCAAACTTGATCAATAAAATTACAAAGGCTTCTAGCTATTCCTGCCGTGGATGTAGATCATTAGGATCGAACCACGTAAACATTTTGTGTTCTTTACTAGTTTTCTTTACTGCATTTTAAAGTCCTTGGATTTCTTGGCACAATCTTGGCAGAGCAATTCTGCATTTGTTTGCATTTCATTAAGGCAGAATTACACCAGTTTGGTACCCCAATTCCGCAGCAACTCACCATCTTACGAATAATATGTCTAACTTGAATTTATCTTCTGAGCCTTATGCAGGTGGTGAGACCATTATAGTGGGAAATGGGGCTAGTATTTCCATAGAAAATTTCGATGACTCTTCTATACACCACAACTCTTCTTCTTTTCTTCTCTGTAACTAGCTTCATGTTCCTTCAATAACCAAAAATCTTGTATCTGTTCTAAAATTTTGTACTGACAACAACTGCTATTTCTGCTATTTTGAATTTCACTCTACCCATTTTTCTGTGAAGGACAAGGAGACATGGAAAATCCTCCTCACAGGGCCAACCCGTGATGGTCTCTACATTTTTCCCACCAATTTGTCTTCATCACCTTCTCCATCTGCTCATTTTGGCGAACACACTTCCTTTGATCAATGGCATAGAAGACTTGGGCATCCTTCCTTGGCTTTAGTCTCTCATGTACTGCACTCTAAGTGTTTGCCAGTTTACCCAAGAGAGTCAGTTTTTCAATGTTCTTCCTGTCCTCTTGCAAAATGTCATCAACTTCCCTTTCCTACTAGTCAGGCCTATTATACTAGGCCTTTAGAATTAATGTGTGCCGATATATGGGGCCCAGCCCATTATGTTTCTCACAATGGTTATAAATACTACATTTCCTTTGTTGATTGTTATACCCGTTTCACTTGGCTTTTTCCAATCAAACTCAAATTTGATGTACATCAAATTTTTTCATCGTTTTTACCATTTGTAGAATGATTGTTTAATACCAAGTTAATCACACTTCAAACTGATGGTGGCGGTGAGTTTAAACTACTCACAGCTATATGCAAACAACTTGGTATAACTCATCATTTTTCTTGTCCTCATACACATCAACAAAATGGACTAGTAGAACGCAAACACCGTCACATTGTTGAGACCGGACTTGCTCTTCTAGCCCATTCTTCTCTTCCTTTTTCTTATTGGGCCAAAGCCTTTGAAATTGCAGTTTATTTAATAAATTTGCTTCCTACTCCAACACTCAAAAATAAATCTCCTTACTCCATGGTTTACAATTCAGAACCGGATTACAAATTCTTAAAAGTTTTTGGTTATGAATGCTGGTCTAATTTAAGGCCTTATATTCCCCACAAACTCAATTTTTGGTCCACATCATGTGTTTTCTTGGGGTACAGCTTATCTCACAAAGGATATAAATGCATGGATTTTCAAACAAAAAGAATCTATATCTCCCGTGATGTACTCTTCAATGAAAACTCTTTTCTCTTTTCAAAATCCCGACCCACAAAGACCTCTCCCAAATCTAACCCTGCCCAAGCCCAACTACCCATTCTATATTCTTCAGCATTGAACCCACCATATCCTCCAACTAATTCAACCTCCTGCCCATCCATCCTTGGCCCAGGCCCAGCACTCCAAAACCTACCCGCTCCTATCACTTCTTCTTCTTCGTCGTCCTCAAATCTATCCAGCGCCGAAAACATTTCTCTTCCAAACTGTCCCACACCCGCATCGTCTCCTTCGTTTCCTACAACTATAGTTCCACCAAGATCACCCATCATAACACGAGCCCAAACCAACTCATCCCGTGCCCGAAATTTCACTGATGGAACTATCCTCTATCCCACTCGACATTGTCTTACTATTTCTGCACAGGTTCCAAATGAACCTTCAAGTTTCTCTCAAGCTTGTAAGTTCTCTGAATGGAAACAAGCCATGAAGCAGGAGTATGATGCGCTTCTTCAAAATGGCACTTGGACTCTTGTACCCCCTACTCCTCACACAAATGTTCTTGGCTGCCGATGGGTATTTCGCACAGAGACCCACGCTGATGGTTCATTTGAAAAGAGAAAGTCCGATTGGTTGCTAAAGGGTATTCAGCAACCTGGTATAGATTTTAATGACACCTTCAGCCCAGTGGTTAAGCCCTCCACAATTCGTCTTGTGCTTTCAATTGTTGTTTCCCGTGGGTGGCCATTGCACCAAATTGATATCCAAAATGCTTTTTTGCATGGATTATTAACTGATGATATTTACATGCAGCAACCTCAAGGTTTTGTGGATACCACTCTGCTATATCATGTCTGTAAGCTTCAAAAAGTCATATACGGCCTCAAGCAAGCTCCACGAGTTTGGTTTGCTCAGCTAAGTACTTGGTTACTGGATTATGGTTTTGTTGCCTCTAGAGCTGATCCATCACTCTTGATTTTTACACATCATGATACTCAGATTTATTTGCTAGTGTATGTGGATGACATAGTCATCACATCCTCAAAACAATCTGTTATTACCTCATTGATTCATGATTTGGGTTGTGCATTTCCTGTAAAAGACCTTGGCAGACTTGCCTTTTTCCTAGGCATAGAGGTTGATTATACTCATGAAGGGATTCTGCTATCTCAGCGCAAATACCTCAAACAGTTGCTTACCCGAAGTAAAATGATCCAAGCAAAAACTATGTCTTCACCCATGGCCGCATCTCTTAAATTGTGTAGACATGATATACCTGATTTTGAGGATGCCACATTATATAGGAGTATTGTGCGTGGTTTACAATATTTATCCATCACAAGACCCGACATCTCTTTTGCAGTAAACAAAGTCTATCAATTCTTGCATACACCCAAACTTTCCCACTGGAGTGCAGTCAAACGGATTTTAAGATATTTAAAATCCACAATCAATCATGGTTTACTTTTTGCATCAAAATCCAGCCTCACACTCCAAGCTTATTCTGATGCTGATTGGGGTGGATGTCCCGATGATCGTAGATCAACTGGAGGTTATTGCATATTCTTAGGAAAACACTTGATATCATGGAGCTCTAAGAAACAATCTACTATGGCCAGATCTTCCACAGAGGCAGAGTATAAATCAGTTGCCTCATCTGCTGCTGAACTTATTTGGCTACAAACTGTTATGTGTGAACTTGGCATCCATTTATCTCAAGCTCCAATTCTATGGTGTGATAACCTTGGTGCCACTTACCTCTCAGCAACTCCAGCGTATCATTCAAGAACAAAACATATGGATATTAACTATCATTTTATAAGAGATAGAGTGGCTGCCAATACCTTAAAAGTCTCATTCATCAGTTTCCAAGATCAAATTGCTAATGTGCTTACAAAGCCTCTTGTAGCTGACAAGTTTCTTCATTTCAAGAAGAGTCTCAATGTTGTAGACACACCCTTGAACTCGAAGGGGCGTATTAGAATAAATCCCGTTGATGTACCTTAGTTACATGTGAGCTAAGCAATACCTCAAACAGTTGGTATTCATTTTCTATTTTTCACTGTAAATATCGTAGAGACTATAGGTTGTTGCTATCTACGGTTACATGTAACAGATTATATTCCTTTATTCCATTTTCACACTGTATAAATATACACACAGCAGAACACATCAATACAAGGAGAATTACATTCTGTGAAATGCTCTCTCTCTGTTATCTAACAGAATATGGCCAAGCTTACGACACAAACAATTGCTAGAGAAAGCCTCATGAACATCATCCTATTGGTTTCTTTTCTTACACGCACAATGCAAAACAAAATCTTAGACAATTGATTGATAAAGAAACTGGACATGGATGCAAGGTATATATACATATAGAGCGAGAGCAAGAGAGAGAGAGAGAGTGGAAGATTATGATCTGAACAAGTCTATAAAGGCATGCATGATGTTGAAGAGCATTAAAAAAATGTAGCCTCCAGAAACATGCATGGCCCTTGGACATAAATCTAATAGCCATCGCCTTTGGGTAGCTTAAAGATAAGATTGTTTAGTGGCACTAGCTTGATCAAATTTGACTTTCCTTGTATAAAATTATAAAGGTACCTTGTTTTACATAAATAAGGTATACAAGACAAATTCTATAAAGTCTGTGCTCCCTTTATCTCCATCATTTTGGATGATAAAGTTCATGGTAGGCTGTTTTATTTTAGAAAGAACAAGTTGCCAAAGTGAACTTGTCTTGTTTTTCACTCGCTAGTGCTTCCTTTCCAATTCCAAAGTTACAATTTTTTTTTTTTTTTTGTGATTCTAAATTATTTATAATCATTGCTTAATTGGTAATGTTTTATATCTTTAATTACAAATGAACATTCAATAATCACAAAAATCCAAGTTCAATATAATCCTCTATCTCCCGCGATAAGTATCGAGGAAAGATAAAATAATTTAGAATTTATTATCATTAGTTACTGATCCTGTGACTTTTCTTTCTTTATACCATTAATAGAGATTAACTAATAACATAAATATTAATCATTATTTTATACCTCCTTTTGTCCAGCTATAAAAAGGTACAAAGGAAGAACAATAACCACACCCGAACACATTATAATTTTACTAGACAAATTATACCCCTCATAGTCTTCAAGACCAATATTTTAAAATGGGCGTTCACCATCGTAATTACCGGTAGGATCGTAGTTGCAAGTCATAAAGATCCCCCCATCCTTATAACACTTGACCCTGGCACACCCAATACGCTTGGTGTCGCGCCAGACAACTTGGGTGTAGTGCAGGCACTCACCACCTTTACACGAGTTGGACTTGCGATCGTAGTATTGTTTCTCATCCACCCACATCTTCACAGCCTCTAGTGCGGTGAAGGTACCCCATCCTTGTGCCATGTTCTCCCCATAGGGTCCATTGGAATTCTCAAAATTGCAATCTCTCCTCTTGTTAGCAAAATTCTCGGCATAGACTTGCAGCGTGTGGTTCCATGTTAGAGGAGGAACACCGACTTCGGCACGGGCAGCATTGTGGGCGTCGAGAAAGTCTTGGTTGGAATTTTGTGCCAGGGAGGCTTGTATTAGGGTGAACCCAATGAAGCATATTGCTAGAAAAAACTTGCTAAGCACCATTTTAGAAGGCTAGCTTGTGAAGTTAATTAATAGCTAGATTTGTGGTGGCCGTTGGTGGGAAAAATGGGGCATATGATCTCGGTTTTTATAAGCCGCTTTGATCTACATGTTAGGTGTACATACTATATATGGCGATAGCTAGTGAATATCAGTTGTCATATCTCCCAATTTCTCTCCGTTATAATCTCAACTTAATTATAAGTAATTAGGTAGAACGGATGTTGTTAGTCCTAGCCTATATATATATATATATGATCTAATTATATACATGGCTGTGATACATTTTCCCCCTCACGCTTTAAACGTCTTTGACCACTTTTATTGGGAATGAATTAAGGGAGGACAATGTTTTGTCATCTTCAAATAACTCCTAATTTCTAAAGAAAGAAATAGTCGGGTAGGTAGACTTTTCATACTATATATTGTTATTATTATTAAATGATATATTTTAATAATTATTTTATCAATGAGATCATGATAGAAATTGGATACATTTAATTAAGAATCAAGATCCTAATAATGCTATATACAATTTTAAAATGTACAAGTATTACTCACTCATTTTAAAAAAAAAAAGTACTAGAGTCCACTTTAAAAAAATATTTTTTTTATGTAAGTTGTAGATTTACGTACCCATTTTCTTTCTTTATACCATTAATAGAGATTAACTAATAACATAAATATTAATCATTATTTTATACCTCCTTTTGTCCAGCCATCAAAAGGTACAAAGGAAGAACAATAACCACACCCGACCGCATTATAATTTTACAACACAAATTACACCTCTCATGATCTTCATGACCAATATTTTAAAATGGGCGTTCACCATCGTAATTACCGGTAGGATCGTAGTTGCAAGTCATAAAGATCCCCTCATCCTTATTACACCTGACCCTGGCACACCCAATACGCTTGGTGTCGCGCCAGACAACTTGGGTGTAGTGCAGGCACTCACCACCCTTACACGAGTTGGACTTGCGATCGTAGTATTGTTTCTCATCAACCCACATCTTTACAGCCTCTAGTGCGGTGAAGGTACCCCATCCTTGTGCGATGTTCTCCCCATAGGGTCCATTGGAATGCTCCAAATTGCAATCCCTCCTCTTGTTAGCATAATTCTCGGCATAGACTTGCAGCGTGTGGTTCCATGTTAGAGGAGCAACACCGACTTGGGCACGAGCAGCATTGTGGGCTTCGAGAAAGTCTCGGTTGGAATTTTGTGCCAGGGAGGCTTGTATTAGGGTGAACCCAATGAAGCATATTGCTAGAAAAAACTTGCTAAACCCCATTTTAGAAGGCTTGTCAAGTTAATTAATAGCTAGATTTGTGGTGGCCGTTGGTGGGAAAAATGGGGCATATGATCTCGGTTTTTATAAGCTGCTTTGATCTGCATGTTAGGTGTACATAGTATATATGGGGATAGCTAGTGAATATCACTTGTCGTATCTCCCAATTTCTCTCCGTTATAATCTCAACTTAATTATAAGTAATTAGGTAGAACGGACGTTGTTAATCCTAGCCTATATATATATGATCTAATTATATACATGGGCTGTGATACACTTACCTATTATGTCTTCATGATGAACTGATAATATACATTTTCGCCCCTCACGCTTTAAACGTCTTTCACCACTTTCATTGGGAATGAATTAAGGGAGGACAATCTTTCGTCATCTTCAAATAACTCCTAATTTCTAAAGAAAGAAATAGTCGGGTACGTAGACTTTTCGTACTATATATTGTTATTATTATTAAATGATATATTTTAATAATTATTTTATCAATGAGATCATGATAGAAATTGGATACATTTAATTAGGAATCAAGATCCTAATAATGCTATACATAGTTTTAAAATGTACAAATATTACTCACTCATTTAAAAAAAAAGTACAAGAGTCCACTTTTAAAATTTTTTTTTTTTATAGGTTGTAGATTTACGCACCCATTTATGTATATCTACTATCTCCAAGATCATTTGTGTGTAATGAGAAAAATGATATTTGCTGTCATAAGGTATGCAAATCTCATGCATTTTTTAAAAAAAAAATAAATAAATCTAGTATATACCCATATGAAAATTTATTTTTTAATAATAGACTCCACTATTTTTTCAAAATGGACAGACTTGCAATAATTCTAGGACCGTTTCTAGCATATTCTACATTAATACGACTAATTTGTACTTCGTATTTCATGTAGCATTTTATTTTTGTTTTCAACTAACCTTCATAGTCATTTCCATGATTAATTTATGTTTTTAAAATAAATACTAACTTCAAAGAAATTTCGATCTGGGCATGGCCCGGTTACTAAAATAATAAATTAAATAACTAATTAACCCACCTTACTAATTTAACGTGGCTTACGAGTCTTGATTAGACAAAGATAAATATTTTCCTATCTGCAGCACATAATCTACTCCAGACAGGCTAGTTAATTAATCAACATAAACTATGAATTGAGATTGAGAAAAAATACTACACAAAAAGAAAACTTTGAAAAATAATGATTAATTAAAAAATTAGAAATTGTTTCATTAAGCCTACTGCAAGTTGATCGGCTTAAATAGCTTCAAAATTTGAAATTGTGAGAATTTTCTTAAAAATCGAATATCTAAATTATTGCATGAAAATAAAATACGTAAGTAAACAAAAATCCTTCCAAAATTTTGGTTAGAATCGAAATTAGAATTACTTTCAAAACTTGAAATGAAATATTTTCTAAAAAGACAAAACTGATATTACCCCGATCCAAAGTTTTATTACCATAATTGCTCAGATTCACCTTCTTAAAGTGGTTGAACGTAATCAATGTAAAAGTTAGATCCAGATTCCCCACATTAATTTGGATAACTTGCATAATTAATTGAGAAATGATAGTTACAATTCTAGAATGTGTAAATTCTGCACACCCCCTTTAAAAAAGTAGTTAAATCTATAACTCATATGAAAAAAAATTATTTTTTAATAATAAATCAATTTTTTAAAAAAAAAAATGTTCGCAAAACTTGCACACTATCTAACATTACTCTAAATAATTTGGATAGTAAGTGGCATGGATTGTTGTTTCTCTCCATTATATTCTCAATTGAACCGTTTCAAATATCTAATTATATAGAAAAATTCTTCATGCAACCAGTTGTGCAATCAGCGTATAATCACCACATCATGTTTCATGTAAGGGGGGGCTGAAATCTCTTGGTGTCGTGCAGGGAGGTAAGATTGAGTGAAACAGTGTGTTTCAATTAAATTAAAACACACCCGTTTGAACTTCTCTCATTTGGGGCTGCTTCCCATCATTCTCCATTTTCTCTTCCCCTTTCTCCTTTTTCCTTCTGAGAAATCAAAGTTGTAGCCTTGAGTGCGCATTTACCGCGTAATCACTTTGAAAAAAATGAATATATACAGAACCCACATGAAAAAAAAAATTAATTTTTTAATAGTGGATCTCTCTCTTTTTTAAAACGACTGCACAGCGCTTGCGCACTCTACGACTGCATATGATATTGCTCAATGTCTATGATTCTTTAAGGAGGCTGGCAATGATAGTTCACTTACGTGGCTCTCAAAAAACTTAGTTGAGAATATTCACTGTGATTGAAAAGCTTGTTTTCGGGAGAAGTTTTGGCATCTCATAGGGAGGAACCTGTGAAAGGTTTGGGTAGAGCCTCTGATAAGGTTTAATTCCTTTCATGGAGGATATGATGATAATTGTAATTGCGCACGGGCTTGCTTTTGCTCAAGTCTTGTACTTATTTCCTTCCACGACTGTAAGTTAAGAGTTTGTTTAAGATATCTAAGAATACGTTTGACAACTTGCCAATGTGGAATTCTTGGACTATGCATATATTGACAAACTTTGTTGACGACAAATGAAATGTCAGGACGAGTGAAAGACATATATTGTAAGCTACTAACAACACTACGGTAAAGATGAGGGTCCTCAAAGGAGTTTCCTTCAAAGGCCGAAAGTTTTAGTGATGAGGACATTGGAGATGAAACTAATTTGGCATTATGCATATTTGTTCTTTCGAGAAGATCTGACACATATTTGGATTGACATAAGTGCAAGCCTTGATTATTTCTAGAAATTTCAATTCCTAAGAAATAATGAAGGTGTCCTAAGTCTTTAACATCAAACGACATGCCAAGGTCAAAAATAAACTCATTAATTAATTGAAAACTGGAACCAGTTACAATAATGTCATCCACATATATCAAAACAAAAATAATATGAGATACATTACGGTAAATAAAGAGAGAGGTATCAGATTTCTACTCTTGAAAACCAAGGGTAAATAACTTGGTGCTCAGTTAAGAAAACCAGGCCTGAGGGGCCTATTTTAGGCCATAAATGGCATTTTTCAGTTTACACACATGAAGGGGAAAATCAGGATGAACAAAACCTTGGGATTGTTGCATACAGATTGCTTCCTCCAGTCACCATGTAAAAATGCATTTTATATGTCTAACTGCTGCAATGGCCAATTGTAAGAAACTGCTAATTAAGGATAGTTGAGTTGAATTGTGGTCGGTTTGACTACATAAGAGAAAGTATCATTGCAGTCAACCCCAGCTTGTTGATGAAATCCTTTAGCTACTAGGTGTGCTTTACGCCTTTCCAGTATACCATTAGCGTTCCATTTTGTTTTGAGGATCCATTTAGGTCCCAAAACATTGAATGAATCTGATGGGGGAACTAAGTCCCATGTGTGATTGTGAAAAAGTGTATGAAATTCGGTTTGACCTAGATGCCTCAGTGTAAGAGTTGGGTTCATCAAGAACTGGTGTAGGTGCTGAAATTGTGAGTGAGAGTGAAGGTTTTCGTGTAGGCCATGGCACCATACCATCTGTGCGAAGAAGAGGTTTCAGGGTGTTTACCTTTGGAGGAGATGGCGATGAATGTACAGGTGCAGCTGAACGAGGGGAAGTTGAATCCAGAGATTGAGGGAGGTTTG